>NC_059145.1:48430175-48738192 GCF_020740605.2 Lemur catta
TTCCGTCCTCCTCTGCCCTCACCACTGGGGACCCGGGATGACCCTCCCACCCTGCTCTCAGTGATAAAATACGTGTGTTAGCCAGGGGTCTCCAGGAAAACAGAGCTGCTAGGAGATGCCTTTGGTAGCTGTTTTCCTGGAACCACGTGAGTCAGTTCCTAATGGTCCGTATTAAGGATTTGGCTCACGTGGCTACGGGAACTGGTGGGTCCAAAATCCACATATGAGAAAAATATCCCACTGCAATCCCAAACTCATGCATGTCGTTCTATTCCGAGTCCACACAGCGTGTGCCGAGAAGGTTCTCAGTGTTCGGGTCTCACTGTCTTAAAAACCTCTCCTCCCTGAAATGTTCGCATAGCTCCTCCCAGCCCCTGCTCCCAGGCCTTGGATTAGCTTCAAAGGAAAACTTCCCTGAATCTTAATTCCTCCTGCGCCTTTGGTTACCTTTTGCCTTGGTTGACATCATCATCACCTGGGACGTTGAGGGCACCACAGCAGGCGACGTCACACCTCAGCTTGCTGCCACACACACACACGCCAGCCCACCTCCACCCCACGGCCCCCGAGGTGCCCCAGGGACCCCTCAGAGAGGACACAGGTTCCTTAGGAGGAAGGAGCAGAGAGAACAGGTGGCAACACGATCTCCCAGATTTACAAAGTTCTGGTAAAATAAATAGATTCCCATGACATAATGTTCCCTTCCTAAATATCTCTTTGGTGGATGCAATTTATAAACTGGCTTTGTCAGTGAATCATGCTACACATTCCAAAAAAGGATGGATGCTACCTTTGCCTTTTCATAGCGCGAGGAGAAAAACCTACATCGAGTGTTTGAACAAATTATTAGATACATGTAACCGCTAAAAATCAGTCATTTCAAATGTAGCCACTTATGGCCTTTAATTAAACAGCCATCATTGAAAGAACAAACTAAAACACTGGAGTCAATAGGGCAGTATTATCCACTCTGAATAAGGACATTAAATTAGGGCCAATTGACCGTAAGCTTATGTCTGATTCTATTAGGCAACTAAGCAAAGAAAGGTGAATTGCATTAACCCTCTCTCTCCCCTCCCAGCCCCACACGTCTCTCAGAATCTAACTCAATTAACTCAGAAAATTATTAGCTCCAAGAGATATAAAGAGTTAATAACCTTAATATAAATGGACAAAATAAATGATAAAATATGAACACAAAAAAGGGAATAAATGCAAAATCTAAAGAGGAAAAAATGCTCAATAAATATATAAAAATGTGGACAGTATCATGAATAGACAATAAAGTGCAAAAATATACCAGATACCAGAATTTACATAGAAAAAGATAAAATATGTCTAAATAAGAATATCAAGTCTTTGCAAAAGGACCGGGAAGAGCGCTACTGTGCACTGCTCATGGGGGCTTGGGCATGAGAAACCTACACATTCCCTTGGAATTTCTATCAAAGTTCCCTTAAAATGCAAAATTCAAATACTTTTATTCACTATTTCTGTGTTAGGAGTCAACTTCATCTTCTCTTCTGTAATCAGAGATTCAGATAAAAATGTAAGTGAGAGAATGTTTATAATGACATCATTTATAAGTGTGTAAATTAGAAACAGCCTAAATATACAGCAGTTGGTATAGAGTATCACACTGCGATATGACACCTCCTTACAGTAGACGTTTGGGGACAGCCTCCCCAAATCTCCTGATGTGCCCTAAGACTCACCATGGATTTCTTTCCTCTGGAAGCAGATGCAACAGAGTGTAGGAACTGTCCACGTATTTTAAATTTCACCAAGATCTCGGCATCACCAAAATATCCTGTGGAAAGAAAAACCAAAGTTCCCTCCTTGCTTAAGGTCAATTTGTTTAAAGACTATATGTGCTTTATATTTATGTTGCTGGCTGAGAATTAAAAATTTTTCCACTGAAGTTTTCATATGATGATGATGATAGATAGATAGACAGATAGATAAAGTGATGTTCCAGGAAATATTTACCAAAACATTACAAAGTTCTTCTACAAAACCCCTGAGCCAATGATAAAAGAATCAATGTATTATGGTTTATGTTGTTCCTACTATAAAGCAAGAACTATGTTTATGATGTTTTTAACTTTCAAATAAATTTTTAAAAGATAAAAGTTCTTTCTCCAGTTGTAACTATCTCAGAAGTTTACTCCTCTGTAGGAGAAATGCAGCCACTGGCTTGCACGACGGTGACGAATTAATTAACAAACATCTATAATATCAGGGAAAGGAAGCTCTTCCTCTGAAAAACTAATATGAACTTTGACAAAAATGATTTTTCCCCGATAGGTAGCTCAAATATCTTTCCCTATCCCACCTGAAAAATGTGGGATAATCTCAAAGTATTTGTGAATGGACGTAATGCTACAAAGTTTCCTGTCTTAATTTATCTTTCCTATTTAGTGACAGAGTCAAGCTCTCACTACCCACAACACGTGTTTATGGTTTTTCTTTCAATTTTCCCGATATGCCACTGCCTGATGGCATCTCAGTGCCGTGTCAGGGAGCTGCATTCGTGAGTGGCACTGCCAGGACACGCTTTGATGGGAGAAGCCCATGTTGGGGGACAATTTAACCCCCGGGGGCCAGTCCCTGCCACCAGGACCATCCTGTCCTCAGAGCCATGATGCCCAAGGAGCACCTGCCCACCTGGCTGTTTGGAGCCTCCTCTGGAGTCGGCGCTCCCTGGGCACTCGGGGGAGATTCAGAGATCGTCACACTCTGTGCTCACTCCCTCGGGTGCACCTGCACGTTCTCCCCGAGACCTCCTGGCACTGGGTCTTCCAGCCCTGCTCCCATGGGAGTCTGCTCACAAGTCCCTGGCAGTCGGTGCGTGTTCACACCTCGGGGCAGCTCCCCCTCCTTGCGAGGTGGACAGGTGTGCACGCTGCATGCAGAGCTCCTGTTTACACCTGTGGTCCCAGAAGGATGGCTAACAGAGCCCCCTTTTCACTATCAAAATTGCCTTGTTTTGCATAAAAAGTATATGGCCACGTTAGCCCTGGGGGATTCACAGGAGGTCAAAGGCTCGAGTAGAGGGAGAGGTGTCAGTGACAGGGTCACTGTATTGAGACCGCCCACGTGTGGTTTTATTCACGCCCGCGGACCTGCTCAGCCTGGTGCAAACCATGTGCTTCGTCCTCACCAGGGGCTGCTGCTGGGTTTATCTGAGCGTGTGTGTCAGAGGATGCAGCTACACCCAGCTCGTGACACGTGGTTCTTAAACGTGGGCTGCAGCTCGCTCTCTCTCGGGGGCTTGTTGGTGACCCCACACATCATTCCCGTCCATGGAAGATCCTTCAGCAGTAAACTGTACACACCAAGGACGGCTGGTGTCTATTTCAGGCTGGTCCTACTGCAGAGACGTCTCTCAATCTGGGCTCCGGTGACAGCTGACAGCTCCCCAGCTGTACGGGGTCAGCATCAGGTGTGACGCTATTTCTCAGGCTATTTCTCAGGGCCGGCAGGAAGCGCAAGGTGCAACAGCTCACCCTCTCACACGGCAGGTGGAGACCCCAGTCCCTCCATCATACCCGTGCCCTAAAAATGCCACTGGCAGGTCCCTGAATCTTCATGTGTTTTCTTTTCCCCCGTCTCTATGGAACTGTGTGTCTAACTTGGTTACCTAGGTAACTTCAACCTCCTGGTCAACAGGTCCAATTAGTATAATGGCATCTATTTAGTGGAACTGTGTCCTCATTGGCAGGATTCCAATATAAGCAGGACACCTGCTTTCTTCACAGTGCGAGGACGCAGGAGAATCAGCATGTCCTGAGCTCAGTGCACTGAGAGAGTCCGTCCTCAGCATCTAAGGGCGAGTGTTTTGGTCTTCTCCACTGACAGATTTCAAGAGGCATTTCGAGCTTGTTAATACTGTGTTGGCCAAGTCCTCACTCCTAACAGCTGCTGAAAATTCTAGATACTTCTTTCTCCAGGGAGTAGTTGCTCCCTTTGGGAGCAAGACCAGGGGACACCCGTCCGTGCACACATGCAGGGCACTGCAAGCCTCCCCCACTGGCCAGGGACTGTCAGGGGAGCTGGCCCTGCCACAAATCAACAATTCCCATCATACAGCATAGGCCTAGCCCGGCCACCTGTCACAAGTCCCCATAGTCAACACCTCGTGATGTCAGTCCCTAGACATGCGGACAGAACAAGGTGCACTCGTTGGAAAATCTGCAAATAGACCCCAAGGAATGTGGACAATAGCTCAACATAAAAGTGACACCAAAATCAATAGCCTTGTGGGAAAAGATGAAAGTTGATCCACCTGTCAAATGGTGCGTTCTAAGAAAATGGTTTATAATTTTTAAATGTTGGAAGTTCTCAACAGAAAGTATAATGCCTGTGTGGGAATCTCTAAGGTGGGGTTTCCAGATAAAATATAAGCTCTGTAATTAAATTCTATTTCAGAGAAGCAGCCAGTAATTTTTTTAATAAAAATATGTCCCAAATACCTCCTGTGCTTTTCTCCCCCCTGAATCTGGTAACCTGGTAACCGTACTCTACGGGGCAGGAAACGCCCTGCCCCCAACCCAAAGAGGAGCTGGGAGCTCAGACCACAGACTCCCAGCGGGATCGATTCCACGTTCTCTCTCCATGTTCCTCAAGCCAAAGAGGCGCAGGGCTGTGTGTCCCCACAAAGCGTGAGGCTGAAACAAGTCATCCGCAGGGCAGAGCCAGGAACCTGCCCATGTAAACCCCGACTTGGGGAGGCAAACACAACCCCTGGGCATTCACAGTCCCGGGAGAGTGGCAGGCGGGGCTGGCTCCCACCTGCTCAGGACAGGGGTGACACAGGGACGTCCCTGTCCAAGATGGCGTCCCCCGACCTAAGCATCCTCTTGCCCTGCGAGAGGACATCCCATCCCCCCACCTACCGTCTGTCATCCCATTGCACTTATTTTAATTTTTTAAATCGTTTCCTGACACCTGTTTTATTTTTTCCTACTGGATCATGAGGTCTTTACAGGAAAATTCTGTGACTTTTTCACATTTGCATCACCCGTGCCTAATGCCGTCCCTGAAACCGTCACCCCAGTCACAGGAAGGGTGACTCACCCAATTAAATTCTTTTTCCTAAGCGAATGCAGCATGAACAGATGAGCGAGTGGTTGGACGGATGCACCTCCTCTCTGTGTTCCTGGGACTGATGGATTCCGACAGCCGGCACCGCGGGATGCCCCTCGGTCCCGGTCCAAACCGCCTCCAGTGAGCCCTCTTCCCCCGGAAACACCCGGCACCCTCCTCACGTGGGCCCTCGGCCAGTTACGCTACAGGCCGTTGTATCATTTGAAGCTAATGTATATTTTTATTATCTCTCGTATGCTTTCATTATGGTTATTATTAAATATACTATTTTTAAGAACGGTATAATGAATCTCACGGATCTAGGACCCAGCTTGAACAAAAGTCTCGTCATCTCTGTGCAACAAACTAATTGTGGGCCTCGTAGTAAAACGCCGTGGGTGCATCTGCCACGGTTATTGTTCTGTCACCTGTTTGTGTCACCCCTTTGTTGGCAAAGCACCACGGCAGGTAGACGTAGGCCACACCTGCAAAGTCACTGTTCTGGCTCCTGCGTGAGGGCAGCGGTCAAGGGGGTTTAGGATAATTTCCTCCCAACAGACCCCGAGCTCCGAGCAGGCTGAGCAGCGTGGCTTCCCGGAGATGCCACTGTCACCTGCCCGGGGAGAGCCGGGAGGTGCGTGTGCTGCTCTGCGGAGGGAACCGCAGTGGGGTTTGCTTTTCTCCCTGACACCGGCTCCCGGTAACATCACAGCGGATCTGGCCTGATTAACCACTCATGAGATGTCGGGGAAAATCACCAAACACATTTCTTGTGCAAGATTGCTCTATTTGGAAACTCTCAACTTCCCATTGCCATGGAAACCGGGAAGATTCAACTGTGAATTACGGTTTGAGATTTTTTACTTGGCTGGCTGTGTGTAATTAACTTTTGTCATATCATATTTTCTGATACCCCAGAAAAGGCTGCTGTGATACTAGCGAGCCCAGGTGCGTCCTCTGTTCTAAAAGGTGCGAGCTCTGGAGCGGTGGCCGGGAGACCTGTGTGCTTGTCCTGACCCTGCCCCAGCGGCGCGACTTGGAAAAAGGTGTTTCTCTCGGGCTACGTACCCTCAGTCCCAGCGGCTGCTGGGAGCGGGTGTGGTTCAAGAATTATTTGAAGTTCTTTCCAGCACAAAAATCCTCCACCACGGTTTTAACTGTCTTCTCTTTCAAATCACAAACACATGCAATATGAATATCCGAGCACATCTCCAATACCTCCTTCCTCTGTCAGGTTAACCTGATATCCTGACAGGAGGGTGCTACACGGAGCGTCACAGCAGCTGGTGTTGGGCCAGCAGACAAGCTGAAGTCACCCACAGGTCACCTATTGCCACGCGGAATAGAAGCAACAATACTAATGATAACAATAAAAATTGCTACCACTTAAATACCTGCACCTGCCAGGCACGGAACTAGGCATATTACAGCTTTGATGGAAATGACGCTTGGCAGATAATTATCACTGTCATTTTCCTACGGGAAACGAGGTTCACACAACTGAGTAGCCAGCCCCGGGCTCCGAGCCGGGGTACGGTAGATCCAGGGCTGAATTCGTGTCTGTCAAGACCTCACCCTTACTCCCCGACCCAGCCTTTCCTGCCACGGCTTCACCACGCAGCAGAGAGCCACGCTTTACGTCCACTGACGTTTTCTGAGATTGTTGCCCCACCGTTTTCTGATTATCCCTACTAATGTCCTGCAGAGCAGTTTAGCAGTTTTAGAATTAATTTTGTTGTTGTTTGCATTCTCTTTCTTTAGAAGTTCTCACCCAAAGTGGAGTTAGCGTATATTGCTAAAAAAATAAAAGTAAGAAAAAGGCAATTTAGGCCAAGGGTCCCTTGGGTACAGGATCAACGATGATCATGTGTAGTTATAAATAACACTTTCCTCTTTCTCGCTAGAACTTTCTTTACCAAGCATGTCTATTCATGTGTTAGTGGTTGGGTCTACTGTCTCCTGACGTTCTGAATGAAGTAACGCACAGGGAGTTTAGGATTATGCAGCATACAGGTGTTTGGAAACACCCGCAGACAGCTGATTCTGATTGTCCAACAGGGAACCCCGAGTGGGCACTTGCTGTGTTCCAGAACACTCCAGGCGTGAGCAATAAATGGTGAAAACCTCCCAGACCAGCATAGGCTGAGGCGTGTGTGTCTGTGTGTGTGTGCATATGTACGTGTGTGTGCGTGTATGTGCATTGTGCATGTGTGTACACGTGTACATATGTGTGTGCATTGTGTGCATGTCTACATGTGTATATGTGTGTCCATGTGTGTGCACATGTGCATATGTGTGTGTGCATGTATGTGTGCACGTGTGTGTGTGTGCGGGGGGCAGGAGCCTGGCTTCAGTGAGCAGCAGCTTGGAAACCCGTGGTTTCACGGGGACACCCCCTGCTCCTGCCCGGCTGTGGGCAGCTGCTGCTGTCACTAGTATCCGGCTGGGGCTGTCCCTCCCGCCACAGCACCGGGTCAGGCTCTGTGCCTCCCGGAGTCCCCAGCTCACCTGCCCTGCCCCTGCCACACATCAGTGCGGGGTTTCGCTGGCACAGAGGCCTGACTGACTCCCCGGTCTGAAGACGGCATCACCCCTCCAGATCTCAGGGCCCCATTTAACTCCCTGCACTGCACCGTCCCTGTCCCTGCCCGGTGTGTGCCTTGTTTGTGGTTTGTTGTCAGTTTGTTTCCTATCTGGGACCACAAGGCGGTGAGTTCTGGGGGAGCTGAGGCTTCGTCCAGTACCAGATGCAAATGAGCTGTCAGACCAGGATTCGAGGAATGAATGAGGACCAGACTGTGCATCTCAGGAGTTCCCTCGGAGGGTGATTCAGAGACCTTGGAACCAGCTCCTCATTTTCATTCTCTGAATGATAGTTCTGCAAGTGCATCCTCTATGTCAAACCCCCAAAGACAGAAGTGGGGTTTCCTGGGCACTTGAAGTTGGGCACAGGGAATCACTTGCTCTGACTCCAAAGCCACTCACAGCCGGAGCGGCCCGCTGTGCTCTGGCCTTGCCTTGGCCAGCCACGGCCAGCCACAGCCAGCCACGGCCAGAAAACCCCCAGCCACGGCCAGCCATGGCCAGAAAACCCCCAGCCACGGCCAGCCACAGCCAGCCACAGCCAGCCACGGCCAGCAAACCCCCAGCCACAGCCAGCCATCCTCCTCCCCTGACCTCTCACAGCCATTCCCAATCTGCTTCCTGAAGTCCTATAGTTTCATTTTTATCACTTCCATTTATTTTACAAAGAGCTGTGGATTTCTCTCTTCCTGCCTTTCCCTGATAAGCCTCTGCTAAGTGGAATACAATGAGCCCATTGGTGCAAATTGCAGTAGATATTGTTGCCTGACCCAGGGTCGTGGTGCTGCTGGAGTGGGCAGGTAGTTACCTTTAAACAAAAGCCTGTTCAATTAGAGCCCCTGCGAGTTACTGGCTGGGCACAAAGGGTCAAGTTATAAATATGCTAATATATCTTGCTATCATAATGTGACTTTGTTGTGAATAAAATATGGAAAAATTATAATTATATTAAATATAATAGACGTGGTATTTTTCAAATCCGTATCTGATATTTAAACTTTTATCCTGATCTCCACAATTTAGAGAAAAGCAAAACATTCCACGAGCATAACTGATTTTGCCATTATTGCTGTTGAGAACAAACTTTTTATTTGGGATCTTTTAAGAAAAAAGTTCTGAATTCAATTCATGATAAAAATCATTCCGGAGTAAGTATGAGTTTCTTCTGTTCATTTCTGTATTTGACTTAGACTGTAGAATGTACATCCGATTTACAAAGAGGGAAAACTGCCTCTCTGGGGTTAGTCATGGGCATCCATGGGGTCGATCACAAACACCCACTGCAAAGCTCACAATGACCAGAATGTATGAATATTATTTATAAGCTCACCTTTCCTGGTTAAATATCGTTACTGTTCTTAAAATTAAAATGAAGCCTCTTTCTGCTTAATATTTAAAATTCCCAGCATCCCAGATACATCTCTTTACACATTACTTAATTTTTTTTTTTTTTTTACTTTCCTTAGGTAAAACATTGAAAGCCTGCTATTTACAATCCTTGGAGGAGTCCCTGTTCTTTTGTTTCCTAACCCATCCTGGAGAGGAGAGAGAGGCAATGTCAGGCCTTTCATACCATAACACCTGTTTGCAGAAGTCTCTGCAGCCGGAATCACTTTCTCTCGGACCTCGGGGAATTTTCGTGGAGGGCCGGTGTGGACAGAGGGCTGGGATCTTCATTAAGAAATTCCCACTTGATGTAACACGATGGGATTCTTGTGAATGCTTAGACGATAATCTCGGTTCAATCTCCAGGAGCCGGGGGAGGAAGGAGCCGTCTCCCCCAGGACAGGTTCTGATGATCCGGGGCAGCTGTGAAGAGTCTCCTTCCTCTCCCTTCCCGGGACGCCGGCGGGAGCCTGGGGTGTCCCCCGTGGCCTGAGCGCGGTGCCTGGACGTGGACCCGCAGTGGAAGCGCTGGCTGAGCCCCGGCCCGGCCTCGCCGAGCATCCTCTCAGCACATTATCATCTGTCAACGTCACTTCCACAGGGCGACCCCAGGCCACACTTCCCCTTCCACCGTTCCTGGCCTCTGAACACCAGGCCCCGCTGTGGGTTCACAGTCAGCGTGTGGTCAGCACAGCCCCGCCCCACCCACGGCTATGTGGCCCCCGAGGCCTCTGCGCATCCACACGCCGCAGCCGGGTCCTGTCGGTTCTCTGGAGGCTGAGCCACGAGCAGCCCTGCGAGACCTCCTCCCGCGGCCTCGGTCCAGCGCAGAAACTGCTGGAAATAACTGAGCCGGGGAAGGAAGGAGACGGTGCAGAACTCATGGCGGGGGCTGTAAGGAGATCCAGTGAAACCAGTGCAAAATACACGTGGAAGAACGATTGATCCCAGGGGCTGGAAGGAGAGTGTGAGGCCCATAAAACGAGACACCTGCCAGGCAGGGCTGGGGCTCCGTCGGCCTCCGTGCAGGGAGGGGGTGCAGGGGTGGCGCCCACGGCCACACTCTGGCTGTGAAAGGCAAAGTCTCACTCACCTGACGCTCGCTGCGGAAAGCAGAGTCTCCCACAGCAAAGCATTTGTCCTTTCATGTCCCCAGTATGGACTTCCAGTAGCCTTAGATACGCCGGTCAGCCGGACGGCAGCAAGAAAACGAACAGAACTTGACTGCGTTCCCTGCCCCACTCTGAACACGGAAGCTGAATTATGTCTCGCATGTTCCCAGCTGGCCTGTCATCACTGTTATTTATGACATGCAGCTAGGAAGGGAGTAGAACACACATAAAATCTTTAAAAGTATTAAATAGACCCAAAATCACCAGATTTGCATCATCATTACTATAAATGTTTATATTTCTATTTTAAAATTTCACACAAGCCCTAGGGAATTTTCTGTTTAATTAATGTCCCTGTCTAATAAAAGTCACAGAAAAAAGTCATCATTCCAAGACCTGAGGAGAGTCTTCCTTCCCAGAATGATTAGAATAAGTGCTAGAACATCATCACTACACGAACACGCATTAGCACACGTTAGCACACATTAGCACACATTAGCACACGTTAGTGCCAGGCCAGCCCCGGGCATTAGGGGACAGCCCCCATCAGTGACCGCGAACTGAACTGGGCTCAGAGCTCCCTTCTCATCACTGTTCATTTGATTTTCTTATTTGATGATTCATTTGATTTCTTTTTTTTTTTTTTGTACTGTATGATTTTATTCAGATCATGTTCCACGAGGTTTGCAGAAAATAGGACTGAAAGGAAATTGCTATCCATAATTCACAAATATTCCTTACCAACCAGTAATGAAAATACTCAAGTATCAATACATCAATATAAATGTGTGATTATGCAAGAAAAAAAGAAGATACACAAATGGATAACATGGCATGAAAAGATGTTCTACTTCTTTAAAATTAAAAAAAGTGAATAAACATCTGAGAGGTTGCACTTCACCTTAGTTAAACTCATTCCTTCATTTGCTCATTCATTCAGCATTATTCGCCCCCAGCGTGTATCAGGCACTGCTCGAGGTGCTGTGCTACAGCAATGATCTAATCAGACAAAAACCTTTGCATTTTTTCTATTAACAGGTATGTATGTGATGTGCATTCGTAAACTGTGCTCCAGTCATTTGATTTCTTTGTAAGGACGGTTTTATCTACAGTTCCAAATTGTCCCCAAATAGAAGAAAGTTAAGGAGCAGACAATTTATAGCATTCGCTAGTTATTGTCTTAATCTATGGTGGTAGCAGAACCCTTCCCCAAAGCAATTGGGTTTTGAAGACTATTATACCCAAGTCCTGTAAGTAAGTCACTGTACAAAGTTGTTTCATCTTTGATTATAAGTCAAATGTCAATGCACTTAACATTATAAACGCAGTACTCCCGACTGTTACGATCTATGTTTGTTCTGAGACGACCCTAAGACGACCTACACAGTTTCCATCACAGCGATTGGAGAAACCCCAATACCTACTTTCTAAGACATTTCAAGTTAATACCTGCGTTGCGTGGATCCATATGATTTTGATGTTACCACACTAGGAAAAAAATAGATTTTTGATAAAAACCACATTCAGTATTTTCAAGTTTCCTTCCTTATAAATCACCAGGCAGAAGAGTTTTAGGATCCACTTGCCTGGGACAGGCGTGGTGTTTGGACTCAGCGCTGCAGTCCCGGCGCTTTGCACGTGAGAACGCCGGGATCTTGGGAAGGGAGGTGTTTTATCCAGAAGGAATGTTACAGGTCACCTTGTCTGCCATGTTTCAATGGAATTTCGTGTTGGATACAAAGTACACCCGGGAAAACTTCCTGTCAGTCCCGTTGATGCAGCCAGGCCGATACGGAATTCATATTTAGGGTTTTACTTTCCTAATCGGGAGCTGGTGCCATTTGTCCTGAGGATGTTTAAAGGCAGCAAATATCGGTCACCCCGTTACGGTGCCTGTGGATGGTTTCCTTTCTCCCTTACCTGGGCGACTCCCCCAAAGCTGTGAGATTTGTTCCACGAGGTTTTCTTCCCAAAGAGTGAAGAGCCCTCACTCAGTGAGGGCGTGTGAGAAGGTGCCTGCCCTGGGGGGGCACCAGGAAAGCTCACAAACGAGACGGAGAAGTCGCAGAGAGCAGTGAGCCTCTGTTTAGGATGCACAGCCAGGTCCCCACCTGTCACCCCCCGGAGGTGTGTGACTTGAATTCACCATCCCTCAGGGTTGAAGTGTCCTCATTGTGAGATGGAGCCTTGGAATGTGTCCTCTTGCAGCTGGGACTTGTACGCACTTCACCTCTGAAGTCACTTTACCTTCTTGGGTTGCACATGACCATGGGTCTGCCCATGATGGAACAGGCAGGAGGATGTTCCCAGCCTGGCCCTGTCCTCACCTCTGTGCCCAAGGACATCAGAATATCGAGTGACAAAATGGACAATGGGTGAGACATTATGATGTGGGTAATAAGAGGAATGACAACCGAAATCCTACTTGATCTAAATCCATCCACATCATTTTGTCAGAAATAATGATTTTGTTTTGCACATGTTCTTGTTGAAGGAAAGTGGGTGATTAGGTAGCAAAATGGTACACAGTAGAACTCCCAGGAAATCACTCAGTACATAGAATGCACAGTCAGAAGGAGATTGTACCAGCGAAACACAGTCTAACTCAGTGGTGTGAGCACATAAGCAGAGAACACATCTACTCCACACCACTTAGATGAAGAAGAAGAGCGTATGATATTTACAGGGAACAAATGCATCAGCCACCATAAAACCTAAAGCTGTTTATTTGAATCCCGAAAGGGATTTTGAATACTTCATCCCACCCATAAGAATTGTCAGTTTTTTTCCAAATTAATAAGAATCCTCTCTGGTGAAGCCTGGTAGGTAGGAACTGATGAAATCTTCCAAGATTGGGCACCTGCAGCAGGAGCTCTGGGGGGGTCTCCAGAGGGGGCTGTGGCCCCTTCTCTCCCTCGTCAGAGGAGGAAACCAACAGATCATTAGCTTAAAGTACAAGCCCTTTCCCACAGCCCGTTCTAGGAACCTCAGTATCGAATACGAGGCAAGACTGAGTCAGTCATATTGTGTATGTGGAAGTCCATTATTTTAAAACCCTAGAAATTGTCCATGGCTGGAATCAATGTTGTGAATTCTGCAGTGAGCGGCGTTAGCCTTTGTGTCTGTGTGTTTTATCTGGGATGGGTTTGGATGCTGTTTCTCTCTTTAATTGCTTTTATTTTAAATTGTATCCAAATCTGTTTCTCAACAAATGATGAATAAAACCTCCCATGTAAGCAAAACAAACCAAACAAAAAGTCAACCCAGCGAAGCCAGAGGAAACGGTAGCCAACGATCGGACTGTGGGAACTGAATACATTTTACAGCAGAAGTAAGTCTAAAACCAACAGGAGGATTAGGGAGGCAATTCAAAATGTAAATGCCACGGCCACGTCGCAATGAGTCAGCTAACAAAATTGGCAAAGGATGGGAGAAAAGAAGTAAAGTGTGTGGTTTGCTGGGGCTGCCATAACCGAGCACACAGAACGAGTGGCTTAAACAAGACAAATTGATCATCACACGGCTCCGGAGTCTGAGACCCAGGTGGGGTAGAGCTGGCTCCTTCTGAGGCTGGGGGGAGGCTCTGTTCTGAGCCTCTGTCCTCGGCTTGTGCACAACCATCTCTCTGTGTGTCTTCCCGTCATCTTACCTCCGTGCATGTCTCTCCGTCCAAATTTCCCTTATGAGGACACCAGTCACATTGGATTAGGAATCACCTAATGACCTCACTTTAACTTAATCACTTCTAGAGTCATCTTCTGAGGACCTCGTGGTTAAGACTTCAGCATACAAGTTTGGGGGGACATAATTCAGCCCAGAACATAAAGTAAGTTTACCATCACTTAATCTGTAATACCTGGAAGTAAAAATATTATTTTAAACAGAAAAATCCAGTGATAAGGCTTTTGAGTGTCAAATGCAATGCATCATTTTAATTCAGATTCATGGAGTTGTAATGGACAAACCCCTCATGCCCAGGTTCCTCCCTAGCTGTGTCCTGCAACCGCACACATGCTCCAGACCTGAAACACAAAGTCTCATAAATGCCCTACCTGCTCCCCCGGCTGCGGCCAAGACACTCCCAGGCGATGCTGTCCCCCACAATGGCCAGGTGAGATCAGCTCCGGCACGTGGAGGGTTGTCCTGGTGATATCTCAAGGAGTCGGCATTCAAGTCATAATCATCAAGAGAATCATAACAAAAATTGAAACTTTCCTGCATACCAAAAGAACGTACACCCCAAAAAGCCAACACCACTGAAAGACATGCTTTCTAAAGAAAAAGAGAAAAGAAAATAAAATAACATGCAAGAATCAAGACAAAAAAAGATTCAAAACATTGAAAACCAAAGGATGAGCAAAGCTGTACTGAAAAAATCCAACCGAAAAGATAGAAGCCACGATTTCAATGTCAAACAAGGTGAATTCCAGTCCAGAGCCACTTTGCTAATGGAGGAAGAACAATTCATAAATACCTTGAAGGCCGCAGAGAGTAAGGACTGTCACCCGCTGGCCCATTGATGCATTGGAAGTACTTGGGCACGAGGTCCGGAGCTCTGTCTTCCTGGGATGGACAAGGGACAAGGGAAAGCCACCAGGAGGAAGAATCAGAGGGCTCTGGGGACAGACAGAGCAGTGTCAGATCATGGCTCTGGGATTCCAGCCATGTGACCATAATGGGACACGCCCTGCCCCTCCCCTGCATGGCTGTGACAGCCCATCCCTCGGGCTGGGTGCTGAGAAAATGGGGCAATGTGTGTGCAGTGCTTTGCCCGAAGACTGTTACTATCTTCAGGGGGTGGTGGGGACCTGGCTGGTGCCAACGGCACCTCCCTGCGTTAACATGTTCCGTAGACACCTTGAAGACACAGAAGAGAGAGAAACGCATTTTTCAGAGTTTCGTTAGAGATAAAAGGAAAAAGATTAGCCACGATCGACCCCATTGGGGCTGGGGTACTGAGAGAAATACAGTTATTTCTTCTCCAGTTAAGAAACAGTATTTGTTCCAGGTATTCATCAAATAAAAACCACACAATCATAATTACTAAGTAAAGCCTATAGTAGGCTAGTGCTATGCCAAAAATAAATATGTCCTAAGACTGTCCCTGAGAATGCTATGTCTTGGGAGACATAAGCAAATTTGCATAAAGGTGAGTTACATTAAAAAATCAGGGCACATATTTTTCCCCAAGTTAGAATTCACATTTTTTTCAGGCCACGAGTTAGACTTCAATCTTGACAGATTTAAGGGGTAATTTGTTATAGTATGAGATGGCATGAAATGTATTTATTGACATTTCAAATTACAGCACTTTCAATGAGAAAGATATCTAATTTTGAGCTACTAAAACAGCATGGTGTAGTCATATATTTCTTGCTGAATAGTAATCACTCAGACACAGGGCTCTTATTTATAGCAGGTATCTGAGATGGAAGATCCACGACAAAAACCCATGTTAAATAGACAGAAAGTTGCCATCGTGATTATTAACATGCTTCACTCCTATTTTAAAATGCTAAAGAATTCTATGATATTTCTGCATTTAATAATTGCGCCAGCTCAATAAAAAATATGAAATCATTATTTCCTGACATTAATGAAGTCAACTTTTCCGGCACAATGTGAATAGACAATTGAACGAAGAGACTCAAAAATGCATTAAAACCAGGTCAGCAGCTTCCTGTTTCCAACAATATGTCCACAATCCCATGAAGGGGAATCTTAAACCATTTTTTACAGCAGCCTGTACATCTTTATCTGAAAATTCCAAATGTTTCAACAATAGACAATTGTTAAGAGCTAGACAATTATTTTCAGTGCCCATTGATTAATGACTTAGTCCATGACACAGGCAAACTGCAGAACAAAGGAGTCCATTATAATAATGCACGGGCATTAAGCCATCTTCATTAATAGGGTCTTCTGAATTCTGTTTCACATAAAACCAAAAATGCCATCAAGAAAGTAAAGAGGTAAGAATTTTAAATATATTTTGAAAACTCTCTTGATAAGAAAGCAGATTAAATAATGTTACTAACCTCTATTAAAATTCTTTCTCTCTCTCTCATACACACATACATGATTAACTCAGTAAAAACTGCCATAAAACTGCATTTTTAACACTACAAGAAATTAAGAATATTTTTAAATGCATACATTCTCAGTTGTTATTAGCATTCAGGAGACCAGTATTTTATGCGATTACAGTCTCTTGAACAGAAACAAATGCAATATAACAATAGAGGGGTGACACAGGCCACCCAATCACAGCCACTGGGTAGTTGATGTCATCACCGCAGGGCAGACACGGTTTTAGAAAACAAGATGGTTTTCAAAATTTTGGTTTGGGGCTAAACTTTGTCAACAACATTCCTGTTCATGACAGAACTGTTGCAAAAGATGTTATTATTATCATATCATTCAACTTTCTCCAGAGCCCTATGGGTCAATAGTTCGGAGCCCTATGGAATTATTTATGTGCTGGTCAGTGGCTTTGTTTCTCCCATGGCGACTGCAAGAACCAAATTCACAGCGAATCCAAACAAAGCAGCCTCAGCAATCTTCGTACCTAGCACTTGGGGGACCTGCCGCTGCTGGCTCTGCCCTGAGCTCTCTGCCTGGAGACTCCCTTTGATCTTCTCAGTAACTCTAGGGAGTGGGGGCTGCAGGCGGATCCAGCCTGAGAAATCGAGCCTGAGAGAACTTAAATCGCCCGATGTCCTGACTCTTTAATAGGCTGAGAGAAAACTGGAGATGCTCTCTGCGGCTCACACACCTACACAGCAGGCGTTAGATTTCAGCTGAGCAGCAGGGACCTATGCCATGATCATGTGGAAGTTTCCATTGCTACTGTATCGATTTAGTGTGTGTTTGTTACTGTTTGTTACTGTTCAAGTGATTTAGACTTAGTGTGCAACTAAGTATTAGTCTTAGTGCAACTAAGTATCTTCTGAGAGTTGTGGTGGGTGGGGCCTGCAGGACGACCTTGGAGGATTCCTGCCTCCCAGAGCGCTCGCCTGCACCAGGCAGCGCCAGGCAGGGCCAGGAGCGAAGGTGGAGTCATGGGCGTCACTTCTGAGACCCAGTTGTAACACCCTGCTGCTCCCATGTGGCCTGCCTCTGTCTCCCACTCTGTCCCCGCCTCTGTCCTCCACTCTGTCCCCGCCTCTGTCTCTCCCTATCACTTGCTCTGGGGAAAGCCCCGCTGCCCTGCTGTGGGGACTCGCCAGCAGCCCTTGGGAAGGTTCACACCTGAGAAAGTAAAGTGTCCACCCGACAGCCAGTGAGTTTGGAAGCAGGTCCTGGCAGTCCAGCCTCGGGTGAGACAAGGTCCACGGTCCACACCGCCAGGCACTGAGCAGCCTCTGGGTTCCTCACTCGTGACGGAGCGAGACAGAGAAGCTCACGTCCCCTCATTGTCTCAGACTGCTGAGCTCCAGGGCACGTGGTCACTCAGCAACAGCCCTGAGCGGGGAGGACGGTCCACGCGGGCCGGACGTGCAGGGCGCCTCGCCCTCCCCCAGTCACAATTTCTTTAAGCCTTATGACAAGTCCATGAAGTGATGACGTCATGGCCACTCTGCACCCGGGAGAATCTATGTCATCCTCGCTGCAGCACTGACCGCAGAGCCGGCCGGGCCGTGCGTGCTGGGGATGGAGGGACGAGACCCCCGGCCTTTCCACTCCAAGTGTCGGCTCTCGGAGAAGGCTCAGGCCCCTTACCCGTTGTGTGGCCTCCAAAAGGTGCGACAGTGTTTTCCAAATTGAATCAATTAGAGTTGTGCTCAGCTTCAAGGAAATACATATGCACATATATATTTTTTAAGCTATTTAAGCTGTGTATGTGTATACACACACATGTAGCATGTCATTATTCTGTATAACATGCAGACTCGAGGTTTGCACTGCTCGGAAGGTTCTGGTACATCACTGAGTCACTATGGACCTGCCTTTTTACATCTTCCCACTCTGCTGTTTTTAGCACTGCTAGCTTTTTTCCTCCTGCTTATGTAATTTTACACCTGCCAGAGTTGCTCACACCCAAGCAGGGAGGAAGAGGTCCTGCAGCTTTGCAGTCTCCCCGGTGTCCCTTTTATTAGGAAGCGAAGTCTCTTTCCGGAAGGCCCCAACCCAGCATAACCTCTCTGATGCGTGTATTTCCTTGGTCAGACCTGGGTTAAAGGCTCACACCTTGCCTCAGGGAGGGCCGAGCAGGTGAGTAGCCGGCTCTGCTGCTCAGGGACAGGATGGGGCCAGGGGGAGGGGAGGGGATGACACACAGTGTCCTGGAAGGCGTGTTACGTGGAGAGACCCCAAAGCAAGACCCCGGTGAGGCAGCAGGTGAGGTGTGGGGTTGCGGGTGGGCGGGGCTCGTTTACAAAGAGAGTTTACAGAGAGAAGGATCCGAGGAGGGGGCATCCTGTCCACCAGCTCGGGGTCCGGGGTCTGCACCTCCAAGAGGGCGGGCTCTGAGACTCCCTGCACTCGCTCAGGACCAGGGCGGTTCTCGAGGCTCCCGTGAAAGCCCAGGGCAGAGGGTTCTCTCCACAGTCCCTGGTCCTCTCTGTGCACTTCGCTCCTCCACGGAACAGGGAGAAGTGAGGCCCCTTCATTTGCCACTGAAGGGAGGATCAGCGATCCCAGAACCAGAAGGGACCTGTCCACGCAGGCAGTCAGCCCGTGAGCCGGGGGTTTGACATCAGAGCAACACGGGAACGTCCCCTTCCGTGGCAAATCACCCCAGACTCGACGTCAGCCAAGAAGACTCGATTTTTAAACAAAGATTCGGCAATTCGGGCATTTGTGAGATCACGCGGCGAATAGACTGTTACAAAGGTTTGTAACCTAGTAGCATCCAACACAAAATAAAAAGAACAAACAGCGACAAAAAAGAATCTTGTCATGGCAGTAAACTGAATGTTTGAAACTAACTTTGTTCAAGCAAAGGTGACAGCGTGTGCATTACACGTGTGCGTGTGTCAGCAAAACCATAGGAAGAGATTTGCAAATAAAGCCGACTGTGGGGTGTTGTTAGAGCCCCAGGGTTTGGGGGGCCGCTGTCCTGTGAGTGTGAGCGTCCGCCCTTGTGTCCTGACCACGTCCTCACCCTTTGCCATCTTTGAACACCAGCATCTAACCAAGGTGCCCTGATCCAGCCTGGAGGTTAATGATACAAAATGCCATTAATTCACGAGGTTTGGGGGCATTTCAGCCTGAAAGGCATCCGGCCGCCTCCGCTGGTCTGTTTACGATGGTATCAGCCGCCGGTTTTCTGGGAACAGGGGACTTGAGACTCCAGGGTGAGCTCAGGAAAGGAGAAGCAGGTTTTCTGTCTCCTGCCAAGTACAGAAAACTGTATTTCCCTGAAAGGACGCAGAGATGGGAGGTGTGGGTGTGAGAGAGCGGGGAGATTGTGCAAATATAACACAGATATAGGATTTCAATCAAAAAGCTACATTTTCACCCCAGGCTGGCCAGCGATGGATGGGGTGAATATACGATTTTCGGTGGGAGGCCTCCTTCACCTTTAAACATGGACAGCGAACCCCCAGCCCCGGTGCCCTGCCCGCCAGCGTGTGCCAGTGACAGAACTTGAAGACAAGCGTCCGTCCTTCTGCCTCGGGGCTTTTTAAAGGAGACATTCCCCGTCTTCAGTTGTTTTCACCATGGGGGTCTCAGCCTGGCTGCCACTTTCTTGAAGGACTTTCTCATTAGAGAGCGGGTGCTTGTGGTCACTCGGTCACGAGCCGTCAGGTGACAGGTAGCTGCTGGGCGTCGAGCGCCAACCCTGTCTCGGCGCATGGAGGTGGGTGCAGGGCTGCCTCCTTCCCCGGCCGGCTCTAAGCCCCTCCTGGCGCATAGTGGCTGCCACTGGGAGGGGTGGGCTGCATGAGAGAACTGTGCAGATATTTAAAAATCCATTCCCGTCACTGGCAGTCACACGTTTAAAAGTCAACTTGGACACTGAATTAGCCTAAACCATCGCTCCCGGGGAACCGCAGGGCGGGGCTCCCGTGAGCCTCTGGTTACAACGTTTCCATCCAACAATCATTAACTGGCCTCGTTTTGTGTGTGTTTCCGCTTAAGGGCACCTTGTTTAATGAATGCCGTTTTATTAGGAGGTTGTCAACTTTTTTACTGTTTTTCCACGTGCCAGTTTTTGGATTTGCAAGTTGTATTTATGATCTCTTTTATTTTTATTGATTTATGATAGTTATGATTTTTTCCTAAATTAAGACACTTAATTTGCTCGTTTTAAAGCTTTTTCTTGTGAAGATTTGGGGTTATACTCTGTGCTCTCTAGAAAGAAGCAGGCTCTGAGGTAGAGTTTAGGGCGATGAGTGTTGAAAACACACTACACTGAAAATACCCTAAAATGTTGCCAAGACAATAGCCCTCTGATACTATTCTAACTCATCTTTAGTCAGGACTCTGGGGTCCGGTGGCTGAAGCCCAACAACAACTGTTTCAGAAAGTGAAACAGAAATCCACCCACCTGCAGGAAGGGCAGGTGGGATCACAGTTCTCACCTTTCATTTTCTCACTGCTCCTTCTTCCCGGTAGCTTTATTTTCCTGGGTCTGTTTTTTCCTACTCACCAGCTGCCACGGCTTCTGTGGGCTCCAGTGTGGCATCTTCCGGCTTCCAGCAGAGAGAGGCTCTGCCCCCCTGCGCCCTCTCCCCCGGCCCGGGCCACAGGTGAAGAGAATCAGGTAATAAAGCATCTGCAGAAATCGGCCAATGCACCTTGCTCTGCCCTCTGCGCAGGTGCATGAACCTGCCCACTGCACTCTGCCCCCATGTCCGTGCCCTGCCTGTGACCAGCTCCCCTCATCCCGCTGACTCCGGTTTGGCCCGTGTTACTCCCGTTGGTCAACAGAGGTGACAGGACATGATGTCAGCCGGTCTGAGCAGCTTTGGAAGCGTCTCGTGGTTCTTCCGCCGTCCTTTCTCTTCCCCCTTGAGTGCTGCAATGTCCCAGACAGGGGCTGTCACTGCCCAAGTCTGAGAACGAGGACGCCCTTCTGGGGTGGAGACACAGCTGACAGGCAATGGGACCAAGAGAAGCTGTTTAGGTTCCGGGAGTACTTGTTACTGCGGCACAACCCAGTGATGATGACTAACGCTGTCGGTTAGTAGCTCAGGCTAAGTGTACACTCTCCAAACCAGCACGGTTTGCAGGAATCCCCAGTCACAGCACATGTTAGAGCCAGAAAAACTGGAGATGACTAGAAACAGATTCCGTAACAGAGGAGGAGTGTCAGAGAGCAAATTTTGCATGGTATCGTCATCTTTGTGTTGACAACAGCCAAGCGCTCTTCCACCGAAACATTTCTTATGGCTTCTGTACAAAATAAAATTCAAATCTTCACACTTCTGTTAAAATCCTTTCAGCACCTCCCCTCAATCTGTCCATATCTTCTATAATTTCCTGTTCTCTGTGCCAACCAGAAAGACTACTCAGAGCCCCCAAAACAAAGGGGGCCCTTCCCACCCTCTGCCCGGGGCCAGAAACCTCTCTCTTGTCTCCAAACACATGAACTTGCAACTTCAGGTAAAGCCACTTTTCTATTTCAAGGTTATTACATACTCAATAAATATTTACTGGATTGATGAAATCTCACCTACTAAATAAAGAATTCCCAGACTGTTCCAACCTTCTCTGCACTTAATTCATTATCTTTTCTCATTTATATCCACATTAGAAACTTGCTATAAGATTATTATTATTAGTTAACTTTTTGTATCTTTGTATCTAAACCTTTAACACTAGACTGAACTGCTTCTGTTGGACAATGGAGACGTACATGTCCTCTGCAAAATACCGTGTGTGTGAGCTCTCGGGTTGGTTCTCATCCTCCTCTAACCCAGATTCTACATGATTGATAACTCAGCCTTGGCAACGGGGAATTCTCAGAAATCTGTTTCACTTTTCCAGCCCAAAGTGATTTCTGTCTTTCTCTTCTTTTAAAACTTTGTTTATTTCTGGGAACATGTGTGCATGTGCACGCGTCTACACATAGTATTTAAACCACCTCTGTGGACACACCTGCCGCGTTGCCCCAGTCCCCACCCACCCATCCTGACACAGCGGATTATTCCGAAAACTGAAATAATAAAATCTTTTCTGCCACACTGTAGCTGTTAGATTCGGCACTTTAATTTCCCATTTCCTGTTACTAGATAAAGCGCAACAATTATTATTACGCTTTTCCAAGTTTATTCCCTAAACTTTCTTGCTCTCCTTCCAGTCATTTGTGTGGACTTTTGCTCCTTTTTTTATAATGATTCCCTCACGCATATAACAAAATCATTTCCTCTTTAAAAAATTACTCTAAGGCCAAATGTGCTGCCACGATTTTCCAGCTCTTCGCTGCAGCGTATGTGGGGGAACCATCTTAACAAAACAGTGCATTTCCCTTTGAATTTTATTCTCCTATATTACATACTTAGAAACAGATTTTCTCCTAAATTTCTTTGCCTCGATTCGTTTCGCAAACCTGCTCCTAAGGGCTGTCTCCGCGGCTGCGCAGAGCAGGGCTGAGGACCCGGGGGAAGGATGCTCTGGACCCAGGGGGAGGGGGGGGACCTTCCGCGGCCGACCGCGCTCCGCAGCGACCCCCGGTGGCCGCGCGGGCTAGGACAGCCTCCGTCCCCTGCGTCTCCAACGCCTGGGAACCGGTTGTGCACAAGGGAAGCAGAGAAAAACCAGAGTCTATGATTAGGTACAGTCACCGGGAATGTCTGACTCTTTACTGCTTCTCCCTAGGACCCAGCACCAGAGAATGGCGCGGTGTGGGCCGAGGGTGACGGGGACAAGTACAGTGGGAAGGGTCCCAGCTGCCGGGCCTGCCGTGCATGGAGGGGTGAGCATTGTTGGGGAAACATGTTCGTGACCGAGAGAAGAAAACACTGCCTATTATTATGATTCCAAGGACAAAGGAGAGAAGAGGATGTTTTCAATAATAAGAACTCAATTATTACCAAACACCAGTAAAGAAAACAATCGGCGTTTTGCGTGCACGTTGGGGACAGCCGCAGGCCTGGGACCGTGGAGGTCGGATCTCTGCCCAAAAGGGGGACCTTGGGGTTCCAATGCTCCCCTTTGTTTTGTCTGGCTGTTTGGGGCTGTCTGTCGTTTCGTCACCTGCCTGTCCTTGGACCTGGCATCTGGGCAGAGACAAAGGCTGCAGCATCCTCTCGCCCTGCGCTTGCCTTCCCCGAGGACCACGGCGCCCACCCTGCCCCGCCGGGGGGTGGAGAGGGAAGGGCGAGGGAGCCACAGGGCTCAGGAGAATTTTCACTTCTCCACGGGCTGTGCAGGGCTTAGATAAAATCTGCATTTCAGAGATAAAAGATGGATTCATCGCCCTCTTCCAAGAACGAGGCAGTAACAGGATCTCCAAGGGTGGAGACAGCTTCTATGCATGGCCTCCCCGCCCTGAACCCCCAGGCGACCCCCAGGGCGCTCCAGGGCTCACCCAAGCCCCCCGGGAGCCTAACCATGGTGACCTCAGCAGCTGGCTCGCGCTCCACACAGGCAAACAGGACGGGAATTGCTGCTCCCCAACAGCAAAAATAGCAATCCTGTTGCTACAGCCTTCTGTCTCGCAAATACAGCGGAGCAGCAACGGTCCAGGCTCCCGGCCACGTGCTCAGTGGCAGAGGTCAGCCCTTCGCCTGCAGCCCCAAGAGGGAATCCCCCGTCTTCTCCTGCTCAGCTGATAAAATGTGAAACAGCGTCAGTGTTGGCCACGTTTTTGTGGCACAGAAGAGACAGAATCGTTTTGCACCATGACTGTTTTTAACAGAGAAGTGGTGCCGAGATGGGTAGCCTGGCACACCCTCTGCCAGCGAACGCACGCATCTAAAACACCAAAACTTGTTTATCTTATGAA
Organism: Lemur catta; assembly: GCF_020740605.2. Classification (NCBI taxonomy): domain Eukaryota; kingdom Metazoa; phylum Chordata; class Mammalia; order Primates; family Lemuridae; genus Lemur; species Lemur catta. The sequence goes on from NC_059145.1 coordinate 48,454,242, forward strand.
AAAGAGCACGAGTCCAGCCCATTTACCTTATGATTCACCTCAGGAGACACAGATGTTACCAGAATCCAGAATAACTTTAGTCACCGTTCTAAGAAGTCACCTAGCTAATCCATGAGGGGGAAACATTGGAAATTATACCCGAATGTGTTCACTTTAACACATGTAGAAACACACATTGAATAGCCTTTGTGGTTTGATCATGGTTTGTTACAGTGTCGATAACCGAAACATACAAAATCCTTGTGTGATAAGAGGTCTCCAGCCAGATATCTGAATTTCATGTTTAAACTTTTTCTTTTCTAGAGAACATGTGGATTGATAAATGACAAGGAAAAATACAATAGAAACAAACTATTAAAAGAATCTTTACATACCTACAGCAAATACTTACAAAGCCCAGAGGAAAGTTTGCAGAAATTATTTCTTTAAGTTTGAAGATTTGAATTAATATTAGATATGGGAAGACTTGAAAGTTCTCTTTTATTTAATTTTTTTCTATTTGCACCCAAAAAATAATTTTTAAAGGCAGGGTAGATAAAAATAAAAACGTAACATAAATACAAAACAAACCACTTGGGAATTGAATACGTGGAATATATGTGAGGGTGATGAAAATTTCTATTTTGAATTATAGTGAGGAGGATCATCCTAGAACAATAGGCTTCATATCCACACCCAGATGTAGTTGGCAGCAAATCCTAGGAGGATTTTTTTCACAATTGTAGAAATTGCAATATGTAACAGTATCAGCCGGGAGTATTTGGATTTTCAGAGATGTGGATACATTGTTTTTCCTCACGGCCATTTTTAGAAAGCTGCCTGCTTTCCACGCCTCTGGGACAGTGAGGAGGGGACTCGTCACTGCCACGTCGTGAACCTCCCCATCAGGAAAAGGCTCAGGCGTGTTGAACGCGCAGCCGGGAGACGGGGTTCCGACGGCTAGCTCAGGGGGCCAGAGCTTCTCCCACACCTGTCCACATACCGAGGGTGAGCTCGATGACACTCCATCCTCCTGGTTTCTCGTGATAGAAAATTTAAATAAATACACAACTCTTTGCCTTGCCTATCTGTCATGTAAGCATGCCCCCCCAAACACCTCACAGCCCAGGTGCACACAGGGTGTGTACGGAGAGAATCCCCCACTCCCGCCCTAGAGGAGAGCCGTGGTCCTCAGCCTTCCCGTGCGCACGGGGTGGAGCCGTGGTCCTCAAGCTTGGCTGGGTATCCACATGCCCTGTGGAGCCTCAAAAGGTGCTAATGTTCAGACTCTACCCTCAGAAGTTCTTATTAATCAGCAATGACCCCTTAGACTGTTTTTTTTTTTTTAATTTATTGTCTTCCTCCAAGTTGTTCTAGTAAGTAACCAAGAGCGTCACTTGATGATAAAACGTTTGCTGGTGAAAAGATGGAAATGACTCTGTACTGATCTAGGAACTCCGCTAAGGATTTTTGAATTTTAATATACCTGATGTATATTTGTTTTATTGCCATTTTTCTCTGTGTTCTAATAGCCAAGTACTGAAAATTATTTTATATTACTGAAGGATCTTTGGGTTTGAGCTTTTTTTAAATGTAATTGGGCTATAATAAATCAATGAACTGTATTAAACTATATCAGCTCAGGCATCTATGGAAAATTCTGTTTTTTCAGTGGCTCATGTAATCTACCAGCATTCAAGATAATTAATATTACATAATATTTTTAAATGTGTGCTTAATTTAGCAATACTTTTCAAGAGGACTCAACGTCCAGTATCGTAAAATAATATGCCTCACCTAAGCAGAACAGCTCGTTGTAAAGAGAGCTTAGAGAATCGTGTTCCTGGTCATATAACTTGGGCCTAAAAATATCTCTTTCCATGCAGGTATCTGTTAATCCCACATGCTTTACACACATGTACTCCCTTCTTTCCAATATCTCTAAAGCCACAGATTGTTTGACCATTTTTTAAAAATTTGTAAATAATAGACTTTACATTTTAGATCCGTTTTAGGTTTACAGAAACATGGAGTAGAACTGCAAAGCGTTTCCATCTAATTATCCCCGACTCAGTTTCCCCATTATTAACGTCTTGTATGTGTGTGGTGCCTTTGTTGCAATCGAGGAATCTGCACTGACACGTCCATGTCACCTGAGACCGCAGTTCACTGCCTTCCCCCCAGCCCTGGGTGGGAGCTCCGGCTGCCCCTCCCCCTGCCAGCATTTGCTATTACCAGTGTTTCCAAATTTAGCCACTTCAGTAGGTGGGCAGTGGTAGCTGCTTGTTGTTTTGATTTGCAATTTCCTAGTGATGCAGGATGTTGCGAATCTTTGTGTATCCTTTGTCCACCTGTATTTCTTCTTCGGTAAGGTGCCTGTTCAGATATTTTGCCCGATTTTTAAAAGAGGTTGTCCGTTTTCTTACTGTAGAGTTTTAAGGTATTTTATGTATTTTGGACACCAGTCCTTTGTCGTATACGTCTTCTGCAAATATTTCCTCCCACTTTGGGGCTTGTCTTCCTCACTTTTGAAGTCTCTGTGGCTGTGAAAGGCTGGGAGATTCGTTACTCCAGCTGATCACTCGAGGCTTCCTTTCATTCTAAGTTTCTATAAAATCCTTGCGATGCCGTGAGGAAGCTCAAATTATTTGGAGAAGACAGAAGCGAAAGTTACTTTAAAATTTTAAATCCAACTTCCCTCTGGAATCACGTCCTGGGCAGGACAGGTGCGGCCCTTTCCCGGCACCGCCCTGCTTTGCTTGTTGGCTCTTCCTGGACTTGCGCACCTGGATGAGCCTGAAAAGTCCTCTGCGTCCGACCTCCAGAAACAGGGACTGACGCAAGTAGCTGTTCCCGAGTGGACACCTGCAAGGACAGCATTTCTGTCCCTCGGCGCCCACCACCTCTGAGGGCCTGGGTCCCTGCAGCCTTGTGGGGCAGGGCACTGACACACTCAGGATTCCTGAAACACCAGCGATGCTTGTAATCGCCACGGAGCAAGGTCTAGAACTCTCTACAAAATGTACGTTACTATAAATATAAAATTAAATGTGTTGTTCACCAAAGAAAATAATTCTCATCAAAGACTTGCTTTGTTGAAGGCACATTCCTTTGTGCTATGAGCCCCGGGAAAATGCCTGTGTGCTCAATGATGAACATTATGACACTGGCCTCACAGAAATATTTTTCCTGATTATGTGCACAAAGCAATGTTTGGGGAAGCACAACGGATGCAAGACTATCAAATGTGTGTACCTTGAAAAGCAAAGATAAACTGTAGAGAGTGTGGAATAAATGAGACGGGGTTGAAGAAGGAGGACAGGGAGGGTCATGTATCGTCCCCACACCCTTGCCAGCCATGGAGCCCCCTGGCAAGTGGCTCAACCCTCCCGGTTTCTGTATCTAGAAAGCGGGAAACCTGCATTTCAGCCTCAGTTGCCATCCAGTTGCAATCGTACGTGAGAACCTGATCCCCCTGAGAGTGAGATGCTACCAAATTATTTTACTGTCTTAAAATTGTTTGAATACACATATGACTATCAATTGCAAAATGTTTATTTTTCCATTATACTCAAATTAAAATTTTTTTAAATATACACAGCAGTATATTTAATTATCAATACCACCATTTTCAGGTAAACAAATGTCATTTCAGCCCTAAAATATTGAGTCCCTTGTAAAGGTGTAGTTATGGCTGTGCCTAGTAACATTCTACCACAAATTAAAACTAAAGAAAACATAGTTTTAGGGAAATAGAAATACATTCACAAATGACAGAAATCATGAAAACTTACATATCAAAATTATTTAAAATTCAATATTAAAAGCATTGAAATCATCATCGCACAGGTAGGTTGTAGATGTAAGATTAGATCTTTCCAATTGTATCTCTCAATTTTTCCCTGTTTTAGAAGAAATACCGTATTAACATATTTCCCTTCATTTATCAGAAACTGTATCCTGGATACCGAAGAAATGGAAAAGATTTTAATAATAGCCCAAAGTGATGTTTTATTTCACTTCTTTTCTGTGAGAGCCTGGTTCGTTATTGCGGTAATGACGGGGTCTTGACTCGGGCGGGAGTTGGTGTCTTCCCGAGTCTGATCCGTGGGGAGGGGTGACTGACACCGCAGGTCACCTGCGGGCACCCAGCGCGGTCGCGATGCGGACAGACGCCAGCCAGTACCTGCCCCCTGTGTGTCCCACGGCCCCGCTGCCAGGAGCAATTACAGAGGACAACGGCTCGGGTGGCCGCTCCCCTGGCGCCAGCTTATTCAATACCACGCTGCCCCGTGAGTCCCTCCGTTGTCACCTGGGTGCATTTGCAGTCACACCTTCTCCAGGTGCCACTGCCAGCCTGCTTGTCACACCTATGGATTGCATTCAAACGCACTTTACAGGGATTGCTTGCGACTGTCCTCAGAAGGTCCGATCTCCCTGGGTCGGGCTGGCGCTGGCCCCAAGGACAGGCCTGTCCCAGAGCATCCTGCAAAAACCCCGGTCACTGCCAACAGCCCGCAGCCAGGCCACACCCAGGCTTCACGGGGCCACGGTGATGGGACACAGGCTGCCACCTGGGACAACTGAGCTTCACCACGGTTTTGAAGTCTGCAGTGCGGAAACTGCCGGTTTGCCGGGAAGATATTACGCCGACAGTAGGTGTGGGGAAGGAAGCGTCCAAGCACGACAGCCCGTCAGTCACACGCCCCGACGTGTGTGCAGCAGCGGAGCCAGGACACTGAGCCCGGAGGTAGGTGCTCCTGGCAGGTGCCCGTGAAGTGGCGTCTCCCACAGACAGCCTTGTCTAATCATCACAGCTCTGTGAGACGAACATTCCTGTCCCCACGTGACAGGTGAGAACAGGGCTGATCTCTCACACCCAGGAGGTGACTCAACTGAGATCTGAACCCAGGTCTACATGGCTCAAAACTCCACTCCTGGCCCGGGGTCAAGTCTACACAGTCCCAGAAGGCCTCGTGTGTCTGCTCATTTACCAGCTTTAAGTTCGTTTCTCCTGGAATGTTCTTGAACCTCTGTCTTCTTCCGCATCGTTCCTTTCTCAAAGACCACGACTGTCTCTCCCAAGAGCCCTTCCAAATCTCACTGCACAATGCTCGTGCCGACGAGAGGACCCTGTGAGGTGGAGACAGGCGTCAATAAAGTGAGCGTGTTCTCTGTGCCCCGCCCCTTTGCATCCAAAATTCACGCTGGGGAGAAGGAAAGTGACCCCTTCCTTTAGCGTCTGTAGTTACGCAGGGAGAGGAAAACCCGGCCACTGAGGGATGTGGCCAAACTCCAAGGCACATGCTGGGGAGGAAGGTCAGACCTTCAACATAGCCATGCAACGCTGGAGTGCGCTGGATTTTTTTTTTTTTTTTTTTTTTTTTGAGACAGAGTCTCACTCTGTTGCTCGGGCTAGAGTGAGTGCCGTGGTATCACCCTAGCTCACAGCAACCTCAAACTCCTGGGCTCAAGCGATCCTTCTGCCTCAGCCTCCCCAGTAGCTGGGACTACAGGCATACGCCACCATGCCCGGCTAATTTTTTTTTTCTATATATATTTTTAGCTGTCCATATAATTTCTTTCTATTTTTAGTAGAGACGGAGTCTTGCTTTTGCTCAGGCTGGTCTCGAACTCCTGAGCTCAAACAATCCACCCGCCTCAGCCTCCCAAAGTGCTAGGATTACAGGCGTGAGCCCGGGCCAATGGATTTTTTTATCGTTATTTAACATGTATCATTCCGCATGTGCCCGGCATTGCTCTAAGGCCTTACGAGCGTTGATTTACTTCCACGTCACAGCAGCCCTGTGACACAGGTACCAATACTCTGTGCCGTCGGCGGAGGAGGAAAGTGGCCGGACTCGGGCCGCGTCCTGGTGCAGAACTGCACGAGCCACCCCGGCTGCGCACCTGCCAGGTGTTCTGGGAGGCAGCCGCTGACTGCAGCTATTTCCTGTACCTGCACAGAGATTTCTATGGTTCCGACAACTCTTACAAATGTTCACTTGTTTAATCTCCGCCGTCACACTTTGAGGAAGAAACGTTTCCCCCGGCACAGAAGGAAAAGCCCGGGGTCAGAGGGTCTCAGCTCATTAGCGGGAACTTCCCCCAGGGGCAGGGTTTTGAAGTCCTGGATTGATGTATAAATAATTTGGCTGAGCACGGAAAATACGAAGAAGAAAGTGTGGGAATAGGTTTCTGAAAGGCCTCGCTGAGCCCCAGAAAGACTGTTTCATTTTGGGAAGATGTTAGAGAAACCCCCGACGTCTCTAGGACAATCATCAGCCCGAAAGTCCAGAATTACGACTGAGAACAGCTTCGCTGGCAGATGTCGACAAGCTCTGTTCCTTCCTTTCGCTCTCAGACACGAGGGAGACCCCATGAGGGTCTCTAGGGGGGACCCAGGGGTGGCCTTGCCTCGCGTCCCCTCTAGGTCCCCGTAAGGGACTCCGCGTGCCGGCGCCGTCTCCCTCCCCTCCCGTCTGCCCCCCTGTGCCCTTGCAGCCCGGTGGTGGGCACTGCTGCTCTGCACAGACCTGAGAGGGACAGGCATGTCCTGCCCAATGTGTAGCAGTGCTCAGGGCAAGGGCTGCTGCGTGGACCCGAGGCTTTGACGATAAGAGATTAAAACACTGTTTCGTGGGATGCCACGTGTGGCTGTCTGTGCCCAGGGAGTGACAGGATGGCAGAGCCTCATTCCGAGGCAGGCGGCTGTGTCCAGGTCCCTTTCCGAGGACCACACGCACTTGGGCACGGTAGCAGCGGGCGCTGTGGGGTCCTCCCCTCCCTGCTGTGCTGGTGGACGGTGCTCGAATGCAGGCTCGGGGAGACCTGCGGGGGGCTTTGCACCGGCCACCCGGAGCCCAGGCAGGCGGGGGTCTCGGGGCAGAAGCGGACACCCAGGCTCCTCCAGCCCGTTCAGAACCAGTGAGAAGCCCAGTCTTCTCCCCGCCTGGAGTTCCCTGGCCAGCCCTGCTGGGACCAAGTGCAGGGTCTGGGGTGGCAAATGGCACATGAGGGTCTCGTGCGTGCACACGCCCACATCTGGGATGAGGAAACGCAGTGTTCAGACTTTCAACATCAGAGTAGGAAATTGAAATAAGTTCCTTACCCCAGCCTACCGTCCTTTAAATGACAGAAATGTATTCTTGACAAGCTCTCATCCCTTCCTTTCAATTCATTACATCGATTAACATCCCAGACCATTAATTCCATCCGCGTTTTGTTTTCTTCCCTTCTCCACGCAGCCACACAGCACGCCGGGGGAATGACATTGGGCGTTTTGAAAATCTCTGGTTCCAGGAGAAGACTTGGAATGTAGGGGAAAAAATTAACTCTTTGAACTGTGCTAGTTGGAGACACAAAGGAACAGCGAGGGTGGGCTGTGCATTGGTGTCGCCTTAAATAATGATAATTCTTTATGAGCCAATAAAATATTAAGGTATCACATTTCAGCAACTAGCAACCAAGGGCATTTTAAATATAAATGTAAGTAATTGGAGCTCTCTAGAATGTGGGAAAGGATCATTTCGGGCCATTACGGCTCATATGCTGCACAAATATTTAGTGGTGAAATACCACACTTTACTTTATCAAAAGGTCACAGACACCATAAAACACTGATTCTGTGCACTCTCCCTGCACGGGCAGAACTGTCTCCAGAGCCACCTGAACCCCGAGGAAGAAACGCAATTGGCTGTTATGGTCGCCCTGGGGAAAGATTGACGGCTCAAGGTCATCCTGTCGCACAACAGGTGGGGCTGGGGCCTGAAGGACTCGCAAGGTGGACGGCTGCCCACCCTGGTTCCCCCCAGGGCAAAGCCCACCTCCATCCTGAGTGTTTTCTCCCAGGCCCAGGGGAGTCAGTGATCACAATCAACATCCTGCATGTTGCAACATCACACGTGACTTCAGCATTTCAGGGGCATGCACAAAGAACTTTGCACACTCGTTCTTACTTTCCCTCATCCTTCTTCCATAGTATCATTTTCCCTCATTTTGCAGATGAAGTTTAGAAAGGGAAACATCTTCCCCGTTGCGTTAGACACAGCACAGACATAAGCAGGATTTGATGTCTGAGCTCAGGATTGCAAGTGTAGGACACTTTTCCCTTCATTTGCATTTTCCAAAGTAGTATCCTTTTAAACATCAACAGAGAACTCAAGTTTTCTCTTAGAGATAAAAAATGTGTATTGACAAATTAAAATCTATTTGATATCCACCAATAAAAAAAAACCTGCTGTATGCCAAAATTATCTTACCTAGGAACTTTTTGTGTGTGTAGGGCGGCGATGGGCATCTCATGGAACTCTGAGAAAGAGACTTTGCACATCTGCTTCACACTAAATTCACTCGGGAAACCGCTAAGTGTGCATTTGGTATTCTGAGACCATCGGCACACCTAGGAGGAAAAAAAATGAACAAAGGGGAAATCTAATGCTGGTAAAAGCATTGTCTAAAGAGCATTTTGCGTTGTGCATTCGGCATAGCAGATGTTATCTCGAAATATTGTCTGACGATACTTTCAGGTCTCCTGCCCAAGTTCTTTGATGTGAGTTATTTAAATTTAAGAGCAACGGCTGAAGATGAAAGAGTAACAAAGTCCTCTTGTGCTATGTCTTTGTGAAGTGTAATAATCTGGCGTCCGGTGGGATCATGAAGTCTCTCCGGGGAAACTTTCTTCTGCTATTTTCTACCTCGTGAAATTATCTGACTGAGGGAAGGGGATATTATTGAGTAAAATTCTGCTTCTAAGTAAGTCTTGTTTGTTTATGGCAGCGTTCTTATTTGTTTTGGGAAGCCAGTAAGAAACCAAGTTAGCTGTCCCTTTAAATTAACTCATGGAAAGCAATGCAGTCATTGTGAGGAACTGAGAACTGAAGTCATGGGAAGTTGCTACTAACCATCAGGACTCCAGAGCAAATAATAATCGCGTCTTGAGTCAGGTCAAGGAGAAGACACTCGAAATGAGAATAAGATGACATGAACTGTGTTCAAAGATGCCATCAGTGTGATCAGCTGCGTGCAGTACATCTGAGGTCTCTCTTTTGCAGACATAGAAGGTCAGAGTAGTTAGTTAGGTGAGTTTATGGAATTTCTCCTACGTGTTCTTCCTGGAGTGTGTTGGAACCTGCCGTCCACGACTCGGAGGTGGGACGAGGGCCCGGACTAAACGCCCGTCTGTAACTTCAGCGGGAAAATGAGGATGACAATGTCTTTTCTGTACGCATTGTTCGGTTTGTTCAAAGGAAAGAGAGATGAACTTGGAGTGCTTGAGACTTACAAACACAGAGTCCTCTGTTTTTGCTGCCTTGAGGAATAGTGGCAGTCACAGTCCTTGGCTCCTAACTATGGGTTATTCATACATCTCATGTATTTTTTATATTTATGTCATGCATCCACATAACGCACTGAAGCTCTGAGTCACTATGTGATATATTTTCCCCTGTCTCAGGAAGGAGAACAGAGGTTGGCAGGAGGAACCAGGCTCAGACCCCAGGACGGAAACAGCGAAGCGCCGTGGTGCAGCCCCGGCAGCAAACCCGGGGTGGACGGAGTGTGGGTCCCCACCAATGACCTGCAGGACTCCTGACATGTCCCCTAACTTCTCTGAGCCTCGGCCTCCTCGTCTCTGGGGTGAATACGGCTGCAGGTCTGCTGTCACAGGGGTCTACTCATATGAATGAGCACCAGGAGGGTGCGTGAACTCGGTGCTGCACCTGGGGCACAGGGGGCGCTACCCGAGCCACCCGGGGACCTGCGGGTGCATCGGGCATCGGTGCCCATGCGGCGGTTTAGCTCTCATGGTTCTTACAGGCTAAGGAGAGGCAGACGTTAAAGAAACCAGCAAAACGTCACACCAAAGAACCGTAACCTCACAGTACTGGTAACAGCCGTGGTGAAAGTCGTGGGGTGCTGTCAGTGAGTCCAACAGGGCCACCCACCATGGCCTCTGGGGAGGAAGCTTTTACTGGGGGCCACACGTCCCCTGGGTGCGGGGTGCATGGCAGAGACAGCAGTGCACCTCCGGTCCTGTTCCTCGCCAGCCCCCGCTGACAGGTGCATGTGGGTTGCAGCTGACCTCCTGGCCACCGGGCTGTCCTTGGAGCCCCACGGCTGGTTCTTTGTTCTGCGGGAAGAGCAGGGGCTGAGCACAGGCTGGCTCGAGACTCTCCGGTGCGTCTCCCGATGGCAGCGGGTGAGCCTGGCTCCTGCTCCCAAAGCCGCTCCCAGCTGCCCATCCTTTCTGGCTGCCGATCGGTGCCGAAGTGGCTTAGAAGCCAGCAGAAGGCAAAAGGGCCCTCGAAGGGTGGCAGATTGGCAGCACTGCTCACTTTAAGCCCTGCTTATGACAACAAAATGAGACATGTTAGAAACCATGCTCGAGTTCAAATATTTGTCATTGTGAACCTCTCCTTTCAAAGCCCCTTGCCCTAAAATGATAAACAGATGCTTGGATGCCCTGCGTCCCCCTGGCCCCACCTATGATGCACTGCCCTCTGCAAAATAAACAAAGTACAGAAAGCAGCATCTATCTCTGCTCAAATATTTGCGTAAATTATACAAAAAAAAAATAAATGAATTGGGGAAACTTCGAGAAAAGTAAAGATTTGCCAAGATTTTGATCTTCACTGACTTCCAAATCAGGCTCTAAGTTAAGTGTTAAAAGACGGGTTTCCAATTCTGTACCCCCTCTGCACCAAAATCAGAAGAAAATATAACTTAGAAGCTCTATTGTCTGGCCCGGTACCTACTCTCCCGATCACACAGGCATCAGTGTACATGAGCATCGTTGCCTTGTGCACTGAGGAGCACCTGGGGCTGCTCACAAACGCTCACAGCCCGAAATGCGGGGACCATGCCTCTGTCTGTGGTGCTTGTCTGAAGCATCTTTCTTTGGTGACTCTGCTCTGTGATGGGTTTTCTGCAGACACATAAGTAGGGCAACTTTGGATTAGCGCAGGCCTGTCGTAAGAGGCTCAGAAGTTTCCCGGGCAGAGTCCTGCAGCTGCATTTGTGAATCTAGTTTAAGCTCTCAAATATCTTTTACATCGTAGAGAGTAAGCGGGCGAGGCAGGTCTTTTCTCAGATGCACTGGAAATTATCAGCAGCATTAAGCCATGCTGTCAGAAGAAGAGAATTGTTGAACACAGCGCCGGAGAGGAGTCGTCCGTCAGAAATGAGCCAGACGGGTGAACGTTCTAAAAGGAAAATATGGAAGCCCCGTCTCCCTGAGGCCTCACGGTAATACAGGCTCATTCTTCCAAAATTATCTGCTGGATCAATTTAATAACCAGTCAGAGTGATGAACATGCACCAGCCCCTGTTTATACTGATTCATAGTCTGAATAAAGCTATGATGCAGCTGGCATTAGGATCTCTATTTTACAGATGGGGAAACTGAGGCACAGTTTAAACAACTTGCCCAAGGTCACAGTAGCAGAGCTAGGGTTTGAAATCAAATCTTTCTCTCTCTCTCCCTCGTCAATGAAAACCGAGCTGTGATCTGTCAGCTCACCGTGTCACAACATATGAACACCCTAATTACTCCTAACATTCACCAGAGGGATTATTTTTTCTTATATAAGAAAAATTATCTGGAAATTTCTAGGCTCATAAGGAGTTTGAAAAGGTTGCATGTAAAGCAGTGAATAGCATAAAAATATTTGTGTGCCATTTTCATCTCAACATGTTAATGCATACTAATGAATTTTAGAGTGGATTTTTTTTTAATCATCACTATTGTAGATCAGATAATAGCTTGTGTGATTTAAATACAAGATGCAATTACCGGGTCATATTCTTTCTTATATTTTATGTTAGGATTTTTAGGGTTCCATAAGTATAATCTTGAAATAGAGGCTATCCCTGAAAAAAAAATTGCCTAAAACTATTTCAATTTGCAATCCAGTCCTTTGTGAGTGTTACTTTCTTTCATCCAAATGTTACATTTGACAACAAAACTATCAGATGAGAACCCTCCCTACCTTTTGTGTCATTGTTCCCTAAATAAAGCAACGCATGAAACCCCTCACTGTCAGAAATCAGACTCACATCCTAAAACCTCTGTCTTTATGCAATATTTTTCTTTGGGGGAAAAAAACAGTCAAGGGAGATGAAAGGAAAAAAAACACACAAAACAAGACACACAAGCAAACGGACACACATGCAGTCTCTGAGAAATAAATACCCCTAAAGAGGCTGCCTCCTGGGAATTGCAAATCTCAGCCCCTTTCTGAGGAAGTGAGGTCTCCGCATTTCTGAGAGAAATATCTCCCCCTGGACACAAGGAGCATTGTAATGATTAACTAGTTAAAACTGTCGGGCTGGAGAAAACAGTCCCTGCGTCTTTCTGAGCACAGCGAGCCTTCCGGGCGGCTGCGGCAGAAGCCTGGTCCTCCCAGGGCAGGGTCCCTCCTGGAGGCTGCCCCGGGGCTTCTCCCAGCTGAGCCGGCACCGACCTCCATCCTGTTCTTCCCTGGAGCAGCCTCCTCCTCCCACCGGCTCCCGGGCAGCTCCATCCTTCCAAATGGAAGCTGAGTTTGCAAGCCACCGGCCGCGGGGCTGTGCTGCTGATGTCACAGCCAGAAAGCAGTTGTGATTGGATCTAATTAGACTTTGCAGCGGCAAATAGACAAGCTCCCTGCGTGATTGGCTTCAAAGTGGCTGGTGCCAAACAACTAGCAGAGGTGCAAAAGTAGCAGCGCTGCCTCGGGAGCCCAGACGGAGAGGCGGCCGGAGAGCTGCAGCTCAGTGCTTAGGACGCCCCTGCCAGCCCTCCCTGCCCGGGCAGCCGCCGAGCTCTCGAGCCCCAGCCCAGCCGGAGCCACAGACGGAGCAATCGCAGGGAGCATGCTCTCTGCTCGGGGCTCAGCCCTCAAAAGTGAGCCGGCTCTCGGGTTTGCAGAATCAGAGGGATTCACAGCAGCTGCGGCGGCGGCGGCAGGGGCTCAGCCCTAAAAAGTGAGCCGGCTGGCAGGTTTGCAAAATCAGGAGGATTCGCAGCAGCTGCGGCGGCGGCGGCGGGGAAGGAGCCAGGAGAAAGGGAGAAAGGTGCAGTTGCTCAAGGAAGAGCCGCTCTCGCCTCCCTGACGGGCTCTCGCGCCATGGCATCGGTGCTGGGCAGCGGCAGAGGATCCGGAGGGCTCAGCAGTCAACTCAAATGCAAGTCCAAGAGGAGGAGGAGGAGGAGGTCCAAGAGAAAAGGTAAGAACCGCTCTCCGCGCGCTGCACTGCCTGCCACAACTCTCCAGCGCCCGGTTTCCTGTCGTCCTGGCTCTGCCTGTTTTGAGCAGCTTCACTTTAGGATGCTGGAGGGGGTGTCCGCTCAGAGCTGGTGCTTGGAGTTCAGACCCCTTTGTGCATGTCTGGGGGCCTCCTGGAGCCCCGAGGGGCAGTGACCAGCGGCCACTCGGGGAGGTGTTTGTTTGACAGGAGCCAGCGGGCAGGGCGGGGAGAAGGCTGTGTCCAGGGAGCCTCGTCCTGACGGGGGACGCTCCCCGCTCGGGGCACCGCGGTCCCCACTGCACAGCCAGCCGGGCCGCCACTGCCTCCCACCCTCTTGGACGCCACATTTTCACTCGGTGCCAGAGGAAACATTCGCTTGAGCCAACATCCATTAGAACGAGGGAGCCAGCCCTCGTTCCAGCTACTGCCATCCCAATTGTCTCCGAGAAAGCAGTGGCCAAAGCCCCGGCCAGCACTGCCCCAAACTGCCTGGCGGTTTTTTACTGAGTGTGGCGCCGCCGTCTTGTAAACACCGGGACCCGCAAAGAGCGTAGGGCTCATCCTTGGAGAAATAAGCAGAAATTAACGCGTGAAAACAGAAACAAGCAGCACATATTGTCAGTGGGGGAAAAAAAATCCACAAACCAGCAAGGGATAAAAAGCAGCTGGGTGACAGGTTGCTGCTGACAGGCTGTCGTGTGTGCCTCCTCACCGAATTCTCCGAGAGCGGCCGCACTGAAGTTAGCCGGCGCCTTTGCACGCCAGGGCTCCCACACAGGGGCTTGTGCAAAATGAGCAGTCGCTCCGGTGTGGGAGCAGTGTCCCAAAATGCCATCGCCGCCCGTGTGCCTTCCCCAGAAGGATGAAAAGATTCTTCTAACGCCACCTCTCCCCCCCAGAGAGGAGCTGATGTGCTGTCAGTGGCTTGTTATGCGACTGCAGGAGAAAGTTCAGTTCTTATTATTATTTGAAATGTCTTGATTTTTTTTTTAAAAAAAAGTGAATTTAGAGCTATACATAGCAATCGAAAAGACATAGCTAAAATTTACCAGATTTTCCAGTCGTTCCCATGCGGGACGCACTGTTAGGTACAGCTGAAGTTGCCCGTCCTCCCTGGAGAATTTTCTTCTTTGCAGTGGCCTGAGTTTCTACCAGACGGTTTCCTCTGTGCTCTCAAACAGTCCCAATCCTTCCGTACTTCTTCCAGGGGTAGAAATTAGCCAGACTATTTGAAGGCATCAATGTCAATGGCGAACAGTCTTAAATTACGGTAACACATCAGGACCACTGGGGAAAAATGTGGCTCCACAACTTCCCCAAAAGATTTCAGAGCCTTCAGTTTCAGAATGGGGGGGAGGGGGATTTTGTGATTCTAGTTTAAGTCTCCAGCTGCTACAATGTATGCTTGCTGTTTACTTTGTTACTTGAAAATATTTACTTTGTTACTTGAAAGTATCATCTTGAAACAGACTCGTCGGGGTCTTCCAGAGAGGAAGCCAGCAGTGTGGCATCAGTATTGAGAAAGTCACAGGACTGAACAATGAATATGACTTTTAATAGAGAAAAAAGGAAACATTGTATTTATTCTCCAAGTATTTGTGTTGTACAATATTTTTTATTTAGTCTTTTTGAATATTTAGAATTGAAGAGTGTGGGATACTCTTTCATGATAATGCAATCCATATAAATATAAGCTGATAGAAATTATTGCCTTTCTCCAAATTCATTTTCCTTACTATTAAATTTCAGTCATACTAGCTCAGAAAGTATTCATTGTGTAGGGGAAAGAAATCTGGAGGAAGACTTCATCTGCTATAAACTTAACTGCAGAAATTAAAAACAAAATCTATGCCTTGGTTATTTTGAATAGACCAAGGCCTTTAATTTTCATAGCCAAAATGTGAAGCTGGAAAGGGCTATTGGAAATTGTACATCAATTCCTGCTGCAGGTAGGTTGTGCGGGGGGCCTGGGTGGGGGGTGGGAGGTGAAGTTTCCCTTGGTATCTATTGACAGCTGTCTTGGTGGGAAAGTCAAGTCAAACTGCTAAATATTCACTTTCTGTGGAAAAGTTAATGTAGATGTACACGATCAAACTACAAGATAACATAGCAAGCTAAGAGGCACATTAAATAATGATTTGCATTTTCCTGGGAATAGATCAGTTTATGTATAACACCTAGTTATTACAGAGGTTGTTTTGCTGTCGTATACAAAACAATGGTGAGTTTAAATTACGTCCTGGTGGTCACAAATTTTAACAACTGTAATTGAATAGAATAGCTTCAACTTTTGAGCCTCTGTAATGTTAAAACTGTGTCCTCATGGTCAAAAGTGAAAGTCCACACATGTGTGGAGGACGGTTGAGGAATTCAGGCAAGGCTATGGGGCACTCAGTGATGGTGGCCACAGAGCAAGGGCTCTTCCTGCAAGTAAACAAACACAATCAGGACAAATGTCCACTTTTGGCCTGTGATAGGTATGTTTCCACCTGTTCTAATGGATGAGAATCATTTTTGAAGATGCACAATGACTGTTTAGTTTCCCAGAATATGAAATGCTGTTTTCTGTACGTATTTCCTAAAAGTGACTTTGGCATCATAGGCTTCTCATTATCAAAACAATCTGTGGGCTGTGAAATAAGATACTCTGTAGCTACAGCTTAAGTGTGATGATGATGCAATACTGTCATTATTGTTAAACACAGTCCACAGTCTTGGAGATGAAATGCTTTCCTGACCAAGGCATTTTTCAGTTGCCACGCCACGCAGGAAATAGTACGTATCTTCAAAAAATCCAAAAAAAGAAAAAAATCTGAGTCACCAAAATATGACTTTCAGGTATGGACTGGCATTTCTCTCTCAGATGAAACTTTAAAGATGATCTTCAGAATAGATCTCCCCATCCACCAATCCCACTTCTGTTATTTTATCAGGACCCTATGTACAGTTTTGCATTTTTTTCCCCTGGGTTATTTTTTTCCAGTTGGGACTTTGTCTTAGAAATTATGTATAAATGATTTATATTTTCTATGCAAATGAGAAATGCCAAAATTGAACTTTTGTATGGGAAAAAGATAAGGTAATAAAAAGGAAAAACTTTAGGAAGGACAGGGAAAGCCTCTCAGCGTTACATCCGCGGCAAAGCCAGGCTCATGTCCCATGTAACATGTGACACGTTAGTGTATCCTGCTTCTATTTCATTCAGAGCTTTTGAGAATGTAACAGTAGCATTTGCAGAGTATGGAGATTGGCTGTTACCTGCCATGGATAAATACCCAGCCAGTTTATTTATCAGGGAGAGTACTAAGAGATTGCACTTTATTTTATAGTTCTTGGTAGAATTATGCAAGGCAGTTAAGCACAACCAAATCTATATTACGTGATTGTATGCGGTAAGGACTGCCTGTATTTAGAAAGAACTGAATATCTGAATATTACAAAATGCATATATTTTAGCCCAAAATAATGAAGGTAAGGGTTTAAGCTTTTTTTGTTATTGGTATTCAACCAGGTAGAATAAAGAGCAGATTTCAGCAAAACAGGATAGTATATCAAAATACATCTCTTAAAAATCTACCAGTTAATCTCTGGACTGTGGCAAACCTTCAGGATAATATGTTTGAGGAATCTCTTAAATATCTTTTCAGTTGTTAAAATAGTACATATATCCTGTTTTGTGTATCTGTTTTACTTTCTTTTTTGAGTGTATTTTCCCTGCAAGAAGCTGTGCACTAGGGTGGGATGGGTTTTGCCAATAAAATAATTGTGATGTTCTGCTCATTAGTATAGACAAGATGTAAAATGACTGAAGTTTCTGGAAATTTTTTTAAAAGGCTCTTTCAAGGCCAATGTATGTGGAGGTCGAGTGTGTAGACCGGAGGGCCGGGTTCTAAGTGAGGCGTGTCAATCTCCCTAAACCAGAAAGGGGGAGGAAGTTCGGGAGCGATTTGAACGCTCCATAAACAATCATCTGGCGTGTCAGCTCCGTCGCATTTGAGTATCGGCACATGACGTTTCTCTCTTTGAGGCATTTGACAGCAGAATAAGTTAACTCTTGAAATTTAGCTCCGTTCCAGGGCGGCTGGTCACACAGAGTTTCGGGAGACTGAAAAGGGACTCAGGGAGGCCAGCTCGCCGCGGCGCCAGCGCAGCAAAGCTCTGAACCACAGCAAGGTGTGGGGCAGGGAGCAGGTTGCTGAACGTTGCGAGATGCAAATAAAAAGTTGGCAAATGGGACAAAATAAGTCGAGCAGATGGATGGCAGACGCCAGCTTGTTGTGAAGTGAAATTCCATGAAAAATTAATGAAATAGAAAGATTGAGCTCAGGACGAGGGCAGAGCGGCGTGAGGTCCCCCTGGCCGGGAGGGACGCAGCCCGCACCTCCGCCGAGCCCACGTCCCCCTTATCTGCCTCGCTGACAGCCCAGGAGGAAGGGCTGGACTTGGTGATAAAATCAAATTGATTAAACCGTTAGCCAGCGTCTAATTGAGTGGGGCTTTCTTTTTTTTTTTTTCTTTCTCTTTCTAAAAAATTTGTATTAGCACCTCTGATTTTGAGTGAGCAGTGTAATAACAGTAATTTGAGATTGCTTCAAGGGCATTAGATACGATGAGTGAACTTAAATTTGGAATTAAAAATGTGGGATTTGTGTGTCCATATCTAAACAGTGGCGATTCGGTTATGGCAGAAGGGCCGTCCCAGAAGAGCATTATGTAAGGGAGCACAGAAAAAGACATTGCATTTGTTTAAGGCATGGAAAGATAACTTACGCTCTGAAAGCATTTAATGTTCAGCTTAAAAACAATAAAAACATGTAATGTCATACACATATCTGCACATACATATCACTGTCCATGTATGTATGTAAACATGTACACCAGACAGCTGAAACCTTTGTGCAATTTTCATACTTGTGTGGTTCTCATTATAAAATAGTAGAATATGAATGCCAGTATTTTGGTAATAAGAACAGTTTTTAAAATCTCCTGGAGCCAAAATTAATTATACTCCTGCTTTGTTTCTCCTCATTTAAAAATATTATTTCTAAATAAACGTTGCAGTGATAAATTTGGTTCCTAATTACTAGCTAACAAGATTTCTAAAAGGACAATGTTGCACGTTGTAAGCAAGATTTTGAAAGCACTTATTGCTGCTTTGAAACTGAAGCTGAGAATAAAGGTGGATGCCAAGTGGACTATGAAAAGCAGGTCTGTCCTTCACAGATACTCGAACTGCCGCGCGTCGGTGCTATTCCATGGTTACCCGACATCACAAGTGGCAGCTCAGGCTGCACCTGCCTGCAGCCGTGTGGCGGAGAACCCTGGTTCCTGCTGCTAAGTGTGTGTAAATAGAATGGGCCCAAATTAACCTCTGTCTTTGCGATTAAATGCTTCTCCTCCACTCAGAGAAATATGTGCTGTTAAACACTCCATTCTGCAAAGATCCTTGTTTATTCCCAATAAACTACTACTAATATGTTATAACTCACTTAAGAAATGTACCAATGTCAAATGAAGGGACATTTCTTTCAATAAGAGAAGAACAAACTCTTTTTAAATTTCTGACCCACATGTGAAAGTGACGTGCTCTGGTGAGACTTCAGAAAAAGGAGGGAAGGATACATTCAGCAATTTAAAAACTTAGAGCCAGAAGTACTCTTTTGCCTGCATACATGATTACCTTGGTGCCAAGACATCCCTGTTTAGCAATTAAAGTTGAGCTTTTATTTTCTTGTTTATTTTTGTATTTTATTGGGAAGGAATGCGGGACAGGGCTACTGCATCTGACTTTGGCTGACTTTGCACAGCGTCCCAACAAATGAGGCTCTTAGGCCCTCCAGCCCCACCTGCAAATTCCTCAGTGAATCTAATTTCCCAGAAACCTCGTCCAAGAATTAGCAACATAGAAATTGATATGTTTGTGTTTTAAGAGATCTGTAATTTTCCCAGAAATAAATCTGGCCACTTGCAAAGACAGCAGACTTTTTCTGAAGAACGATATATATTTGGAAATTGCTTAACCTGAGCTGCCTGGGTCCCCTGCACACTCTGTGGGCATTTAGTCACCTTCCTCCTAGTCACAGGTGTGGGGTTTGAGGAGCAGACAAATAATTAATTAATTTTATGATTTTACCGATGAGAAATGGATCCAATTAGTGTCTGGTTTCTGATAAGAAAATGGCTAGTAAATCCTCTTTGTGTTATTATATATATTTTTATATATATTATATACTTTATGTATTATGTATTTTATATATATTTTTTATATATTATATATTTTACATACACTGGAATTTATTATTTATATATAATATATACATACTGGAATTTACTGTCATCTATTTTAAATTATAAAAATTGTTAATTTTTTATTCTCAAAAAATAGCAGATGGGTCATATTAATTTTATATTTATATTAAAGAGGGGATTTTATACTTGATTGAGAAATAGCGTCCAATAGCTAAAGCCTTCATATAGACAAAGCAAAGTAGCATTTGTGTTTAAGTTTAAGGAGGAGTGTCATATAAATAAATGTTCAGGTGACTCTGAGATTTTAAGAACATTTCTTTGGGATCCCTATGAGATGAGATTTGGAAAGCTTTTTTGAGCCGTTTATGCTTAAAATGATGAGGGTGGCTTCCCCGGCTGAGTCTGACGCAGGGAGGGCAGTGGAGCCCTGGGGTCGTGTAGCTGCTAACTCAGCTCCCACGCGAATATTCACACTTACCAAAGCCCCACACGGGGAAGGGCTACGTCCCCCTCCATGCCTCGTGGGGTCAAAATCTCCCACAGATGAGAGAGAGAAACCCAGCAGTGCAGACGCAAAAGCGGAGCAGGCAGCTGTTATTTTTAGCGTGAGTACCTGCTCCTCAGCATCACCACTTTAACCCAAATCTGGTCACTGTCATTCTGCTGGCAGTCCTCAGAAGGGCACCAGCAAAGAACTCACTGACAAAACAGGCCAAGGTTTCTTCTCTTTGGCCGTTGTTCTGCCATTTGGGCAATAAATAAAACTAATATTGCTAAGGTTATATTTGTAAACCTTTTTTTTTTTTCCCCTGGGTCTCTAATAGACAGAGTGAATCTTATGCCCAAATGTCAGCTCAACACTTCCAGGTGATTTGCACGTAATGGAAAGTATCCCTTTAAATACCTCCAACAGGATGTACTTAGGAGAATTTTATAGATTTAATTAATCTTGGCTGCTCCATTTATTCAAGACGAAATCCCTGGTTCTTGTTTCCTGCTGCCGACAGACAGAAGATCTGCCTCATCATTTTGCAACGTGCTACGTGGTTTCTCAACTACATCTTCTCAGATACGGCATTAAAATAGGACAGGGGACTCAGTTCTCGGGAACCGGAGTCTATTCCTGGCTGAAAACGCTAACCCGAGTCAAGTCCCTTCCTGTGGTTAAACACAGAAGCAGGGGTGGCTACTGTTTTTAGGAAGCAAGCCCGAGACTTGCAATAAGATAGCCCAAAGCATGTACCTGGGGCACCAATAATTAATTTTAAAACACAGATTTCATTAGTCTAAGTCCATTGGAAATACACAAATGTCCTCTCTCCTTAAAATCAATGCAATATTTTCTAATTGTTGAATTGCATTTGGAAAAATGCAGTTTTATAAACATGACAGAAACATCCGCAAAATGGATTTTGACCTCTCCAACCCCGAGTCTGGCCGGGCTCACTCATCCCTGTCTAGAGCAGATGTTGCACCGACATCGGGCTCGCGGCTGTGAGAACAGCTGCACCTAAAGGAAATACCTGCCCCTTTGTGTGAGACTGGCCAGGCCTAAGGACCCGAACACAAAACGTACACAAGCTCAGACACTATACGACATGCACAATCAAAAAAAAAAGAGATCGTTTTACAAATTTGGGAGATGAGCAGAAGATTAATAAAAAATAGTACCTTTTACTGTTCCTTAGATGCAGAAAAACATAGAAAGCCTAATGGAATCACAGCCACAAAGATACTTTATTCATGTTTCAGCTCTAAATGTGACTCCTATAGATGAAACTTTTTAAAGGACGCTCCAGATTCTAACAAAATTCTAACAGGAAGTGACTTTTTTATCCACAACGTATGGTTCAAGGAAAAATTTTAAAATTCAAATAATTCCAGGCTACTGATTTTTTTTTCTAAAGAAGAAATAATTTTGAAATAAGAATAAGAAAAATACTAGGACTAGCAGTAGCTTTTGAAGAGACTCAAAGATAATAGTGTGAGGAATACAGCAACTCAGACAGCTCTGGAGAGAGACTTAGCTGAGAGCGGACGCTGTCACCTCTAGAGGTGGCTGTGACGCGTGGTCATGTGTCATCCAACGTCCTGGCACCGTTCCGCTCTCAGGACCTGTGACAGGTGTTCAGCGCCAACTGAAATTGAGGTAAATATTTGCTTATTAAGCATTTAGGAAGATAACGTTACTCCCTTTTAAGTCTAACAAATTTGAGAGTTCATATAATTTCATGTAATCTCATGAGTTTTTAATCCAATGTTTTGTTCCAGGCAAGTTAAATCATGACTTGGGCTTTTGTATGTTGACAATGAATAGAATTCATCATTAAAATGTGCACGTGTGTGTTTTGTGAAAATTCCTAATACACACATGCAATGTATAGAGATGACAAACTCGAGATTTAAAACACGTGAGTGTTTGTTGAAATAGTCAATACTGAAATATTGAAAGACTCTCTCATGCTGGAACATTTTGAAAATCACATCTAGGAAAAAAGTCTTGAGTAAACTTCTGAGAGCACAAATTCTCTGGGAGATGGTGAAAAGGAACGTAGGTTTGTGACTGTGCTTTATGGTGTTGAGGAGAACATTGCTTAATTGCACAAGTTCAGAAACATCATTGTTTAAAATTTCCCTTTGTGTATATTTTACCTGAAGTAAATTAAGTCTCTTTGTCTTGGCACTAGTAAAAAATAACCTGTCTTCTTACATCATAAAACAAGGGAGAAACAACCACCACGCTGGTATAAAGGGATTTTAATAGAAGCCCAGGAAGAGACAGAAAGAGAGAGAAAGAACAGAGACAGAGACACATGCAGAGAGACAGAGAATAAATCACAAGCCTCTTTGTTCTTGTACCTGATTAAAGTTCATCCTTCCTGTGTTTTATTTCATGTAGCCTTCAATTCAGAAAGGACACTTGATTTAGAAGTACGGTGCATGCCACAATTCTGCTCTGCGTGTGACTTTGCCTCACATGTTCTGTGCACATTCAGAGTCTGTATTTGGTGTGTGTCTTCCCGATTCACTCATTTGCTTACACAAGAGTAGCCCTCCAGCGCCTACTATCGGCTGGGCGAGGAGGGAGGCCCCGCAGAGCCACGGAAAGAAGCCGACGTGGCCCTTCCTCCTGAGCTCGGCCGAGTGTGGACACGCCAAGGCGCATGGGCACACGTGAAATCAAACCAGGGCCCAGCAGTAACGCACTGCAGCCTCAGCACAAGATTAGGCTCTATGGTAACGTCTAAAACATACAAAATATCATCAGATTTTTTTTACAAAAATGGACTTCTATTGTATTTCCTTTATTATTTCAAGTGAAACTCCTTTATAGAACTAAACCGTTAAAACATAAGCTCCTTTAAGTTGGAACATTTGTATTCCCTTTACAAGTGTCAAAACAAAATAGCTACTCAATTAAACCCACTGAGAAAATTGATTTTATTTTTACAATAAGAATTTCTTCAAGAAATCATCGGAATGCTATGGTAGAAGGGAGCATTTTCTGATGAGATTGTGGATGGATCGTATGAACTATGGCAGTTTAGACCCGCGGGCCATCGATGCAGGGTTCGTATTTGAGGATGACATCCATAAACCATCTTCGGGGTCATGAAAACCAAGGGAAAAATGCGATTCCTTCAGTTCTCTCTTTGTGGAATTATCCGCAGGTTTGCACACTCCGTGTGTTTCTGTCCTCGCTGTGGTTTCTCACGACGGGGCCACAATGTACATCTCTGTGTTCCTAGAAATGAGCATGGTGGCTACGTCGTTGCACGTGATCCATGAATATTTGTCGTAGACTTAATTATCAGATTTAGGCTGTATATTTATAAAGGGCACTGTCTGATTTACTCCTAAGTCATTGTTATGTAAATTGGCATTTATCCACTCTGCAAACGTTGACTGAGCACCTTTGGCTGTCACTCGCCGTGCTACAGGGTAGGGATTAAGCTGTAGCAGAAGCTCTGAGAAAGTCCCAAAATAGCCAGGAAGCAAGTCCCAATGTGGTTTTGTCTTTTCTGTTGTCTACGCAGAAGAGATACTTTACAAAACTCCCCTTCCAAGCATGTCTGCTGTTGGCCAACCCAGTGCCGCCCGAAGACTGGCACGTTTAGGGGTTTTTGCATGTAAAAAAATTAGATGAAGCCCTCAGACTTGAAGAAACCAAAAAGCCAAATTGTTTCTCGGTGAGCAAGGCTTCCAAGACGCCCTCGCTGTCATTCGTGTTCCAGGGTGTGGGCCCTGACATCTTTGCAGGGAAGCCCACTCCCCTCCTGAGCACACAGCTGGGCTGGGGTCTCCCACACCCCAACGCCCCAACTGGGCAGGGCCAGCCACCGCCCACGTCCCCTGCCACATCTTACCACGATTGCCGAGGGAAGTGCTGAGTCCCTCTGGGTGACGTGGAGTCTGGCCCCAAGTCCGGGAGAGGAAGGTAAAGGAAGGGCTGTCCCTTTTAATGTCGCCTGGCGTGTTTGGTGACCGAGGGCAGCATCGCTTTGCAGGCAGGTCGTGTGAAGGAGGATGTATGCTCTTACGTGTAGCACAGGGTCAGCAGAGCTCGTCCACAGATCACAGACGGGTCGGCACCCGCATGTCCACGCAGCACCGTGATACAGCAAAGTCACGGAACAGGTGACAGTCACTGACTGTGTCCCTCCTTTCTGTATAGATAGCACATTTCTCGGTCCTCCTTATCTTATTGGGTAATTTTGGAATCACACCATCTATCCACCTACCTATCATTTACCTATCATCCATCTATACACCCATCACCTATCGCCTGTTTCTCGCACATGCACTAACCACGCAGGGGACATATGTGGCATGTATGTCCCACACCCCACACGCAGCCCTGGAGAGTGAGACCCCTCAGCATGTGCTGCCTGCCCGCTGTGCTCAACGCTGGCTCCAGCACTGCTGGCCGCAGCAGTTGGGCAGACGTTTATCCATAATGGTACTTGGTCATGTCTCAAAACTTGGACATCAGGGAAACTAAAAATGCAAGTCGGTAAAATTGAAATCATACAATAGACTGAATGTCATGTACTACTTAAATATATCATACTTAGGTGTAATAAGTTATAAATCATACTGCCTATCTTTTAGCATTTCCCAAGCCATCTTTACCCATGTCTCTCCAAAAGGTTACTTTCTCGTATCAGAATTCTTATCACTAATATCAAAAAACACAGCTGCGGCTGAGAATATTCAGACTTCAGACTTGAGTGCAGTGACGTCACCTCTTGCATTTTGCAGCCGGTTTCTGCCCTCCCAGGCCCTCCCGGTGCTGCCCTGGGAGCAGCCTTGGGTTTTTCTTTCTCTGGTCCTTACTGGGAAGTGTTCTCCACACGACTCCAAAGCAATGGCTCTGTGGGTTGGGACTGGAACATGGGAATTTGGGGGCGGCGGGGGACGCCATCCAGCCCCTCACAGACAGAAACCACAATTCTGTCCACCTTCGGAGACATCCTGAAAACTAACATTTGGGGTTAGGGTTAGGGTACCAGTACCTTTTTCCGGAACATCATCTCTACTCCAATAAGGACCAGAAAATTCAAACATCCCATTTCCATCACTGGAATACCACTGCTAGATAAGCCATAATTTCTCCGGAGCTGAGAAACACTCACGGAGTGAGCCAACCTCAGAGTTGATCAGACAATGTTGCTGGATGACTTTGCCATGTGGTGCCATCCCAGGGCACGGTGTCAACTTGTGTGGATTTTACCTTGTTCCCTGTTTGGTTTCTCCTCTCCTGGCCCCTCTGAGGATGCCTCTTTCTGGGGAAAAGTAGTGGGAATTATGGTTATTCTAAGGGCTGCCAGTGTGAACTGTAGGAGGTTGCTTTTCACCTTCCACTGGAGATGCTGCCAACTGGAGTAGGGTCAGTCTCGTGCCTCTCTGTCAGGGAGGCAAAGTTAGGAACCTGAGAGGTCACTGACTAACAGCACCTTTGTCTTGTGGGTGGGGGTGACACTCGGGGACGCAGGTGACTCCTCCAGAAATGACACAGTGAGGGAGCCTGGGAGACCCAGGTCCTCTGAGCATAGTTGGATGTTTTTGGCTGAAGAAGAGACCATGGCCCCAGAGTGGGACTGAGCAAGAGAAGGGACTTTAGCATGAGTTGCTGATGTTCTCTGGGCAACATGGAGTTAATCACCACTCTCAAGAGATTCCTCTGGAAGCTTGTCCAGGTTGCACTTAAAACAGGTATCTCAGAAACACCAGGTCACCGGTGGCTGCAGAAACCATGTCATGGGGCCGCAACACACAGGGGCCTTGCAGGGGGTCTGGTGCTTCCGCTTCCGGGAAGATGCTGAGTCGCACACAACCCGGCTCAGAACGTCGTAGTGCGTGTGTGCCTACGTGTGTGCGTGTGTGTGCGTGTGTGCCGTGTATACAGGTAAATAGTCGCATGTTCTTCTACACAGTCCACTGTACTTTCATTTGTTTATGTAGCATCAGTAATACGATTTACTGACCTGAAGTTTAAAGGAAACCTTAGAGGCTGTAGAGCCAAACTCAGATATACAAAAATCTTCATTTTCCATATATCTATTAATATATAGTATGTACGTCAAATTTTAAAATAATTATGAATTAGAGTACAAGGTAAAAAATACATAAGGAACACAAGGAATGAAGATTAGAGGTGAGGAAATTTTAAATTCTGTTTCTCCAAAACAAAACAGAAAAAAGAAAGTTGATATGCTATAAAGATATATATGACACACACACACACACACAACTCCATGCACAGAAAGATAATCTAGGTGAGCACATTGTTGTAATATTCAAATTAGTTAATGTTTTGCAATGAAGATTAAACACATAAAAAATGTATTATTCATTTAGTAAAACCCTGGAACTAAATTTGAATATTATAAAGTGTATTCATCAGATTTACGTATACCTTTCTGTTATCATGCCTCTGGATTTGCAATGAAAACATTCTGCACTGCCTTGTGTAGGTCTTTGTGTGTTTGCTGACCGGATATTTTCCATCCAGTTTCATGCATAAACAATAAGTTTAATGTTCCAATTTCCTAGATTAAACTAGCTCAGATTTTTTGCTGCTAAAACAAAGTCAAAATCAAACTGAAGCCACAGGTAAACATATATGTTCTATTTTAAATTCAGTGAGTAGATGAATGAAAGTAGATTACAGAAATACATCTGGATGCGGAAGAGTCAAATAGGACATTTCTACTCACTGTATTGTGACTGATCTTCGAAGTGTCAACTTAAAAAAAAAAGGTGAGCTCATTGAGACCCTCCTAAGAAGACACACTGTGCTCCCGCAGTATAACAAAGGGTTATTTACCCTTAAGTGGAGAATATACAACTCCATTACCCACAAATTGCCTAAAACAGTGCTTCCCATCTGTGCAAAATCTTGTTTATAAAGTCGTTTTACATAAACATTCACAGGTAGGATTTCTGGGGTTTAAAAATTTCTTACTAAGCAGATCACCAATTCCTGGTGGCCTTTTATTAACATTTACAGTGGCCTAGTGAAAGCCAAGCCCCTGTCCCCAGAAATGGGCTGCGAGGCCCCCTCAGGGCTCTGGACGTGGGTTCAGGCACGGATGAAGATGATGGCTTAGGTCCCTGCCCCACCGGCTGTGTGGGACCCCAGGCGGCTGCAGACCCACAGCGGGGACCAAGCCAAGGTGAGAGTGGGGGGCGGATGACAGCTCAAATTGCACAACCTGAGCTCCAGTGCTTGGCCAACGGGGACAGGTCACTTCAACAGTATTACACGCTGGACTCAGGTTACACACCCAGCCTGAGTACGCGGCTTGAATGGGCTTCTGCGAACTTCTCTGCTGGTGTCATGGTTATGCATGAGGTTCGTTATGTCCCAGCTGGCTTGGAACACAGTGGATTCTGATCTGCGTGCCTCAAACCACACGTGTGCATGTGCGTGTGACTCCGTGTGTCTGAGCCCTGCAGGACGCGTGTGCACACGGCAAACCAGGTTATCTTTCCAGATGCAAACCGCAAGGGCAAATGTAGAAAGTATGTGATAGTAAGCTTGTGTTCTTAAAGTCAATATTTGATACTTGTTCTTTCTGAATTACTTTGTAGCAACATCTTCTCTTAAATTGTTCTTCTCTGAATTGCTTTGTATCAACATCAGCATTTGTTTGGTCTTCTCTTAAAACACAGGGTAAGATGTCACCCCTTGCGATATTTTGGTTCATTCTCTTTATTGCCTTATTTTTTTTTTTTTAAGTAACTTCAATTCTTTACACGGTTTTGATGCTAGCGGGTTAATCACCACACGGGGTGTGGCTGTGCTGTCTGCTGAGGGCCCTCCAAGCCGAGGAAGACGTGCGCCGTGTGCTCAGAACTAGCGGGTCTCTGTCACTGCCTGCAAGAAGGGACTAGCAATGACTTTCCTCTCAGGGCCTGTAGGGCAACAGCACGAGGCCAGGCGTGGACAGCCCCGCCATGAGGAGATGTGGAGCCACCGAGGGACCTGCCAGATTAGTCATTTGACTCCCAAACTGCCCAGACAGTGTCATTTAGGAGGAAGTTCCATCTCTGCTCTGGGATACGTACACACTGCTACTTTTCCTAGACCTTTGGGGTCAATCATTATCCACAATTTTAAAATCACATTGAATATTAAATAACCTTGAAGGTTTCTCAGTTAATCAAAATCTATTATTCATACAGTAAAATAGAAATAGGAAAAAAAATACATATAGTGACTTATTTTATTTTTAGACTCTATTTACTTTCAAAAAGAAATGTACCTGATTCCATAAAAGGCGTAGATAGAGCTTTGCAAATGAAAACCCACTACCCAATCGCATGGGAAATGCAGGGGGATGATATGATGACTGCCTCTGAGCATTAAATCAAGTGCCAGGCTTCCTGGTCACCAAGGCAAAAAGGGAAACAGGATGACGTGGAGACTTCTTATTTTCTAATCAAAACAATCAAGCCAGGATGTCAAACCAAAGGAAGAAGAAAATGATGTTATTTGACGTAGGCAGGCGTGAGGGCAGATGCACCTAATTGGCTATTATGGTTATGAAAGAACCTCATTAAGGTTCCAATGGCTTTTAAGCATCTGGTTTTTAAGGCACCGGTTCTGACGGGCTTCCCAGGGCGTCTGCTGCAAACTGCACACCTGGGTAGCCGAGGAGCTGCAGGCTTTGCGGAGTCACTCGTGTTGTCAGGCTGGCGTGGCTGTCCAGGACCGGAAAGGTGGGCAAAAGGAATGACAGACAACTCAGGTTTCCCCCAGACACAAGGAGGAGGGGAGTTAGAGCCACACAGCACCTCTGGCCGCCTGTCGAGGACCCACCTTCATGTTCTGCAGTGGCTCAGATGTCATGGAGCACTGTGTGGTGAGGACAGACAGTGCTCACCCAGAAACCGGCTTTGGCCAGTGAACTAAGGCTCTCATGGAGCAGAAATGCTCATTACGTGAATTATTTTAGCTTTGGATTTCAATAAATGAAACAAAGATTAGCAATTAGCCTTAAAAATATATATATCTTGCCTAAAATCTGTTTGCCCCTCATGTGGGTTCTAGATTAAGATGCTCACATCTGGTTTACATAGGGGTTTCATGATGCCAGTTTTGAACTCGATCTAAATCCTTCAACCTCCCCCATTCAGCGCAAAACTGACCCAGGACACGGACTCTAATGCTTTCAAATCCTGGCTTCCAATTTCTGTACAGAAACTGCCTAAATGTCTGTGGGTTTTTGTTTTTTACCACCAGTTTAGCCCAAGTAGTACCTTCCTCTCCTTGAATTTCCTACACACGTATTGTCCTATCAATTCTGGTAGAATATTTTTTTGAAGCAATGAAACATCCTTTCATTGAAATCACACGTGGAGACACCTTGTGCAAAGCAAAAGCTAAGCCTTGCAAACTCCTAGAACTCTGGGAGGTGTGTTCTGTAAACCCGGGGTTAACCGCTGCTCCGTGTGACCCTGGTCCACACTGTGTGTTGCAGGTATATTTTTATAGAACATTCACGATCTGAGTCCTCTAACTTAGGCTCTCCACGTCTTCACAGAAGCAAGTAAATGTAACATATTGATAATTAGCTTGAAAGTAGCTCTTATCTCTTCATGTTCCCCAAGGGGTCTAGAGTGTGGAGCTTTGCCTGCAGTAGGTGCTCAGTTAATGCACATCCACGGGATTCTGGCCCTTGTATTTGTTTAGCAGCCTCTGCACCCCAGATGCTGTGGTTGACCTACAATCTCTTCCCATCTCTTCTTGGCCAAATGAAAGTGTATCGTGGCCTTGAAAATGCTCTTTAAACCCCACTAGAAACCAGCTGAGACAACCTTGCCTCACAGTCCTGCGTGAATGCACACAGCCATGCGACAGTCCTGTCTCTGCCTGGCATTCGCTGGGAATTCGGGTCCTGTTCCTGCCCCTCCACCGAGCCCCTCACCCTGCTCAGCCCGTCCTGCCACCCTAGAGCCCCACAGTCTGGCGGGGTTTCCTCCCCGATTCTCCACACGGCCAGGACGGTCCTGCAAGCCACTGCCTTTTCTTACTGTGTCTTAGACATACATCATTTGTAAATTTCTTTACTTTTTAATGCATGTCTTTTGAGCAACCAAAATGACGTGCAGTTGAGAATTCTGGAAAACTGAAAGAAAACACCAGTCTAACATTAAACGGATAAAACACCCAGAGATGCCACCTAAGTTGTAACCCCCATCAGGATGCCTTGGGTGACATGAGAGCGCGGTTCAGAGTTGTGTTAAATTCCAGGCAGCTATAAGAATTCTACTACAAGCCGGAATAACCCAGAACTGTCAGAGCCTCCTCCCACCCATTCCTCGTAAAAAAGGAAGCTGTACACGTAATAGCACGGACAGAAAGGAGACACGTGTATCACCTCATCTCATGAGAAAGAGAAACAAGCCGTCGGTTTCGAGACCCTTGGTCAGGTTCGTTCCCGGCCCCTCCTGCTGGAAGTGTCGGTTCTGCCTGCGGGGACAGAAGGACCAGCCCTCAGCCGCAGGGCGAGGCTGCCGGCGCCAGGCGGTGCTGGAGGCAACGGTGGTCCTGCTTGGGGGCCTGGCGGCGTCTGGACACGTAACACACCCCGGGAGGTTGTGAGAACTGACCAACAGGCAGGGACAGAGCTGCACGGAAGGCAAGTGTCTGCTCCCAAAGTCGGACCCCTGGGTTGGTCGTATCCGACCCTGAGTGTCGCCGGGCCGTCCTGGGAAGCGTTTATGCCGCGTGTCGCAGCCCCCTTCTCCGTGCAGGTCTGAGCGAGCTAGAAATAATATTAATAGTGAAGCTGAAGTCCCGGCGTGGCCTCCACGGCCAATGAAGATGAAGTTGAAGGTCGGTCGGCGCGTGATGTGAAACCGAGTGGCCGCAGGACCTGGCGTGGCTGAGCCCCGGTGCCCCAGCAGCACCCACCACCCTGGTCCCCGGCTCGTCTCTCCGCTGCCCTGGGGTGTGAGGATGAGGGGCCGGGAAGGCGCCCCCAGCGCCCCCCACACGGCGTCCTCACTGCAGGCTCGTTTACGGGATCCACCTCCAGCCCAGGGGACTCACGTGTCCCTTTTGCTGAGCCGTCACATCTCCCCCAAACGGTGACTTCTGGGAGAGGGGATGGTGACCACCAAAGACGGGGAGGCCCCGGCATCCGACGCTGTGCCCGGGGGCGTCCGGACCCCGGGACCCACCACTGAGACTCGGCCAGGATGAGGGGAGCAATGAAGACATATTAGAAATTCAATTAAATTCTCTTCTGGTGTGAGTATAAAGGAAAATAAGCACTGTTGGCATGTGGCACACTAATAACTGGTATAAATCATTAATGAGGAGGACGTGGACCTCCCTAAAAACCTGCAGTTCTGGCAGCAGCTTCCGCCGGGTCGCGGAGGTTTAGGACACACCGTCCTCCGCCAAGTGTGCCGGGCAAGGTCGCTCGCCCTGGGAGGGGACCGTTCTCCACGTAAAATGACCAGGGAAGGAAATAGCAGCAACGTCTCAAATTAGCATAATTAGTAATTATCTCTTAATAGCCCCTCTTGGCTTTGGAGACTTGGCACTTGAAATTCTGCTTAAAGTTCAGTGAGGAAAAACAAATTTCACACTGAAATGTCTCAATAACACAGCTGAGCTGCTGAGGTGAAGGAAGGCGGGAACATATGGACACTTCGGTTCTTCCTATGAGAGCTGGGTGCGTGGCCACAAAGATCGTGACAGAAAACAGCAAAAAGCGCCCCTGGACCCTCCCTGGTCTCTCCCTTGCTCCCTTTGAAGACAATCTTGGAATTGTTCCTCCCTCGGAAGCCCAAGCCACCACCTACACTGAGAGTCATTCTTTCTCATAAAACATATTTGAGCTTCGCTTAGATTAAAAGTCCATCCAAAACAAAGATAATACAAAAAAGAAAAAAAGAGAAAGACAAGAAAAACCACCGTGCATGTCATAGTCAGCAGCGGACAAACCTTGCACCAACCTTGCTGTTTGCTCGTAGGAATTCAAATGCAAGTAAGATTCCCAAAGAAACTAGAGTTGGTGGCAAGAAAACAGATGAATTCTTTCTAATTTTCATGGAGATATTCGTGGCAGGACATGGAGAGGACACATTTGCAATGTCACAAGCCCCCACAGCACCTCTCTTTCCTCTAGGCAAGGAGGACTTTGCACCTATCAGAGCAAACTTTCGTTATTAATTAGCCCCGTTTGCAGTGTGCCCTGTCGCAACGTGGAGGAAGCCCACACCACCCGCTGGGGACATGGCACGGTAGGTTTATGAAGGAACGGAAGCAGGTCTCCCCCTGGCAGCTCCCAGATGGAAACTTAGTGCAGGAGCAAGAAGCCCCCATGGAGCCACGGAGCGGTGGCTCTTGGTTTAGACCCATGATGGAGGTAGAGGGTGAGAAGGTTCCGGGACATTCACTCCTCTGTATTTAGCACGTCCCGCTTGGTGCCCTCCTCCGTCCACCACCACGTTCCCCGTGTACCATCCACACCACGCCCCATCCCTGGACTGCCCGCGGGGGGCGCTGGTGTCCACACTGTGCAGCGGCTCCAGCGAGAAGAAAGGAGGAGGATCCACTACCTGAGGACTGCGTGGTGCTTCCACGCCCACATCCTCACCCCATCCTCACAGTCACTGCGGAGGCGGGTGCTGTCATTTCCATCCTACAGAAAAGGAAAACCAGGTCCTAAAATGACATTGACCACAGCAAAAACAGGACTTGAACCTTCCCGTGACTCCAGGCTGCCTCTCGAAGCTCATTCTTCTGGAAAGTTCTTGTGCTTATGACTTCCTACAAGTCCTCCATTGCCATGGCGAGCACACGAGCCTCGTTCCTCCTTGGGCCGGCCAGGCCTGGCTGAAGGGTCTGGCCAGCGGTGGCGGAAAATGGAAAGTGAACACACACTGAGGCTGCTGTCGTCACTCCTGACGACCCACATGAACACCTCATTTCAGCATCTCTGAGGGTCAGGCTGCCAGGTGTCTGCCGCGGTTAAGTTGCAAGCAGGTGGCCTGGCTTTGGGGCCACAGTCCCTCCCTCATGCCCTTTGATTTGCTCACTGCATCTGTGACCCAAAACTTCCCTGAGTTTCCACGATCTTCTCTGTGTACGGCCCTGGGTGACCCGCAGTTCAATTACAGTCTCTGCCAGAGAGAAACTGAGGCACCAAAGGCGGAGGCCCCTCGCTGTGCAGAATCCCAGACGGCACCGCTGCCCCGCGGCTCCCAAGACCACAGATGGGTCCTCCCCACCTCGGTGTGGCACAGACGTCCCTTGGTCCTGCAGGGACCTGTGTGTCAGACTCTGACATGCTGTGGGATGCTGAACGACATTCAGGATGGCATTTTTCACGCGGAGAAAGAATTCTAGTCCGCGACTACACTTAAGGCCCCCGAACGCGTCCTCCCAGTCGGGAGATGCCTCCTTTGCCTGCATAGACCAGTCTGGTTCTCACTAAAGGAACAAAATAAATCAAGGAAAAGCCTGAACACTCCGCTGCCTGCAGAAACCGGAGCTTTAGTCCCAAGCTTCAACGTCACAGTCTTCTGAGCCTAAAGTCTACTTAGTTTCTCACCAAACGAGAAGACCTGATTTTCTTTTTTTTCTTTTCTTTTTTTTTTTTTTGAGACAGAGTCTCACTTTGTTGCCCGGGCTAGAGTGAGTGCCATGGCATCAGCCTAGCTCACAGCAACCTCAAACTCCTGGGCTCAAGCAATCCTACTGCCTCAGCCTCCCAAGTAGCTGGGACTACAGGCGTGCGCCACCATGCCAGGCTAATTTTTTCTATATATATTTTTAGTTGTCCAGATAATTTTTATTTCTATTTTTAGTAGAGACGGGTCTCGCTCAGGCTGGTCTCGAACTCCTGACCTCGAGCAATCCACCCGCCTCGGCCTCCCAGAGGGCTAGTATTACAGGCGTGAGCCACCACGCCCGGCCTCAGATTTTCTTTTGAAGACTCTAAGTCAGTCAAACGAAGCCCACACACACACCTCATTTAATTGTTTGGTGACCAGCTCCGAATGTCCCGGCTCTGCCCCTTCTTAGGGGAGACTCTCCACTTACCTGGCCCAGCCACAGGGACAATTTTCAAATGCCATCCTGATGAAATAATAAATTTAATTTTCCAAATTAGGACATTCCAAAGTCTGAAGGAAACAGAGTGTTATAAAACTGGATCCAAAAGCTGATATAGGAAAAAAAAAAAAAAGCATGGTTATGAGGAGACTACAGCACTAAGCAAACCACAATTCAGAGATTAAAGCAAGGCACTGCTGGGTAATGCAAGTGTTAACAGGAGTAAGAAAATTCTAGAAAACGGGATTAATGAGGACTTGAAGAAGCACAGTGCACATCTATTTCTTCCTCCCCTCGGAGCCTTCCCTCTGCTTCCTCAGACGAGGCAGATATGAAGCCGGAGCAATAAAAGGAGCCTGCGTGGGAAGGTCAGGAGCACACGGGGGTTGGGATGTTGAAATTGTGCAGGAATCCAGGACACCTCGCGAAGGAAGCTCCGGAGCAGGAGTCCCGGGAAACAGCGCACACCTTTGGAAACAATGTTGCTG
Organism: Lemur catta; assembly: GCF_020740605.2. Classification (NCBI taxonomy): domain Eukaryota; kingdom Metazoa; phylum Chordata; class Mammalia; order Primates; family Lemuridae; genus Lemur; species Lemur catta. Next base: position 48,488,766 of record NC_059145.1, read on the forward strand.
TTTGATGGAAACAATGTTGCTGTTTGATGGAAACAATGTTGCTATTTGATGGAAACAATGTTGTTTGATGGAAACAATGTTGCTGTTTGATAAAATTTTTTTAAAATCCTGTACTTTTATCTATTGAATATAATTCATTGCTCATCCTGGATCAGGCACGTGGAGAGAAGAGCACAGAAAGCAACGTCAGGAGGTGCTGGGAAGATCCTCTGCCCGCCTAGAACTGTCGTCTGCCGTTTCCACCATGCTGTCACTGCAGAGGATGCGACTTTTTGTTCTATAAACGTCTCCTATTAAAATGTCGGTACCCTGGTGAGTGTTGTCTTTCTGATTAGCAAGTCGACGTGCATTTACCTAACGATGTGAGATTTTTCACCTCACACTCAAGAAAAAGATAATAATATCTGAGAAAGCAGATTTCAAATTCTTCAAACTACTGCAGAAAGCTGTGCAGTCCTAGGGTTTATAGGCCAGTGTGCAGGCCCTCCTTTTATTGAAAAGTAGGACAATTTTTCTTTGAAATAAAAATACTTAGAAGGGACAGGTGCAGTAGCTCATACCTGTACTCTCAGCACTTTGGGCAGCCAAGGTGGGAGGATCACTTGAGGCCAGGAGTTCAAGACCAGCCTGGACAACATAGTGAGACCCCATCTCTATAAAAACTCAAAAGAAAAAAGAACTGGGCATGGTGGTGTGAACCCATAGTCCCAACCCCTCGGTAAGTAGAGGTGGGAAGATCGCTTGAGCCCAGGATTTGGCAGCTGCAGTGAGCTGTGATTGGGCCACCACACTCCAGCCTGGGCAGCAGAACAAGACCCTGTCTCTGAAAGAAAAAAAATATATATATATATACATATATATATATGTATGTATTTGGAGGAATCAAAAGGAACTGAAAATAGTCTACTGGAACACCATTGGATTTATTGTCTTGACCAGGAAAACTGACTTCAGCACAAAATGTGTTATCTGAACACATAAATCACCCATGGGTTGCCTTCTCCCGGCTTCCAGAACACAGACAAGCCCATGGGAAATGCGAGCAGAAAAGGCAAGAACTCGACACATGGGGTGTTTGCCTGTGTCCTGCTCCACCTGTCCCAGTGCCCCAGTTCTCTCTGCACCCATTTCTCACACATGGGATCGTCTGCTTCTGTGTGGCAGGCGACACGGGGTCAGCGAGGTCAGTGAGCGCTACTTTGACATGAGTCAGTAGCTCTACTTAGGTGAGAAAAAGTCCCGTCTCTGCTTCTGGAGCAGGCTGAGAAAAGGACAGCATTTTAGGAGACAAAGTCCATTAGAGCAGCCCGTGGACCCTAAACCTTCTCTTCTTTTACCTGATTTGCTAAACAGCTAATTTATTTCATTCTATTAATCTGATACAGAATCTCTCCTCGCCATTTGGGGTGATGCTACTCGAGATGCCTCACACTTCACAACCCCTGTGTCCTCCTGCGTGGTCAAACTCCCCTCCCCACTGGGTTATCTGGGAGATGTGTGCGCATCTTTGATATTTGGGATTATCTGCATACTCACGTGCTGTTATTATTCCGCCCATCTTAAAAAAATAATCTCTGGTTCCCACTCTGCCCCCCACAACCCTCTCCTGGCTCCCCACACGTGCCTGGTCTCCAGGCCTGTGCACCTACTGCACGCTCTGTCCAGGCTGTGGTCCCTCCGGTCACCACGCGCTTCTCTCCCACTGCCCTCAGGTCTGGACCCCAGGGTCCCTCTCCCAGTGTCCCTCCCCCAGGGTGGCCTGCTCTGGATGCCCCGTCTGACCTGCAGCCCCTCCACCCCCAAAACTGTCAAGCTCCACTAGGACTGGTGTGTTCATCTTTTTTCCTTTCAGTTACTGTATCTCAAGAACCCAGAACAGGCCCTGCATACAGCAAGCGCTTAATCATACATGTAACGAATCAATGAACACATCTGCTTCTCTCCGACATTCACTGTCTCACACTCAGTGTCACTCTGTATCCATTTTGTTTTATGTTTTCTATGATTATAAAATTACCGAAGCCTCATTGCAGGAATTTCTGAAAATATAAAAAAGTATTAAAAAGAGAATGAAAACCTACGGCCCTGCCACCAGAAGGTAACAGCAGCTGACGGTTTCACTGCACGTATTCCCCGTGTCGCCTCGAGGCTCACCCGTCTGTAGCAAGTGGCTCGTGCTTGGAGCTTGCATTGGAACCCGCTTTGTGACATAGCCTGGTGCCCATCCTCACCTTTCACTAAATGCTCCTCCGTGGGGGGAGAGTCAGCAAACGTACCGACCTGAGCCTGAGGAAGGAAATCAGCCGGGTGCTGTTAGTGCAGCGTTTATTCCCAGACGCGGGGCAGGCGGGGCGGGAAGGGGCATCCCCTTGGGGGACCAGGGCAGAACATCTCCAGGTGCTTGAGTGGCAGCGGGGCCAGCGGAGTTCAGCACGTTTGGGGACAGAGGAAGGCTGTCGCCGGAGCACTTGCTGCTGTGCTGTCCCCGCAGATAAATTCTTAGTGACAAGAAAGTAGAATTAACTGCCATGGGCAGCGTGTGTACAATTCATGAGGCCCAATTTGTGTTCAATTAAAGACCAAATAAGAGTTAAAAATCAGCTTCCAGGACATAAAATAAGCGTATACACTATTTACATGCCACTGACTCGCACAAAGGATTAATTACATATTCTATCTGACAGTTTGCAAGAGAATGCATTAGCTAAGTAGCTCGTTACTTTAATTAATATACGAGACAGTTTGCTATTTATACGTATGGACTTCAAATCTTTGAATTTCACAGGAAGATGTGAAGTTGAATCAATATTTCTTTCTAGATAGTATACGTGGTGCAAGTATACAGGATGTGCTAGAGAAAAACTCTCTGGAATTAAATCTGAACAAAAAGATAACTGTTCTAGTAATAATCAGATAAATACGGGAAATTCACATGCCATCTACCCCAACAAGATATACAACATTAGATTAAAATATTAAAGGTTCCAAAGAAGTCCTTTAGCAAAGAAAGGCTAGGGTCATTCTGAAGCTTTTTGGCTAAAGAATCATTTCTCTGGGCAATGTCCATCGTCCTGCGGAGCTGATGTTCCATGGTACACACTTTGGGAAAGCCCGCACAGCGGGCGGGCAGCCTGCTGGCACCCAAGCTACAGGTAAACGTCAGCTCTTTGCAACTAGTTTTCGAAGTAAAGAGACACCATGCAATGCCCCAATTCATTCTTTAAAGGGAATTTCAAGAAATGCATCATTCTTCTTATATTTCCTCAGTGTAACTATCATGGAAGTTTGAAGTGATGCTTCCCTTAATTTAATTTAATTTAACCCTGTGTCTGTTTTGCCTCCGCAGGGATGGCCGTGGGTCAGCACCGCAAGGCAGGCAGTGTTAGCGTCTTAAACGTGACTCATTTATAGCTGTGGCTGCAAGGGTCAGATGTACTAGTGAATGCATGAATTTCAGCATCCTTTATAAGAATTTTACCACCTGCGAGTTTGCCATCAGTGTTTTATGTGAAAACACCATCATAGGTCAGTTTAAAGTGAAATGATTCTAACTGGAATCCAGTAGGAGGGATGTCTGGATTTATGCGCTAGGCTGGGCTGTTGAGTTGTATTTTTATTCGTTGGCGCGATGGGAGTGATGACAACGGGAGAGAAGAGAAGGGGACCCAGGGTGGTGGTCGGGGCGCCATCTTGCTGTCCGAGGGTCTCTTGCCCCCAGGCCACCCTCGCACGGGAACCGGGTGCGTCTGCCCCCGAGGCTGGACGTGCGACCTTGACAGGCCGTGTGCCCTCCCCGGACTCAGGCTGCTCATCTGGAAAATGAGGGGCTGGCGGGACCGGCGGGGGCCCCTCGCGGGTTAAACTCCGGGTCTCGCGCCCCCAGAGGCCCCAAGGGGCTTAGCCGAGACCTGGGGGAGGCCCGAGGCTGGCGCGACGCGTCCCGGTCCCCGAGGCGGGAGAGGTGAGAAGGAAAAGCAGAAAGAGAAACAGCGTTTGTTTATTAAAACCGGCTCCCGAGCGCGAGAGGGTCGCGGATGAGCAAACCCGCTGTCTTACCGAACGCGCGGAGCGCAGCGTCGGGGTGGGCGTCTCCGGAGCCAGGTGCTGCCGCCTGGCCACTGCCCAACCTCGGCACGTGGTTGGGCCACACTCGTGCTAACGGTCCGTTGCATTATTCCTCAATTTATTTATTGACTGTTTCATGAACAAGCGCTGCGGCCTCCCGCGGCCGAGCTGAGAAGGCGTTTACGCAGCCGTCATCAGAAAGTCACTTAGTTATTGATACAGAGATCGTCCCCAAGTCTTCCTCACTTGCTCTCATTAGGTTAAATGAGGCGCCCCCACCCACCCCCCACAGTCTGCCGGCATTTTCGTGGAGACCCCATGCCTTGAGGACAAAACTGTCCCTAGGGATCCGGGAGCCCTGCCCCGCCCGGTGGAAGGGCCCGTGTCCCGTGTCCCGGGAGGCTGGGTCTGGAGGGAGCGGAGGCCGGGAGGCTCCACCCACACCGCGGGTTCCTGCCGCTCCCTCCCAGCCCCGCCTGTGTCCCCTAAGAACCTTGCACCGCAGCAGGAGTGGCCCGCGAGTGCCCTCCGCTGACACCCCGATATCTGCACTGAACACGAGTGTTTGGAGCCGGCAACTCTCCCTGGGGACCCGGCACTGAGCTCGCTGCCTGCCATGTGCAGGGCTTTCCTATCTTCACCCCAAAGCTTGGACCACAGTGACGCACCCACACCTGACAGTCGTGTCTAACATCCCCAAGCAGATACGTCCTGTACGTTGCTAACATCGGAAGCAGCTTGTTCACATTTAATTAGGTATCAGAACCGGGCTTTCTGTAACTGTTTCTTGAGCAGGAAACTATCGTTAGTTAAACCTCAGCGGCGCAGAGTGTCCTGCAAGGGGGAATCAGCCCTGTGGCATCAGCGGTGGATTCACAACAGAAATCGATCTCTCATGTCACGTGGCTTTTCCATAGTGGCTTTTGAACAAGAAAGAGCAGCATCCGAGTGTGCAATGTTTCGTTTTCTTCCTACACCCACCAGTTCTTTGATAGCAGCAAAGTCTTAGGTAAGCAGGCTTCGCAAAAAAAGTCTTTTTCTCTCTGAAATCATGTCTTTGATAGCGGAGTCTCAAATTCTATTATTTAAAAATCTGCTCGGAGATGTGGGAAGAGATGTTAACCTAATTGTTGAGATGAGGGTTACTTGGTGGACAATCTAACTCTTACAAAAATCTGAAAACCGCAGGGCCCTTGACTGAACAATCCCATCTCCATGTGGTGCATATATTTGCACACAGGTGCCTACAGGCAAGAAATAGGGTTTTGAACAAGGGGAAACTGTGGCGTTTCTGCAGACAACCCGAATGCCATCTAGCATTGAGGGAACCACGGGCCCCTTCCCATGGGATGCTCTGCGTCCACACAAACCACAGGCAGGGCTGTGTGTGCCGGGGGTGGGGTTCTCCACGACCCACTGCTGAGTGCGCCGTAGTGATGGCTCCCCGAGTCATGTCCCCGTGGCTGTGTGCAGCCCTGGTGCATGCAGGACTTCAGGGAGGGGACAGACACTGAGGTGTTGTGTCTAGGGCAAGGGGTCTGAAGAAGATGACTTATTTTTCAGTATATATAATTGACTTTTTTGTGAATATGTTTTTAGTTGGTAATTATTACTTTTATTGGCTTTAAAATATTTTGAAGGAGCCAACCCTCAGTTAGTGTTTTTGCTGTCTGCAGGAGGGGGTGCAGGGGTGCTGAGCAGGGCTGAGGTGAGTGCAGGAGGCCGGGGGAGGGACGCAGGCCCCGCCGTGGTGGTGCCTCCTTCCTGGTGGTGTTTCTCCAGGCCCCCTGCAGCTTCCTGCCCATAGGCCGATTCCCAGCGAGAGGCCCACCTGCCCTGGGAGCGACCCTCCCACCCTCGAGTGCCGCTGGAGAGGTGCAAGTTGAGGGTCCACAGCTCTTGGTGGCCTCCTTGGGGTCCAAGCCCCAGTGGGGTCCCACTGTACCAGCTCAGGGAGGGGTGGCGGGGAGGACGCGGCAGCTGGGCAGTGAGGGTGTCAGACCCCCTCCCAGAGGTGCCACCTGCCTGAGGCCACCCACCCTGCTCACGGGGGCCCAGCCGGGCTGAGGGGGCTGGGGTGGGGCCTGGGGGGGTCCAGAGCAGCTACGTGGGCCGACAGCCCGAGCCTGAGCCGGGACCAAACCGCCACTGTCCCCTCTGCTGTTCATGGCCAAGAATCTGAATCACAGCCGCTCTCTATTCTCTTCCTCTGGCCCAGACGAGCAGAAACCTGAGCTTTTTTTTTTTTTTTTTTTTTTTTTGGCCTGGGATAGTTACATTGTTTTATTTAACATAATTGTGTTTTGAGGCATTCCCCTACCATACATTTAAAAAGAAACGATATTATAAGCAAAGCGCCATCTGCTCAGAGCCTTTTAAAACAGGCTGTGACTCTGGCGGCGTAGGTGACGAGCAAACATTGAAACTGTTCCGCGTATAGAGCTGTCGCCTTGTGCGCCAGCAACTCTGGTATTTTCCTATTCGAACTTCCTTGATCTGGAACAGTGGCGTCAGACACGCGGGGTGGCTCTTCCCTCCTCCGTGGAGGGTCTCTGTGGTGTGACACCTGCGCCCGCCCCTGTGCCCCAGCACCAGTCACCTCGGAGCTGTCACCTGCCTTGGACCCTGGAGTCTTGGAACTCTCGGCAGGAAAATCTTTGTCACAGATAGTTTCTTTTGCAAAGAAAGCTGTATTATTATTTAAATGATGCAATGCACATCTGTTATTACAAATTTAGGAATTAAATTTACAACTTTACTGTCTTATGAAATCGATCAGGGAGAGCTGGGGCAGCTTTGCTAAGTTGGCCTTGGGGTGCGGGGGATTCGCATACACGCCGTGGTGAGAACGCGTGTGACGGCAGCTGCAAGAGCAGGAAGCTCCTCCCTAGACAGGTAGCGGGGGAGCAGCCTCCCGTACCAACGCGATCACCTCCCAGGACCGTGGTGAGTCGGGCTTGCAGGACACCAACAATGACATGCGCACGCAGAGGCGACCCGGGGCGCAGGATCGCAGGCGCCAGCTGTGCCGCGAAGCCCGTCCCTCGCATCCCGCGTCCCGCGCTCTCCTCGCCGCCGCGGGGGCGGGCAGCTGTTCCCCAGCACGGACGGGCCCCACCCTAGCTGTGGCCTTTGTCTCTGACGTCCCGACCACCACGAGCCGTCCCCACTCTCACGCACATTAGCTGCGCATCAGCTCCGGGACTGCGCGAGCTACAGCCGCTGCAGCTTCCGAGTCTGATTACGCTAAACCTGTTTGGTCCTAACTTCCCGGCACATGACCCTGTCTTTGTTCGACTCAATTGGCTCATTCCAGCCAGTTTATAACCCCGACGTTCATTTCACCCAACCGTCCGCGGCGGCCCGGGGAGACCCCTGTACCTGCAAAGCCGTGATGCGGCCCCAGCGCGACCCTCAAATTACAGCACTGTGTTCCCCGCTAACCGGCCTCCGTTTGCGTCTGTTTCTGTTTCTGTAAAGACTATTTGGGGAGGCAGGTGAAAAAGTCTACTAGCCCTCAAATACCAAGGTTTATTGCACTTAGAAGTGTTTATCCTTTCAGGCCGAATTCAATTAAAACAGAAAAGGGAAAGTGAACAGCTTAAGGGAAGTAATTTCCGGAAGGTCGGGGAGCTTCAGTGAGTCTGGGACCCTCAGACCCGGGCAGAGTCCACCCTGCGGCCCCGTCCTGCGTGGGGATCGCCAGGCTCTGTCCCCTCAAACCCACCCAACCTCCCTTTGAGAGCCTGAGCCCCCTGCCACTGGCCCCTCCCTGAGCCGCACAAGCACTGTACCTTACGCAATGATTCCTTCTAGAACCTCATTCCAGCAGGCAGAGGTCTGGGCAGGGCCCTTTGGGCGGCTGCGTGTTTTGGGGGTGCCAGCGCTCACGGTTTAAAAAGCTGTGAGATGTTCCTCCCTCGCCGCCTCCCTTTTCTCTGTTGAATTTGTGCTACACACAACGTGTAAAAGTGTAGTCCACACTTTAAAATAGAAAGCAAAAATACAACAATCGTTTTGAGTCATTTCTCACATTTCATTTTATCAGGAAAGGAGAATTTCTTGAAACGTGTTCCAGAGAAATTTCTAAATTTTCTGAACGACTCGGCACTTTCCAAAAATGTACTGTTTCCTTCTGTGATCTGTTTCGTACTCCCGTGCTATGTAGAACTCCGTGTACCGGGCGTGAGCACTGGGAGGGGAAGACGGGAGGCCAGTGGAGTTGCGTGTGCGGCGTGGCTCAGGCTGCGTGTGCCCAAGTGGACCTGCCAACCACGGGCCGGGTTGACGGTGGCACATGCCTGTGCTCGGGGCTTTTGTCTCTGTCTCTTTCTCACGCACACGCACACACACACACACACGCACACACACGGCTGCTCCACTCACGGAAGGAGAGCCTGGTTTGGCTCTTTTTTTTTTTTTTATTTCAGCATATTATGGGGATACAAATGTTTTGGTTACATATATTGTCCTTGTCCCCCGCTCCCCCCCAAGTCATAGCTTCAACCGTGTCCATCCCCCAGACGGTGCGTATTGCGGACTGGTTTGGCTGCTTACGTGGCCTCCTGGCTTGCCCGGGAGACTGGTGCCTCCTCCGTCTCCACGTCCCCACCCACCTGTGAGCCCCGAAAGGAGCCGCTCACAGAACTAACGGCCTCCCTGGCTTCTGAGTGCCCCCTGCTGCCCACTCACGATGCATTTCCGTAACTTCTCAAATAGGAAAACCTTTTGGTGGAATCACTTTTCACAGTTTGCCAAAACCTGACCTATCTCAGCACCCTTTAATAGTTAAAAACAAATAATAGCAACAGTTTAGGATTCATCAAATAATCAAGGTGAAGGGCAACATGGTTAAAAGGCTAAGCCCACTTGGTCAGATGCATAAACCTTTAGTTAAGGGACAATAGAACAGGGAAATCTAGAACTTTCTTTCTGCAATCCAGTTCTGACGTTTACTTCTGGTCTTGTCCAAAACAAAAATATCTTAAGGAAAGTGCCATGTCGTCATTATTATTATAGTTCAGGCATTCTTTCCATTGAAAAGTTTCAGAGAATATTATTATGTTATTCTAGATACATGGATCAATCTGTATGTCTCTATGAAGATACATAGATGTGCATATATATATATATATATATATATATAAATACTTATATACATACTAGTCTCAGTACACTAACCATGACTTTTCCTTTTTGAGCCAGGCTACATGATGGTATGTGAAAAAATAGATTTTAAAGCTGTTTTAAATATCCCTGCATGCCGACACCCGGTATCGCATGGCACATAAATACCTGTCTGTTTAAAGAAAGTCATATTCCACCTGAGAGCAGGAAGCCTTAGGGAATCTCACTTTGCTGTCACCCTCACCTGCTGTTTCCTAACGTGGCCCATCCCAGGGATACCACCCCTTTAGTGCAGCCTTGAGTCCCTGGATCACCGTGGCGATGTGCCGCCCCTTCACCCCAGATGCGGTGGCTGAAAACCAGACCGAACACTCAGCCTCTCGGGGTGACCACATGTGAAATGTATCATCAGGCACCATTATGAAGTTGGTGGGTGGCTGTCGGAGGGGAGCAAAACCCTTGTGTGCAGCTGCAGGGTCTTTGGGGAGCTTCAGCTCATTGCCAAATTGCAGGTGGTGGAGCTCTTGGAAATCTAAGCACCTTCCAGCACAATCACCTCATTTTACAGGTGAGGAAACCATGACCCTGAGGCCAAACAATTTGCCCAAAGCCACACAGATAATTTATTGCAGAGCTAGGACTAGAAATTACGTGTCCTAATTCCTGGTTTCAGGTTTTTCTTTTTCTTTTTCTTTTTTCCTCTTCTGACTGTATTAGTTCGCTTAAGTTCTGGACTTTTCTATAACAGAGAGAAATGAAATCGTAATGGTCATAATAATATTTCTTTGAGAATTTTCCTCTACAATGTGTTGGGAATAGGGACATTAAGAACCATGCCACATATGCTCTGGTTTAGAATAGACTTCTTAGAGGAAATGAATTTGAGAGAAATGTATTCTGGTCTGCACGGCCCGGACATAAAATTATTTCATTGCTGCTACAAGGTAAACTTTCCTCCCTGAGCAAAATAAATCAGCTGACAACAAGTCAGGGCGACGTGTCTGCAGTGGGGGAGGCTCCTGGATCAGGGGACGGCTCTTCACACCCCGGCTCAGGCCAAGCTGCTGCAGCCCCCGCGGCGGCCAGGCGACGCTTTTAGCCCTGACATTTCCACTTCTCTCGGGCCCATTTAGAAGTGGTGACCCTGGAGGGGCCCTGACCCTGGTCTGCAGACACTGAGCTACCACTGTTTGCACGACAATACTGCACTCCACTATGGAGTTGCCAATTTCTGGCACAAAAACTGAGATGACTGTATGGTCTGATGGGGATGCTACGTGACGGGGTTCATAGACTATCAGAGGACAGTTCTTACTTCTCAAATCTGCGTGTGTGTCCTGAACACTCACCCCGGGCCTGGAATAGCCCAACGTGCTTGTTATACCGAGTCTCCTCCAGCGAAAGACCACACTCATTCCCTCCTGGCACCCCCATGGTGAACTGCCAGAGCAAGTCGTCCCGGGGGCCTGGTAGGAGGCGACAAAGATGGGCTTCTCTCTGGCTTCTCACCTCTAATTTCCCACCCAGTCGCCTGACGGGGCACACAGAGAACCAGGGGAAAATCCCACAGGCTCTGCCATTGCCGTCGGAAGTGCACACGCCAACAGCACCGGGCGTGTGGGGCTGACTGGAGGGTTGACGTCATCGGGGCGAATGAACCGTTTCTGCATGTTCAATCTTCCTCCTCACACCCACCTGACGCGTGTGTCCGTCAGAATAATCACACAGCTTGGAGGCAGTCCATGCGGACAAGTGAGAAGTGATGTGTTTCCCCGTTTCTGGAGCTACTGTTGAAACGTAATCATTTCAAAATATTTACCATTTCATGGTTTTTATTGTTTCAGTGAGTCGGTTTCACAGATATTCCCCTTAATGAAATAAAATTTGAACCTTCACTTAGGATATTCTGGGATTTGACAGGGATTGCACTGAATCCGCAGATAACTTGCCTCATGTCTGGATAAGCTGTCGTACCATTGGGTTCTAATAAACTATAACAAATGTAAAAACATTTGCACCAGAGAAGGAAGGGCTCAGCCAGGACTGTTTCAGGAAGGAGGAGGCTGAACCCAGCTTGAGATACACCAGAGGCCAGAGGGGGTTTGTGACCAAGGGGTGGGGTGAGGGGTGGACGGAAAACTGCCCAGAGGGACTTGGTTACTCTCATGGGGTGTGGACCGGGAGTTCTCAGCAGTGTCCCCGCCCAAACTGGGCTCAGCAGACCAAGGACCAGGCCCGTCCAGAGATGGCCCCACGAGCCAGACCCACATTTGGCCACAGAGGGCGTCCCTGTCACAGAGAGAACTGACCCAATGTCCTCATCCAGCCTGTGGCCAGCAGGGCCACACAGGGGGGACCCAGCCTAATCCACGTGGTTTGTGCTTCAGAGTTTATGTCTACAGTTAGGATTGTTTTTGTGGGAAGATTATTAAACTTGAAAGACAGCTCTTGTGAAGTTCAAGAAGCGGATTAATACAGATGAAAATCAGAATTTTATCACTACATTCAGAAGTCACTAGGGAAAACCCAGAGATGCCCCTAATTTGTGGCTTTTTTAGGACGATCGAGCAGCACTCTGGCTTGTTTATCTAAGGGCTTGCAACAAATAATTTAGGACCTATTTTGAAGCCTGCTAAGTGTTGGCTACTTCAGCTGTCAAGGGCCCTCCAATTACAGTAAACATCCCTTTGAATATTCAACCGAGAGACATGGCCGCTGGTTCACTTGTTGTGAGCGACTGATGTTGATAAACGCATGATTTCCTTTCCTGGAACCGTCTCTGGTACTAGCTACAAAATGAAAATGTTTTCATTAGCAAAGATGTTTACAGAGAACCCCATCTATAATTCAGTATCCAATTTTATTGACACCATAGGATGTGTAAGTTTAACCTGAACATACCGAATCTGAGTGTGTCGTCCCCAATAAAAGACGAACAGAAAGTTTGCATGTTTGTATCCCTCAAAACATACTCCAGGTCTCACACCTGCAGAACAAACAGAGAATCCGGGAGGTCTGAGGTCTAAGTTCTAAGTGTCTGACCAACTGTCACATGATATTTAATTTAATGATAGATTCACTGTCCTGGGCTTTTCAATGAGACAAGATCATCAAATTTATGGTTTAAAATTAATTCTATTTGAGACAATTTATGCAAATAATTTCTCACTCAAATGTACCTGCTATAAATGGAAATGCATTTCCTAAAGTCAACTGCTGTTACAGATGTTAATTTCATAATTATAACTAAAAGAAAAAGCAACTTCTACGATTTTAGTAGATTTCATTGGGGGTCATTTCAGAGTCTACACTAATTCTGATAGTATATAAACTTGTACAACTTTGCCAAAATTTCTATGCAACCCTTGAGCAAACCGGCCCATAACACCCTTGGTCAACTTTGGTTGGTTGGACACATAACGCCAAATACTCGCACTCGTGCTTGTCAAAGCCAATGTCATTAAATCACAGATCACAGCGAGCATGCACAGGTCATGGTGGCCGGCTCTGCTCTGGGAGGCTCTGACTCGAGGCTGAGCTGGATCCTGGGGGCTGTGGGCGGAAAAGGCCACCCTGGGCCATCCTGACCTCAGAGCAGGCGGGTGGGTGGCCCCGTGCACCTGCTTGCTGTCAGGATGGTGCTGCCTGGGAGGTGCATCCTCTGCTCAGGGACCCTCGGAACCCAGGTGACCCTGTGCTGAGGCAGCACTGGCCCCCACACTCCATGGCCCGCTGGTCTCAGCCTGTAGACGCTGCCCCCCCCAGCCTGTCCTCTCGAGGCCTGCAGTGTGTCCCCCCGTTCCCTGCAGGCCGTGCCGTGTCCCTGAATGCCGACTGCGCACCCATTCTGCATCACCTCACGCCTTCTCATGACTGTCCTTGGTGTCCGTGCTCCCGGAGGACCCCTCTCAGGGAAGCAGCGTCCTCTCTGGGACGTCCCTCCCACCCAACCTCCGTCCGGCACAGTCTCCACCTTTAACTCGCTCCCCAGCCCTCATTTCTCTGAGCTACTTCATGGCCCTGGCGTTGTCCTTCAGCGTCGGTGACCTCGTCCTGTCGTGGGCACAGCACAAGGGCCCCGGGGGGAGCCGGCGGTCCGATGTCGGCTTCACATCACCCTGCCCTGAAGCCCCAGGAGTGAGGTTTGACCCCTCAGAGCCTCAGGTGGCTCAGGGGACACAGAAAGCGTTTGAGCGATCGGGTCACCGCCAAGGCACGGTGGGCCATCGTGTACTGAGTCCCTGCACCCGTGTCTCCCCCCCCCAGAGTGGCAGGGCGAGCCCCCACGGCCAGGCCGGTCCAGCTCCAACGGCGCCGTGTGCAGCGCAGGTTCTGCACCAACCGTTAGCAAAGCCTCCAACACCAGGAGGATCCGGGGCAGTGAGTGCGGAGAGGCGCCAGGGGAAATAAGCAAAATTAAAGATGCCGGAGTGGCAAGTTTGCAACAACCTAAGCTTTTCTTTCCCCTTAATGACCGTCCCAGCGCCCCTGCGGGGAAAGAACAACTCTCAGTGCGAGAAGTTCTGGCAACGCCCGAGATTTTAATGGCAAATTACAGGCGCTTGCTCCTGGTGAGGCCGCCCACGTGCCGAACCTCGAATCCTGTGACTTTTTTAATTTCAGTCCTCTCAAGTGCGATGTATTTTATTTTTCTTCTCTGCGTTTCTTCTCCTGCTTCGTTCTAAGCAACCAAGGCCACGCAAACTACTGGGGCAAAGAAGCCCTTGACTGTGCGGGAGCGGGCGGTGCGGAGCCTGCGCGCAGCAGCGTGAGCGGGACGCGAGCAAACGCTGCCGGTGCGGGGGTGGAGCACACAGGCCAGGCCCCCGGGACGCGGAAGCTGGGCTGGGCGCACCGGTTCCCAGATGGCGACGGGCCGGGCTCCAGCCTCCCTGTGGCAGCAGGAGACGCTCCGGTAGTCCCAGCAAAAGTGAACAGTGGCGGCCTTGGGCCCCGGAATTCTTCCCAGGAAGAGAGATCTCCCCGTTTCTGCAGCCGGACTCTGTGTCTGTGCGCGTCTCTGTCTCTGTTTGCGTTTCTGTAACTTTGCACAGCCCCAAATGCTACACGCTGCTCTTCAGGGGACTTGCGGGGCGTCTCACGTTCCGTCTGTGTGGCTGGCTCTGGCCTTTCGTCACCTCCCGGACAGGATGGGAATGTGATAAGCGGAGAAGCCCCGCGGCAGGCGCGCGGAGACGGCGTTACCTTGTATTCAGCAGGCGCGGAAGGAATTGGGCTCTTGTCGCACCGCAGATCCACCGTGCGGTGGGCGGGCCGGTTCCCGATCCGGGTCCGGCGCTGGTAAATTAGCAGATGCCGATAGAGTTTCTTCCTCCAGTCTCCTGTTTACACCTGACAGGCCGTGCTTTATAGCTGAGCAGTTATTTGAAGTTATAAACATTATAATTAGCAATTTTTTAATTAGGCTGACAATTAACGGGAGATTTGCGAAGCTGCTAATTTGACATGTCACACTCTCCGTGGTGTTTGTGTTAACCACGACGCGCGGGAACGCAGCCGCACAGAACCACGGCGTCGGGGAGGAAATCACTCGCGGAAGAGCCTCCGCTCCCAGCTCGGCCGGCTCCGTGGCACCGAGACAGGGACGGGGGACCCGGGGATCTCGCAGGATGACGAGCCGACGGCCGAGCTCGAGACCGCAGAGGCCTCCGCGACATGCGCAAAGGGGATGCGCAAAGCGAACAGCACGAACGCAGGCCGGGAAACTGCACGCGAGGCGCGTTCCTCAAAGTCTCGCCAGCCCGCGGCAGGTTGGCGGCTCCGTTCTGATGACAAAGGCGCTCAGTTCTCGTCGCCACGGAGACCTCCTGACGCAGGTGCCAGCGAGGACCATTGTGACAGCTTGTCTGTTACGGTTAGGGGGCTCCTCAACGTCCTCGTGTCTGTGCTGGCACCGACGGAGCGAGAGAGACAGAGATCCACAGAGAGAGACAGACAGAGACAGAGAGAGACAGAGAGAGAGAGATGGGGATGGAGGGAGACGGGGAGAGACAGAGAGATGCTGTGCCCATGGCTTTGCAGGGACGCGCCAGCTTTCCCATCACCCCTCAATGGTTTCCCACAGAGGGAAGCTCCCGTCGCGGCTCTGACTCCGGAATTCAGACTGTTCCGCTGCATCCACGGGGTACGTGGCCCTGACGCCCTTGGGTGGCCCTGAGGTCCGTTTCGTGGTACCAGCCCCCAGCATGGGACAGCCACCTTCTGCCGGACGCCTCGGGAGATCTTTAGGAAAAGGGGGTTTTCAAGGAGCGACGGCTTCGGGGTGAGACACCAGGGTGGCCCCTTGTCGCCTTACTCTGCCCGAGGCCAGGAGAGGAGGAAGAAGAAATTACTTGAAAACGTCCAATAAGAGGAAGAGCAAGTGCTGCACTTTTAGTGCTTTCAGAAAGAGGAGGCATTTCACACACCGAGATTATGAATTTTCGGATTCCAGGGCTTCTTCCCGGCGCTCTTTCCCCGAGGCTACATCCCGCTTCCCTCGGGCAACGCGCACGCCATTAATTAAAATTTGCGGTTCTACAGAAACAACTTATTGATGTTGAGATGTGCTGCGGAGCTTTGATTTTGCTGCTTTCGTACTTTTTTGAAAATCTAGATCAGAAGAAGTTTGCCACCCGGAGAGACTAAATCCGGAGACCCCCGTCTGAACTTCCCGCGAGTCTGTGCTGTCCCCGGTGCCGGCCGCTGAAACACACCACGGCCTGGAACGCAGTGTCGCCAGCTCAGGAGCACGTCTTCGAGAAGAAAACGCATGGATAGAATTATTTAGGGAGGGAGAGCCTCTTGGTCCTTTTTTTTTTTTTTTTTTACCTTAAAGCATTTTGCTTTTTGACAAGTTCAGTTTGTTTTCTTTGCCTAGCCTCAAGCTTCCACTCCATGACGTAGGAAAAACCCACAACACTCTCAGGGCAAGAAGATAACTAAGCCTTGAGAATAATTTCAGGGTCCGTCCTATATAGGATGAGCACATTTCATTTTAAATTATTAATTATAATGACTATCACTAATTTGCCATCAGTGGATGCATTGATCTGAAGAACTTAGTTCTAACCAACAGAGTTGATTCTCTGTGCATCCCACGTTCAGAAGAGTCGAATTTCCAAACCTCAAGCCAGTCAAGACGTCAGTATGAAGAGAAAGGCCTTTTATGCAACAAGGAATGAAGGAATGTGTATCACAAAGTCACAGAGCAGAGGGACACGTGGGTTTGACATCACTGACGTCTCTCTCCCCCACCCCTCTCTCTGTCTCTGTCTCTCTGTCTCTGTCTCTCTCTGTCTCTGCCTCTCTCTGTCTCTGTGTCTCTTTCCTTCTCTCTCCCCTCCCCACCACTCCCAACCAGTACAAAAGTCAATCAGTCTAACTTCCCCCGGGAAAATATCAGATCTTGTACAATGAGCAACCTGGGATTGAGGAGAAAAGCTTGTCTCTTGTTTGGGATGGCAGAGAGGAGCCCCGGGTGAGCCGTGGAGCCAGGAGGTGCAGGGACCCTGAGCAGAGGGCCATCTGGACCCTCAGATAGGCGTAAATTGCTCTGAACTCTCTACTAAGCCCAAGGGAATTATTTTAAAATTACTTTTCAGGAGATTAATAGATACTCGTATGGGTGATATAGTGCCTTAAAAATGTTAAATTATTATGCATTTTCTGTTTTTTTTTGTTTGTTTGTTTGTTTTTTGAGACAGAGTCTCACTCTGTTTCCCAGGCTAGGGTGTCGGGGCGTCAGCCTTGCTCACAGCAACCTCAGACTCCTGGGCTCAAGCAATCCTACTCCCTCAGCCTCCCTAGTAGCTGGGACTACAGGCATGCACCACCATGCCCAGCTAATTTTTCTATATATATTTTTAGCTGTTGGTATAATTTCTTTCTATGTTTAGTAGAGAGGGGGTCTCGCTCTTGCTGAGGCTGGTCTCAAACTCCTGATCTTGAGCAATCCACCCGCCTCAGCCTCCCAGAGTGCTAGGATTACAGTCGTGAGCCACCTCGCCCAGCCCATTTTCTGTTTTAAAAAGCATGGAAATAAGTAAAATATCTCTGAAATATATTAATAACAGTGTTCACAATTTTACTCTTGAATGAGTTCATTTCAGTTCTCTAAAAAATTAAACCTGAGCGTGGTTTTATCATGATGAAGCCCGACAGGTGAGCTCTAGGTGTGCAGGCCAATCACACCTCACACACAAGACTTGAGGCTCATGCCAACACAAATTGTATGCAAGGCACTGGCCTATAAGCTCCTTTGTAATGTTAACATGAAAAACAGATCTTTTTTCCTCCCTCTAAGAGCTGATTGGACGTCCACAGTAGTTACCATGAACAGGGATGCATGTATTTACCATGAACATGGATGTATGCAGTTACCATCAACAGGGATGTGTGTAGTTACCATGAACAGGGATGCATGTAGTTACCATGAGCAGTGATGGATATAGTTACCATGATCAGGGATGTGTGTAGTTACCATGAGCAGGGATGTGCTGTTTCAAATACTCAGAACCTCAGGGCTGACCAATCGAGGAAGCACTGGCTGTGAATTTCCTGCTGAAATTCAGCGGTGCCCCTGGGGGAGTTTTCAAAGAAAAGGGCATTCTCCTGTGTTCAAATTTTTTTAATTCCACTTCCACTCCTGACGTAGTTTCCATCTCTGCTCTAGAATCAATCAAAATGCTGAACTTGGACCTAAAGAACAGAATGTCTGAAAATACAAAAGATCCTTTACTTTGATGGTTAAACAGACCGGACAGTTTCACAGTGTTTCTGTTAGAACAAATGGTTAATCGATAGCAAATTAGTTATAATTAAGTGTACATCGTGAGGTTTTGCAGCTTTCTGATTAAGAGCCTTTACTTCTAATGGACCCAACGAGCCTTGCAGGAAACTCGGCCCCAAAAGGCATGTGTGGACACAGCGTGGAAGCCACTGTTCCCTGCTCTTTGCGTCTGGGCCAGTCCATGGAGAAACTGCCTTGTCCCCTGACCTCAGGGTGCCAAGTGGCAGGAGACCTTCTGGGATGGCTGGGAGCTGGGCCACAGGGCATTGCTGGGGCGAGAGAGCCAGAGAGAGAGAGAGAGAGAGAGGAGGAGGAGGAGGGAGAAGCCCATCTTCCCAGACAGGGAGGCCTGAGGGTGGAGCAGGTGGGGTTCTAGGACAGGCAGGTGCCAGGTGCCAGGCTGGGCAGAAACATGCAGGGATCTCAGTAGGGAAATGTCTGGGGGTGGCAGGGAGGTCAGAGAGGAGGGCAGCGTGGCCCCTGGGGGCTGTGGGCAGAGAGGGAAGGTGGAGAACCTTCCAGAAGGCTGAGGAGGGGCGCAGGTCTCCAGGAACAGGCTGCCTCAGTTGCCTGGGCGCTCAGTCAGGCCGGGAAGTGCAGTCCTCACGTGGCCACCAGGAGGTCCCCAGAGCAGGAGCTGCGGCCTGGGGAACGTGTGTGATCCGCATTCCCACGGCCACCCAGAGCCTTGGTGGGCGGCGGGGCCGCAGGTGTCCCGGAGGCAGGTGGCACCGTCGGGGCGGTGCTGGTCAGTTCTGTTCCAACGGAGTCTGCGGCTCACAGCGCCTGAGCCGGGCCTGGGCGGCCTGGACGCGGGCGGGGCAACCAAACAGGACCCGCCCGGGCCTGTGGGTCTGGTCTGGACAGAACCAGCCCCGCCAGGACGCTGGCAGCCACCGCGGTCCCCTGTAGTCCCCTGCTCGCTGCGATTTTATGCTCATGTTGCTGTTTCTCCAAGAGACCGTGAGCCCCGACCTGGCCGCGGGCTGGCAGGGCGCTGCCTCTCCCCACGAGACCCACTGTTGCGCTGTCCCAGGTGACTCTGAGGACCGCGGGGGACGCGGCCAGAGCCCAGACACTACAGGCTGGCCCAGGGCCGACCCCGAGGGAGGCGCACGTGCGAGCTCCATGTAGCGACCGTTTGTCCCCAACAGTTTATCCCAGCGCAGGAGGGGTTGGGATGGAGCGCCAGGCCTCGCTCATGGGCTGACGGTCTAATGAGGCCCATCTGGAGGCCGCTGCGGCGAGAACAGTCCCGGCCCTGACGCCGGCAGAGAGGTAATTTGTCATTCTGCAGCCAGTGACTGGCACTGCCGTCCCCAAAGCCACGCAGAAGCCGAGCGTCAGTCTGTCTCGCGAGGGGACGGAGGAACATCTGAGGCTCCGGCGTGCTTCACCTTGGGCAGGAGGAGAAATGCCACCTCCAGTGTCCTTGAGAGGACCTCAGCCGCGACAGAGCTTCGGGAAGTGGCGCTGAGGCCGCGCTACCCGCCAGCCCGCCGTGCGCATCACGCGCAGACACGCGAGAGCAGTGACGGTGGGAGATCAGCCCTTAGCTGGGCCTCCCGACCCCTAGCTGGGGGGACGCGTCCCATGGCTGGGGAGGCCGAGGCACCTGTGTCCTTTCCAAGTCCGTGGACTCAGTGTCGGGCCTGCGTGTGCCACCTACATAGGACCTCACGGCAAACAGGGAAGTAACATTTCACATCAGAAAAATGTGGCGGCCGAGTCCTCAGGAGCCCAGTTTAATTCGAGAGCGCAAGGGACAGATTAAACTGAACCCCTGTGACCTGGCAGGGAGTCAACGTCTGGCACGTTTGCATGGAAGGTGCCAGGAAAAGACAGGGAAGTCCCGCCTGTGCGTTGCTGCAGCGACTTCATCTGCGCTGCGGACCGGCTCCCTGACCCGGCGGAGCCGCCGCTGCTCCTCCACTTCCTTTTGTGTCCCTCCGCGCCACCGCCCCGAAGTGCTCAGTTGTCAGACATCTCACCGGGTTTTCTGCGTCTAGCAGCGTGGACGATGGGCCTGAGCGCCCGACGCCCCCCTGCCAGCCCAGCCACGACACGGGCGGAGAGTGAGCAGCTCACAGAAACATCGAGGGGTCATTTTTGCCACAAAATATAAACCAGCCCGTAAATCTCCCTCTTTGCAGAGCTGTGATTTCTGCTTCGAGAAAAACAATTTGAGGAGAGTTGTGAAGTTGGAAATTCCCAGGGCGGCTCCGGTGAGTTCCCGGGAAGCAGCCCCCGCGTGGAGCAGCGGCAACGCGCACGGCTCTGGGGCTTGTTGGGGTTTGACATCCTGAAGACCTTCGGAGAGAGATGGCGATTGTGTTTGTAATTATGAAAAGCACAAGTGCGTCGAGCAGTCCGGCCCGTCCAGTTGCGGAAGCAGGAGGCACGCGGGCGACTCACCTGGGAATGGATGAGCCCCGGCGGGTGCGCAAGGGAGGGACGGGAGCCCGGTTGTTGCGAGCAGCGGGGATCCCGAGCGCCGGGGCCTGGGCGTGAACGCGGAGCCCAGGGAGGAGGGGAAGGGTGGGCTGGACGCGCCGAGTTTCACGTGCAGGTGAGCGTGGACAGCGGGGAGACAGGGAGGCGGCACGTGACAGTCACGGACCAGACGTGGCCCAGAGTCCTCAGCGGTCTCGGAGCTGATCAGATGTGCGTGGTCATCGATCTCCGCTATGAGTTTGCTGCTGCGTGACTGAGAACCTCCTTTGGCCAGGTGAGGAGGCTGTCACCACCTGAGTTGCCCTTCAGGTGGACACCGTCCTCTTGCAAACTTCAGGATCTCGAGTCAGAGGCTTTATCTGGAAAGCGGTGACGTGGGTGCATCCCACCACCCACCTGCGGCTGCCCAGCGGCTCCTGGGGGGAGGGGGGGTTGCACACCTGGTGCAGCAGCAGGTCTATCTGCCCACGAGCATCTCTTACCTGAGTCCATCGAGCCCCTCGATGGGGACTTGCTGAGCTGCTCTGCTGGTTCCACCCACCTGAGCTTTAGAACCAATCCGCTCAACCCAGCCCCGCTGTAGCCGGGTCCGGGTGAGCAGTGCACATCCTGAGCCACCAGCCCATCCTGCTCCTCCCAGCTGCTCCCACTTCAGTGCCCTTAAAGCTCCCAGCCTTGGTTCCACGTCATCCCACGTCCACTGTGACGGGCCACTTCCTCAGCCCTGCACGTGCCCCAGGACTGGTCACACTCCCCTCTGAAGCCAGCTTTCCATGTGTCGGGATTTTTGCCAAATACCTGTTTCTTTTGCGTCCGCTAACCACACAAAGACCCTCCCTAACCATATACTGGGGTTCTACGTTCCGCCTGGATTCTTCTCCCTCTGCGTTTGTAAGGCACGACATGCACTTCTGAAAGTGCCCGTGAAAATTAGCATCACAAAGTCACACTCGAAGCGCCCCAGGCAACGTCCTGTGAGAGAGAAATCTCATGTCATCAGTTTAAACATTGACAAAACAAAGTGAAATCCCAAACCTCAAAGAGAGGAGTTTGATGCCAATACGACCTATCACTCTATCAGAAAAGTCATTTAAAGGGCTCCCCGCCCTTTGTAGACACCTGGGACGCCCCAGTGGCGGGAAGCTCTGCGTTGCGCCCGCGCAGACAAGACAAATTGCATGCACGCCGCCGTCATCATTGGCTGTCCACTCCACACGGGCGCCTGGCAGGACAAGACAAAGCTCATGTGACAGCCATCGGAGCAGCCTGCACATTTCTCTGTCACCGCCTGTGATAACCTGTGTCACCCCAGGCGTGTGTGTGTGTTTTGCTTTTTTAAAGAAAAAGCTTGAGAATTTCCCCTTCCTTTGTCCTCCCTGCTCCCCTGACCAAGCCTTGATGGCAAAAGGGGGTGATGGATGCAAGCAGCTAAAAATAGTTTGTTTTGCATGTAGCATACAAGCAAGTGAATAATTTTCCTCTGTAAGCAAGATGCCCGGGGACAGGGGGAGCTTGGTGGCAGTGGCAGTGCGGGGATGTTGATGGAGTGCCACTCCCAGGCAGTAAATCAGCAGTGTTGCAGCTTTGCACCGTTGCACGCACGGCTGCGGCCTGGAGGAAGAAAATACCAAAGCCCCGGAGAAATACTTCCTGCATTTAAAAGTTATCCTTGGGCTCTTTGTGGTTGACACGGGGAATTTGATCGTCTGTCCTCCACCCGTGTAAGTGGCATAATGAATGCCCTGTCTCCCTGCACTAGCAGTTCCACTCCTGCCTTTGACACAACCTGGGGTCTCTATTTACCCGGAGCCGAGGGGGCCGGGCATGGCTGTGTGCGCCGAGTGCCCCTCCGCAGCGAAGCGTGCAGAGGGGACCACGCCACCTCCGGTGTCACGTTACTGACCTAACGTAGCATCCAGTTCTTTGGGGGACGTCTTCCCAATCCGCCAGGCACCTGTCACTGTGGCTCCCCAAGCTCCCAGTCACTCTCAGAATTGGGCTTAGAGATCTGGGATTGGGTTTCTGCAGAGACAGCAAATTAGCCCAAACACCTCTTTTCAGCGAGAATTGTTTAATTTTGGAGCTGGGTGCTGGATCTGGACCCGGCGGGCGGTGGGGAGCTGTCCTTGGTGCTGGCCCAGCCACCGCGGGGTCCTCGTCCTCCCAGAGGTTGCGGGGCTCCAGCCTCCCCCCTGTCACCTGCTGCCCACGTCTGTGACGGTTTCTGTGGGAGGGGATGAGACCATGGAGCTGTCCTGGCCCCTCCACGAGCCCCTTCCAGGTGACTCTGCCCCGGAATGACCTGCGGTTTCCAGTCTGGGAGAATTTGACAAACCGAGGGGAACAGAGGATGGCCGCGGCCAGCAGGAGGGTGGGCGCGGGGAAAACGGAGCCGCCAGCCCCCATCTCCAGGCGGTGAGGTTTATGGGGGCAAAGCCTTTGTATAAAAACTCTGCAAAAGGGAAATTTCAGCACTTCTGTTTAAAACATCATTAACAACCTGTAGGCAAGAATCTGTTTCATTCTGTTTTGCTGTTTTAGGGCGTGTTTTATTTATGGTGTAGCGCATTAGGCAGGGCAGACACAGCGGAGTCCGTCAGACCTGAGCGTTAAATTCCAGCTCTGCTCCTCGCCAGCCACACAGCCCCGGACGTCTACGCCTCAGTTTCCCCATCTTAGAGTGGAGAAGAGTTCCTGTATCCTAGTTCACTGGGAGGAATTACGTGAGCTAATACACACGTGCGTCTTAGCACCGCGCAGGCACGGAGCGGGCACCGGCAAACGCTGATCGCGCAGGTGAGGGGCGGAGCGGGCGGGAGGTTCCTAGACTCGGGGCTGGTGCTGAGGTTACCGGCCTCCCCTCGCCTCCCGGAGTGTGGCCAAGTGTGAGCATGTGAGTGAGTGTGTGAGAGTGAGTGTGGGTGTGAGTGTGTGAGAGTGAGTGTGTGTGTGAGACTGAGTGTGTGAGAGTGTGTGGGTGAGTGTGTATGAGTGGGGTATGAGACTGTGTGAGTGCACAAGTGTGTGTGAGTTGCTAAGTAAAATGCGTATGAGTGTGAGTGTATGACATAAATATGTGAGAGTGAGTGAGTGTGAGAGTGGGTGTATAAGTGGGTGTGCATGAGTGTGAGCAAGTGTGTGAGTGTGAGTGTGTGTGAATGCCAGTGAGTATGGGTGTGTGAGTGTTGGTGTGTGTGTGTATGTGTGAGTGCAAGTGTATGTGACTGAGTGTTGGTGTGTGAGTGTGTGTGTGAGAGTGTGAGGACGTGCATGTGTGAGCGTGCGACTGCGTGTTTACAGGGCTGCCCTGGAGCTAATTCAATATTTCGAAAGCCCTGAGGTAAACTGCTCCTGCATTGCTAGCAGACCAACTCTAACAGCCACTTCTTTATCTTGCTTTTGTTTAATTTACATAAATTATATCAACCTAGTATTTTTTTCTGATCAAATTATCTGATTGGCCGTAATATATGACTTGAAAAATAAAAACTGAGAAGCACTTGATTATAATAAATAGATACTTAAATAAATTTGCTAAACCATGCACATGACCACCTTTAGCCCCTGGTCATTTTTACCAGCGTTTAAGCCATGCAGATGCAGGAGTGAAAGACCCACATCCCTTTTCTCAGGGCAAATTCCCTGGTATCAAGAACATTTGAAGTTAAAAGATGTGGGTGGGTTGTTCATCCAACAACTGATTATTGAGCACCTACTATGCACCATACAATGATCAGAGCAATTTTGATGTAATGTAAACAAAATCTGGGTCCTTCTGGAGTTTGTGATTTCATGCTAATTTTGATTTTTATTTCTGACTTTTTGGGCCAAAATTCTCAAAAAGCTGTCATTAATGACATAAGTATGGAGAATGAGACTTTTTGGTCTAAAAACTAAAATTTTTTAAAAAACATAATAAATGCCAAATTCATCTGTACTGAGGTGAAGTGTAAATCATTTATAACTGGAGCATATTTTTTAAAAAGAAGTGTAGAGAAATCACCTCTACAGACAGACATGGGGACACAGGTGGGGCCGTCTCACTGGCTGCACCTGCACCGCAGAGATGTCCCAGGTGCTTGGAGAGTTAGCCCTTGGCCGCTCTTTCAATTGTAGGCAATTTTTAGCTAAAATCCCAATAGCTTCTGTGCTAGAAGTAAACACAGATCTTTTATTTTTTTCTTTAAAAAATATGCTGTCGTTTAACCAATGGTCTATGCGGTTTTTATTTTTTTATTTTATTTTATTTTATTTTATTTTATTTTATTTTTTTTGAGACAGGGTCTCACTCTGTTGCCCAGGCTAGAGTGCCGTGGCATCAGCCTAGCTCACAGCAACCTCAGACTCCTGGGCTCAAGCGATCCTCCTGCCTCAGCCTCCTGAGTAGCTGGGACTACAGGCATGCACCACTATGCCCGTCTAATTTTTATATATATATATATATATATATATATATATATATACATACACATACACATATATATATGTGTGTGTGTGTATATATATATATATATATATATATATATGTATGTGTTAGCTGTCCAGATAATTTCTTTCTATTTTTAGTAGAGACGGGGTCTTGCTCTTGCTCAGGCTGGTCTCGAACTCCTGGGCTCAAACGATCCACCGCCTCCCAGAGTGCTAGGATGACAGGCATGAGCCACCGCGCCCGGCCGTCTATGTGGTTTTTAGGCCTGATCTCGGCTGTTCACATCCCCGGCTTGTACGAAATCACAGCAGCATCTGGACTCAGCGACGCTGGGCCCGTGAGCAGTCGGCAGAAGTGTGAACCAACCACATCCCACTGCTGCTCTGATGGAAATTTATTGGCAATTATAGCTCTTTTAGAGATATTTCATTCTTTGCCAATGCTGAATTTAGATTTAAGTGCCCTAAGATATTTTGTTAAATTATTTTATATCAAGTGCTAAGTCATATGAGTTCTATGAGGGAGTGGCGGTGGTTTCCGCCTCCTGGCTTGTCCAGACCCGATAGCATTGTCCTGTAGACATTCCCAGAG
Organism: Lemur catta; assembly: GCF_020740605.2. Classification (NCBI taxonomy): domain Eukaryota; kingdom Metazoa; phylum Chordata; class Mammalia; order Primates; family Lemuridae; genus Lemur; species Lemur catta. The sequence continues at coordinate 48,514,223 of NC_059145.1, forward strand.
GGCTAGAGCAATGGGAGCCACCGTGCATTAGCTGTGTACCTTAGGAAGTGACACTGAATCCTGAATCTCCACCTCCTCATCTGTAAAATGATGGCGATAAAATTATCTGCCTCATCGGGTTGTCGTGAGAAATTGCATAATGCATTGATACACAGGCGTGAGGAACAATATTTGGCCAGCAGTCAACACTCAATAAACGTTAACTTGAAATATGTATCCTTTGCTACAATTGGCCTGAAAAAAAAAAAAAAACTAATGAAAGTAGAACAATAGCCTGAAGTTTTATGAAATCTCAATTGAGTAAAACCATTTAAGAAAGCATGCTTTTAGCTACATTCATTATAGCTTTTTATAAATGCCATTTCTGTATTAATGCAGAAAGATTTATTTGACATCGTTACTCAAATATATATACTTTTAGCATTTAAATTAACTTCTTGTCCCAAACTCTAAATGGGGAAATATGTCATCTTTTTTTTCAAACAATCAAAGCTCATTGTTAATTCGCAAGTTAATGACATTTTGAGGCTATTTCCATATATTGAAGTGTAATATCCACACCTGTCCTCCATCTCGCCTAGAATGATTAAAAGTTGCTTCATTTATACTGGGTGTCGGAGCTGACAGGGTAATTCAAGAAATATAATGGCAACTAATGAGAGTTGGAGAAGGAACTTTCCTGATTGTAAAGTCTCCTCCAGGTTGAAAACAGCCTGGCGGGTCCCCCGGTCCCCAACGGTTCATTTTCTACCCAAACTCTCCATATTTTTCTGTGGGAAGCAGTTCTACTGTCCTTGCTCCCATAAAAATTGTTGCTCTTTTTTTTTAAGCTGGACAAATATATTTGCCATTTTAATTTCCTCTTTTTTTTTTCATTTGGCACCTATTGGACAAATACCTTTATGGAGATAGCAAAGGTGGCCCTGGAGGAGTAGCAGAGATTTGTTTTGCTGGGACAACAGCTACCCTGATGCACCAACCTAGGGAGCAGGTAGACCATTGAGCGCGATCACTAATTCATCACTGCTTGAATCGAGAGTCGAGAATGGCGACACGTTTATACTTGCTGGGGACAGGATAGAGATCTTATCAGACCTGTAACACTCACAGAGGACAAGAATCTGTCTTACGATATTTACCCTACGTTCTGCTGTGGATTGTGTTTAACTTTTTAGTATCAAGGAACAAATGAGTTATTTTTATGTAAAAATTATTTGAAAACCTCAACACTCTAAAACTCTAAGCTGAGGGTAATTATTTAAGGGAAAAATCCCCACCGTCTACTAAAGGGAAGCATATTTGCTTTTCAAGAGTATAATGGGCGTCATTAGACTTGCGTTCTAGCAGTAATCAAGATCGCGCGGCGCTGTGTGATTGCCGCGCTAATCAAGGAAGAATGCCGTAATTAAAGGATGGACCGTGGGAGGAGTGACATGCTCATTCTCTCCTGCTCGGAATTGGCGAGATGCAGGGTTTGAAGGATTGTGTGGAAACAGGGTTCACGTCATCACTGGGAGATAAATCAATGCCAGGTAGCTGATGTTATCTGTAGCAGAGCCACTTGTGGTAAAAGGTATCTCAATAATTTAAAATCAAATGGCTTAGGGCAGCAGTATGGCTGTTCTGTTCAGTGTGCCGCTTCTGCTGGGTCGGGGACACCCTTCTACTAGGTCCAAAACAATAGCCTTTGGCCGGGTGCAGCGCCTCACGCCCGTAATCCCAGCACTTCAACAGGCCGGGTCAGGAGGCTCACTTGAGGCCGGGAGTTTAAGACCAGCCTGAGCAACATAGAGAGACCTCAACTCTATGAAAAATAAGAAAAATCAGCTGGGTGTGGTGGCATGAGTCTGTACTCCCAGCTACTCAGGAGGCTGAGGCAGGAGGTTCGCTGGAGCCCAGGAGTTTGAGGCTGCCGTGAGCTGCAATGACGCCTCTGCTCTCTAGCCCAGGGGACAGAGTAAAACCCTGTCTCAAAAACAAAAACACGATAGCCTTTCAAAATGAATGAGTATTAAATCATAAGAGCATTTTTCAGACAACAAAAGCTATATTTTTTAAGTACCAAGAGTTAAACAAAAGTGACCCAAAATTGTTGATTGGAAGTTAAACACATAGAGAGAACATATATGTGTGCATACAGATAGAATATACACATGTGTGTGTATATTCACATTGGATGGGTTCAGATATCACACCTTCCAAGTCCTCTTCCTGATGTCCTTGTTTACATTAACCGTAGTCCAAATCCAGGCTGGTGCAGGACCCCGCCCTGGGCAAGAGCTGTGTCTTGCACTTTGCCAGCAATTCTGGCTTCCTGGACCGATGCCTCCCGATTTTCCCTCTTGCCCTCCTCAGCTGGGCCCCTGCCCCTGTCGAGCTATTGCTGTTATTACATGAGCTAGAACCCGCCCCCCAGTACCAGTCAGTACTTAAGAAAGGACGACAGTGCCCCACAGACCTGCCTCTGGGCCCCGAGGGCGAGCTCGGATGCCGGGAGTGGACTTCACAAAAGCTGGTTTTCCTCCACACGGGAGCCTTTGCTTACGGGATCCTAACCTCAGGGTGCTTCTGGGTGCTCCAGCAGCCGCACTTGCTAGGGGGAGGCCTCTGGGTGGGTGCAGGGGCTTGGACAGCAGCACCAGCCATTGTCCGGGGTGAAGTGAGGAAAGGTCTGGGGAAAAGCCAACGCCATCTGGAAGGGAAAGTTTAGCAACATTCAAAGGGACCAGAGTCACTCAGCATAGACCTCAGAGACGCGGAGTAACCAGGGGTGACCTTAACTGCAGCTGGAAATTCCGTCTCCGGGGGGGTTGTGGGGTAGAGACGGTAGGAATACAGTGACACGAGCCCAGCATGAGGGTGTCCCGAGATGGGGGCTCAGTGTTGGGTGGGTCCCTGCGAACAACCCAGGAGGTTTGCACTGGAGGCTTCTGCAAATCAGGCAGAAGTCACAAACAAGTGGGACCTTCTTGGTCCCGATGCTCACACTGTCTTGGGTCACACAGGATACACCAGTACCAAGGGGTCCATATCATGGCGCTGCCCCCCAAGTTCAGTGCCCCATGCCCAGCTGAGCTCCAAAAACTCCTTATTGAATGAATTAATATATGAAAATTTCTCCCTGAGAAAAAATTTAAGTAATGAATGACGAAGATCATTGTCAAAACAATCTATTAAAATTACGTGTATTTTTAAACCTCAGCATCATGGTCGATACGAGCAAGACTTTAGTGCATGTAAGATAAATCTAAAACTGTAAAAATGCCATAAACTCTTTCAGTGCACATCATAATCTTTTCAATTTCACAAATATGCTTATTTTAGTTAATACATGTTGGGTCCTAGAGAAATGTTTAAGTTTATACCAGCTTTCAAGGGTCGGAATGAAAAGTGGCTTCTATAAACACAGATGCGTGTGCTTAGCTGCACCCGGCCGTGAAAGCAGCTCCGCTGGAATGAGAATAGTCAGAAAAATTAAAAAGTATTTATTTTGGAAAGTAACGACTGGTTTTATGAAAAGCTCATTGGAGTTCGTTAGAGCTGGATTGTTAATGAATATTTGCACATTTATATTGCCTTCGGTTAACCAGTATTGGTTGTTCTGGTAATGAGCAGAATTCAATTAAAGTAGTTTTATTAACATTATGAATACAGGTGACTCTTTAAAGTATACCAGCTGCAAAGATTAGAGGGATACTGTTTCACTGCTAGAGTGCTTGAAGTAATTTGAAACATTGTAACAAACACAAATTAAGTGCAGAAGTGTTGCCAAGTATGTTTCAATGGTTGGCAAGTCCACATCGGAGCAAGCACCTTGCACAACCACAGCGACCACAAGCTGCAGCCTCAGAGGAAGGCGAGTCCTCCCTGGCAGAAAGGTGGGCTGCAGGGACAGTCTCTTGAGTTTGGGACCAGCTGCCACGCCCCGTCTGAACTCAGACGGCCGCGAGGAACAGCACTGGGAGCAGCCGGGTCTGAGGTCGCTCTGCCCTGCCTTGGTGTGGTTTTCTTTAGCAAACAACACCTCCATGTGCTGTGTCTGTGGCCTGGTTCCAAAATCAAACACGCTCAAGTCCACTTTTGTCACAGATGTTAAACCAGCATGTTGAGTGCACTTTTTCCTAAAGCAACTCGTCTTTGGGAATCTGATTCTGGAAACCGTGGCCCCGTGTGTCCACAGAGGATGGTGTTGAGAGAGGAGGAGACACACCCGTGGGGCCACTCTTGGCAGGGAGGGCAGATGGGACGGGCGCCAAGCATGTCTCATGTAGGGCTGTGGCACCAGGAAGCCACAGAGCCCCCGGGCTCAGGCCACGGCCCAGGAAGGCAGGAGAAACACCCGGGTCTGCAGAGGGATGGTGGGTGCTGCTCTGCACTGGCACGAAGCCCCATCGCGCCAGAAAGCACCAGCAGCGCTCTCGACACAAGATGCACAACGGTTTGCCGTCACGGGACCCTGGTGAAGGAAGCTCCCTTGGGCTTCGGGCTACTGTCATGATGGAGGATCCGGGACCAGAGTCGGGCACCGGGACCGCAGTCCTCAGGACAGCCACACGGTCCGCACAGACAGGCAGGGAGAGCCCAAGGCCGTCTGTCCCCCAAACACAAGTTTGCAGGGTCACCTGACAACATTCCCGTGAAGACACTTTGGAAACTACTCTGTACTCTGTGATATAAGACGGGTGTGTGTTAGTCAGCATTCTCCAGAGAGACAGAACCAGTGAGATAGACTCACACAGGCTGAGTATCCTTACACACACACATGTGCATGAGCACACACGCATACACACACACACACTCACACACACACACACACACGCACGCACGCACTCGCAGGTGGACTATCCCTTACCCGAAATGTTTGATTCAGATTTTGGATTTTGAAATATTTGCATTATACTTATGGGTTCACTATCCCTAATCTGAAAATCCAAAATCTGAGATACTCCAGTGAGCATTTCCTGTGAGCGGCGCATCGGCACTCAGAAAGTTCTGGATTTGGGGGCCAGGGGTGCTGAGCCCACACACGAGGAGGCTGATTGTGGGACCTGGTGCCGTGACCATGGGGGACAGTGAGTGCGTGACCTGCTCCCTGCACTGGGCATGTTTGAGCACCTGGGTGTTTAGGGTCTGCGTTGCTCTTCTTCATGAGATGTTTAATACAGTGATGAGTTTATCATCTGATTTAGATTCTTTTATGGCCTAGAATTGGCTCAGATACTAGCTAAAAATAATTACGTTTCTAAGATTTATAACTTTGAAAATCAATACCATTTTTATTAAAAAGTCTTTCAGTTCTCCCTCTGCCCTTTCATTTCCCTCAGCAAAGAGCAGACACATTCTTCTAGGATCTCACTGGCAGCAGGTTCTCCAAGGTCATGTCCATCGACACCTTTGGTAGCAGTTTCAGAAGAAAAGGTGATAATTCTAACAGAGACAGTGATTGTTATTTAGAGTTTCTGTGACACTGTACATCTGCAGAATAACTGCAATAATCTGATAAAATTCTCACAATTGCTTGTACAAGTTACCATTTAAAAATGCACATTCCCATTTATAAAAGGGAGTGGATAGGGTCACACTTCCCTGCATACGGTCGCAGGAGGAGATTGGAAACTATTTGCTGCTCTGCTTTCCAACCTGATGTTGTGCTTTGCATAAGATCTCCGTAAAAGAATAACAGATAACTGGGTCTGTCTACCCACCATCCGTCCATCCATTTATCACTATTTATAGCTGAAGTTCAAGGAACAAACTGTCACCACTCAGCTCTAGAAGTCCCTCCCAAGCCTCACAGAGTGGTGAAAGCACCGTCGTCCATTGTGGTTAAACCGTAAACATATTTTGTTGTGCTCTGACGTGGTGCATTGGACAATTACGTTGACCTGGGCGTGGGGCCAGCCGGCTCTGAGGCTGAGCCCTCCAGGTCACTGGGAATGTGGCCACTCCACAGTGACCAAAGCAGCCCGTGTTAGGTCCCAGCAGGCAGGAAGCTGGGGTGACCAGCACCAGCTGTGTCCCCGGCGTGTCCCAGCGCCTGGCGATGGTGGGTGCTCCGCGAGCATCGCTGCCCGGGGAGGGAAGACAGCAGGGAGGGAGAGCGGTGGGCAGGGCGGACGCTCTCACCTGGTTCCTCGTGAGGCCTTCAGGGCAGCCGGATCTGCGCTGCACACAGTCTTTATAGTTTATGTTTTTGTGCTTTAATTGTGGTGTCTGTGCGCGGAGGGGACTTAGGTGTGAAGTCAGAGTCCACCTGGCAAACACTGAGCGGGGCCTTAACCCCCAGCAGGTGCAGGGAGGTGATGAGAGAAGAGACTGGGCAGAAACGCAGTCACGAGAGGGCCGGGAGACCCTCCCCTGCGGAGGCAGTGCCAGCGCACAGACGGCTGCTCTCGCGGATCGAGTGCCCATAATCACCACGGCACTTCGAGGGCCTCAGACTCTCTGATACAATCCTCCAGGAGTCTAATCTTCAGTAACTTTGGCTAGAAAAGCAACCTCTCGATCAATAAATCAATCTCAGCCTCGTGGAGCCCCTCTTGTGAGCGTGCAGAATTATTACAATAAAATGCATAAGTCTCAGTCTCGGTGCTTGAGGCACTAACGACTTACTGAGGGGCCGACTGCAGCTCGTAGGGGTGACCCGAGGCCCATGGGCAGGTGGGGAGGGAGACGCCGCCAGGCCAGGGTGGCAGGGAGCCGCTCCCGGGAGTCCGGGTGAGGAGGGACCCAGTGAGCGGGCAGGGGAGGGAAGTGGGACTCGCAGAGAGGGTCTCGGGGGATGCACGGGGGTGAATATTGGTGGTGCAGGTGGGAGACACATTTGCACAGCAGAGATCCCAACCTGTTTCTGCAAAGTACAGCAACTGGGCAGCTCCAGACCATGGAGCTCACTTTGAGAGTGACCTTGAACAGGTCGCTGGAGGGACAGACGCCGGGTGTCTGTGGCCACAACACTCCACCCTCCCTCTGCCGAGGGCCGGCAAGTCATCCGGGTTCCCTTCCCGCTGGTCCCCGGCAGCCTCGAGACAGCGCTGAAGGCCGGCAGCCACCATACCTTTGAGATGAGCCCAGTTCACCTTCCAGGGGTGGGCTCCAAACTTCCCCCCACCCCCGATACCTGGGGAACTCACCGCGGGAAGGGAAGCGTGTGGCAGAGCCGCCGAGAGAGCCCGGGATGCTAAGTGGAGGTGACGTCTGCAGCGTCAAGGTGGACCCGCGACGCAGGCCAGCTGCGGAGCTGGTGTCGGGGCCAGGGGGGCGCAGTGTCTGTGCAGCACCAGCACACGGGTAGGGTGAGGATGTGTGAGGCAGTGGGGCCAGCCAGGCACAGTGGGTGGCAGCAGGGGCCAGGTGCTGGGCAGGGCCATGGCCGGCCATGGGGGGTGAGAGACTGAGCCAGGCCCGGGGCAGGTGCCGGGGCCACCCTGGCCCTCAAGTGCTCCCATGTCTGATTGCCCACGGACACTTTCCAACCCTGTATTTTGGATCAGCTTAGTCTTGTTAAATACCTACTCGATTGTGCTCAAAACTCTCCACCAGACTTCCCGCAGGCTGCTCGGTGACGGCCACCGTGCTCAGGCTGTGGACACAAACCCGCGTTCCCAGAGCCCTCGTCCCCAACATCCCTCACCTGTGGGCGCGGCCTTGGCCCTGTCCGTGGTCCTGAAAAACCGGCCAGCGCTTGGTCCGGACCAAAGACCCTGCGACCCAGCGCTGCGTCACCCGCCGCCTGCCCGGAGCCGTGTGGTCCATACTTTACCATCTGCAGCCTAGTTATCCGCAGAAAGGGGCATTTTCCCTTAAACGCGGCAGGAAGGAGACTGGACTCAGCGCTCAGTGGGGCCAGACTCCCCGCGTGTGTGCTGCTCTGTGTCACAGAAAACAAGCTGGGACTTGGATCTCAGGACTCGTCAATAATTCTGCATAATTTATGAAGGCATTTTGCCAATTCCAAATGGATACATTTACATTTTTCCAGAGAGTTAAAAAAAAATCTTCAGCTAGCACAACAGTAGAGAAAAAGTATATATTTTAAAATTTATTTTATTGAGAAATACAAGTGTTTTTAATGAGTCGTCTGCTTAGATAAATGTAGCATAACCTCATCTGTGAGTTACCCTTTAGATTCTTTATTATTTCAAGTCAAGGAAAGGCTCACCAGAGCCGGCTTTCCTTCTCAGTTTACTTCCTTTTCAAGTACTTTTTACCTTTGAAGACTGTGAGGATAAAATTAGAAGTCATTTTGCTCCTGCGTGTTGGTAATGAATAATTATGCTGTCATGCGGTACATAACTATTAATTACATGGCTGCCTTTTTATTTCAAGGAGTTATTTAATAATTTTTTTAATAAAGAGTTACATATGTCAGTCTCTTAAAAACATATCAATCAATGTTATTTTCGGAGGTGGAGAATTGTCACAACCGCGTGAAGCTCCTCTGTTTGTGATTACCGAGGGCGGGGACGCGTGTGCTCCGCTCTCTCCAGAAACGCCGGTGGCATCTGAAACACGCTGCAGTTCGGGGGCTGCCACGGGCCTGCGTCGGGAGACCCTGGGACAGGGGGTCACAACCTAGGTGTGGCAGGAGTGTGCGGGTCACCAGGGGAAAAGCCATGCTGCAGAAAAGCAAGTCATGCCTGTAGCTCCATCAGAAAAGATGGGGCAACTCAAAGGCGCCTTTCGTGGTTAAAGTGCAGAGACTCTGGGTTCATATTCTTAATGCATTTTAGTAGCCGAGTCGCTGTGGGAGAGCCATTCCCCTGTGCTCTGCTGCACACTCACAGAGCCATGACAGTAACAGTGTCCACCTTGAGGGGTTGTTGAGAATCAGATGCCGCTGATCTCTAACACACTGTGCAAACGTTAGCCGTCGTTACTGCCATGCTTGGGGGGCAAAGTCCTGGTTCTGCACTCGGGAGATCCCCAGTGTATCCGGGAAGACGAGCACCCCACGCCCAAAGCAGGGACCCCACGGCAACCGCACACCATTGCTTAGAGAGGGTGATGGTGGCTTTTCTGGACAGACTGGGTCAAGGGACTATCTTTTAACCCACAACCATGAAAGAGCCCACTTACTGGGTCTTCTCTCATTTCTCTTAATGGTGTCGTGTCGTGTCCAGTACATGCATCTTGCATTTGTTTTGCTAAGTGCATTCTTATTTATTTTTGGAAGCTGTTATAGCTGTAGCAACTTTCTCATTTTCATTTTCAGATTATAAGTAGTGTGTAAACATCCAATCGATGTGTTTATGGTGATCTTGCTAAAGTCAGGGGGTAGTTCTAACATATTTTTGTTGATCCTATCAGATTTCCTGTGTGGGTGATCACGTCATCTGCACGTGGACAGTTTAACGTCTTTCCTGCTGGGCACCCTCGTTGATCTGTGTCAGTTTTTGTTTGTTCGTTTTTTGTGCTATCACACTAGCTAGGAGCAGTGGTGCATTGGTGAATCGAAGTGAGAAAGTTGACATCCCTGCCTTCCCCTAGTCTCATGGCAAAGCGTGAGATTCTTCACAGCCAAGGAAGGTGCCAGTAGTGGGTGACACACACGTGCCCTTTCTCAGGTGGAGGAAGTTGCCTTCTATCTACTCGTGGTTGTTGAGAGATTTTGCCGTGCATGGGTATTGGATTTTTCAAATAATTTTTTTCCGCATTTATTGTGAGGATCAGGTGTTTTTCTCCTTTATTTGATTAATATAGTATATTGCATTAATTGATTTTTGTATTTTAAGCCATTTCACCCTAGGCATAAATCTTACTTGGTCTTGATATAATCCCTTTTTATAATATATGGTGCTGGATTCAGTTTGCTAATGTTGTTTCAATGGTTTTTCATCCATATTTGTAAGAGATATTGGTCTGTAGTTTTCTTTTTGTGATGTCTTTGTGCTCAATATCAATGACATTAGAACCGTTGAATGAGTTGGAAGTTGCTCCCCCTGTTCTATTTTCTGAAAGAGTTTTTAGGAGATGGCTGTTATTTCTTCTCCAATATTTGATAAATTCACCAGTGATACTACCTGGGACTGTGCTTTTCTTGAGGAAAGATCTTTAATTGTTAATTTAACTTTACTAATTATAATTTCCCTTTTCAGGTTTTCTATTTCTTCTTTCATCATTCTTGGAAATGTGGACATTTCTAGAAATTTCCCCATTTCATCTAAGTTGCCTCATTTGGGGCATAAAGTGGCTTGTGATGTCCTTTCATGTTGCCCTTAATTTTTGTAGATTGGTAGTGACGTTCCTTCTTTCATTCCTGGTTTGGATAATTTGTGTCTCTGCTCTTTTATTCTTCATCTGTCTACCTAAAGATTTGTCAGTTTTATGGATTTTTGGTTTTCTATTTCACAGTTTTTTGCTCTAGTCTTTATTACGTCTTGCTTTGATTTTAGTTTGCTATGATTCTTCTAGCATATTCATGTGGAACCTCAGGTTATTGGTGTGAGATCTTTCTTCTGTTCTGGTATAGGTATTTTAAAGCTATAAATCATCCTCTAAGTACTGTCTTAGTTGCATCCCACAGATTTTAATATATTACAGTTTTGTTTTAATTCAGTTCAAAATATTTTTTTATTCCCCTTGTTATTTCCTCATTGATCCATAAGTTATTTAGAAATACATTGTTTAATTCCTAACTATTTGCAGATTTCCCAGACTATATTTCAATAAGTAATGTAGTAAATGCAGCTTTTTAAGATTTACTGTTTGCATGATATGTATTTCTTTCTTTCTTTCTTTCTTTCTTTCTTTCTTTCTTTCTTTTTTAGTTTCAATGTATTTGTGTCTCTGACTCTAAGGTATGTGTCTGATAGACAGTGTATAGCTAAATATTGCTTATTTATCTGATCTGATAGCATCTCCTTTTTATTTTAGTATTTAGACCAATTTATATTTAATACTGTTATTGGTATGGCTGGATTTACATTTGCCATCTTGCAATTTATTTTCCATATGTCTCCTGCCTCTTATGTTTCTCAGTCTCCTCTTTCATGACTAACTGTGCTGCTTTAATTCCTCTGTCGATTATGTTACATTATCTATTTCTCCAAACCAAGTGATCCACTACATGCAGCCAAGAAGCTACAAATCATCATAGCTTGCCCAAGCCTTGCACAACCTCTCCCAGTGGCAGGGGGTGGAGGTAAGGGCTTCGGCTTTATAGCTGGTTCTTGAGGAGAGTATTTAATGATCTTTTCACCTGGCCATTGCCAGAAGTCCAGCCTGTGATTTAGTTTTAATAGCTTTAATTTTGTTGTTTTGTTGCTAAGCCTGTGATGATGATCTCCCCAACAAAACAATAGGCTATTCTTTTTATTTAATTCATTGAGAAACTGCCAATCACCATGTCACAGACCTTAACTACCACACCTTGCTAGGTGGCCTCACTTAATATCTAATTTCAAAACTTAGTCACATTGATACTTTGAAAAACTGACTTGCTAGAGGCAAAAATTGCTTTGGAAAATGATGGTGAAATGTTCTACGATCCAATACAGCAGCATTTTCTAGAGATATATCCCTTGTCAGGAGTGGTAGAATCTTCTCTTTCCTCTCAAGTTTGAAGTAGTATAAGATTTGTTAAAAAGTTGATAAGCTATAAATATTTTTGCAATATCCACTAAGCAATGATAATTTTTGGTTGTTGAATGGCAGTAGAGGGGTGATAGTAAAGGCAGTGGATATTATTAAAATACATCTAGAGCCACAGGATCCCAAGGGAGAAAAGGGTCAGAAATGAGGCGGTTCTTTCATTCACAGACAACCCCATGACTCACCTCCGGGCAGCGTCAGAGTAAAGGCCAGGACGTTGGTGCAGCAGTGTGGGCAGGTGACAGGTGGCACACTCAGAGGGGTGGATAGTAAAGTTAACAGAGAAGGCATTGTCCAAGGTGCTGAGAGTGTTAGTGGAACGGAAGAGAAGGAGGAGGACCCAGGGGACAGCGGCTGCTCTCTGAGCACAGGGAGGCCTGCGGGCAGGGAGAAGAGCCGTCCGAGGGAAAGTTCAGCCTTGGAAGGAGGAACTCAGTGGCCACCAAACAGATGCCCGTGGGTGAGCCTCCCAGCACCTCCCTCCCACCTGTCCCTGAAGCCAGCAGAGCCCAGAGACGATGCAGAGGTCACTGTCCCAGGAGGTGGGCAGAGCAGGACGGGGTGGACGGTGCGTGGGGACAGGTGAACAGGGGACTCCACGCTGCTCTCTGGGTCTGAGCCTCGTTCTTTTTCCTGGATGGAACTTCAAGTTCCAGCACAAGGGATACACAGAGATCCCTCAGCAGGGCTGCCTTTGACTGATGATTTCAGTTTGGCTACATTCCCACCAGGATGCTCCACAGGAACGTGAGCCACCATCAATGTCCTTCCTCTACGGAGCCAACGAAAGAGGGAGAAAAGGTGTAATTAATCAACGTAACGTGTAGCTGCCACCGTCCCACTCCTGACAGAGGTCACGAGGCCTGAACGTGTGGTCCCAGCCTCCCTGCCACCAACACTGGAAATGTCCTCCGTGCACCCCCTGCCCCCTGCTGCTCTGATGGGTGGGTGGTCGGAACACGCACCCCGTGGGAGCAGCTCTCAGTGACGGTCCTTCCTTGGTGGTCACAGTTCCCGTTGACAAGTGCGGTGGCCCCCAGAGGGCTGGTGAGTTCTGTGTGCTCCCAACATGGGAGTCACTGCTCCTGGGGGTGGGACCATCCCAGTTTCCAAACGGGTTGGCTGTGACACTTGGGACAGTGACGCCACAGAGATGACAATGTCCGTGGGGCAGGCTCAGTTTCCTGTCGAAAAGAGCCACGGCCACGTTGTCCGGCAGAGGGACACTGCACACCCTGGGCTGTGGGGGTGGAAGACACAAACACAGCGGGAGGACCCAGCCCCCGTGTTCTGCGTGTTCTGACGCTGGGGCAGTGGCCACTGGGCTCGGCGTGAGGTACACGCTGCTCTGGGTGGCACCCCGTCCCCACGGCTGGTGAGCCCTGAAGCGTCCAGGCCACCACACTCCCAAGTGTGTCCGGGCAACGGGTGATGGCCCTCGGGGCCAGCAGTGGGTCCTGGGGCTGTGCCCATGGCTGCCAGTCCTTTCCACAGGGGAGACGGTGCCCGGGCTGCGCTGGGCGTGGACCTGCAGGCTCCCGACCAGGAGCACAGCTGCCCGCGGACAGGCGGGCAAACCACCAGGCGGGACAGGCCAGCCCAGACAGTGGGCCTGGAGGGCCACGTGCCACCATGAAGCACAGGCTGCTAACGGTCTCTTCTAGAACTTTCCTTCACGTCCCGTTTTCACTATTGGAAGTTTTGTCATCATCATTTTCTAAGAGCAAAAATAAAAATAAATAACTCAGGCCTTGTAAAGAAGCCCTTCTTTTGGCTGTTGTCAGCGGATGCGGCACAACGGGGCCGAGGCCCCTCCGGGACAGGATGGCCAGGGAGGAAACAGCTCGTTGCATCCGAGACCCGTTTGTTTTCCTGTGCCCAAAAGCAAATGGGTATTTTTCTAAAATTCCTACATGAAACCCTGAAATAGACACAGTTTTCTCTGCTACCACTCATGGAGGGAAAACATTTTCCTACACCATGGATGGGAACTGATCAACAAAATTCCTGCACTTTCCTTCCCTTGGCATAAACCCTGAAAGCAGCATCTCCCAGGTTTCATGATCTTCCAGAAATGGGTCCAAAATTCACGAAAATAAAATGTTTTCTTCTTTTTTTATTTTGTAATGTCTAAATTAAAACCTGGGCTGATGCATGCAAATGTGTCTGCTTTGCCTAGTTTAAATTTTCTAATGAGAAAACAATGGTTTAAAGAGAATATTTATTTTGCTCTTAAACCTATAAAAAACATCATTTTTATATTCTAATAATGTATTCCAATGAATTTTTTTTCACTTGTCCTAAAACAATAATTTTACCTTTTACCATTTTAAGTCAATGACATCTGTGCAGAAATATACGTTTTCTTCTCAAGAAAATGGAAGTGCTGTGTCTCCCTCTTTAACAGCTTTGGTGGCTTTCGGGCCTGAATTAACAGGTCTGTCTGTGTGTTGTGCCGATGATGGACATTTAGACTTCAAGGTATAATTTCCAGTAAAGGAAAGTCATTTTATTTCCATCTGAATAAGCACTCTATCACCCTAACCAAGTCAAACAAAGTTATTATCTGGCTTTTTGCCAAGGTATAAAAAAATAGAAAGGTCATATTTTTAATAGCTTTGTACTCTGTAGTAATCAAATTCGAAAGCCTGGAGAAATAAACTCCTTGAATCTATCAGGGCTCCCTGCGTGCATTTAACCCCTGGCTTGCCGCTCTCGGTTCGATGCCACAAGTGCCCGGCACTGCCTGGGTCTTATCTCGGCCGTGGGCTTTTCCACGCAGGCAGCATGTTCAAATCATAAAGTGGCAGAAACCAGCTAATAAGAAACAAGTCTATTCGACTCTACTTTGAAGACTGCACCCAAAGATAACAGCCCGTCCAATTTCAGCTTCGGGATGAACACGATTCCAGCGTGTAAACCGGCACACACTTAAAGCGTTAATAGATTACTCAAGTCGACGTTAATTAAAATAAACACCTGCTTTAAAAGCCACTTTCATTCCGGGTGACAGCGCTGAGTTGCTTGAAACTCTAAACAAATTACCCCACAGTATTGCTGTAGCAGATTTCCTAGTTTCACATTGAAATGACAGGTAATCCCCAGGACTGAAGCATGTCTCATGGATATTAGCATCAAAATAGCAAGGGTAAAAATGGTAGAAAAAATTATATAACTACATCCTGTTGAAGAATCACAAAATTCATATTTTTACATAAAAATTTTTGTGCAATGGGTTTTAGGTGACTCAGCTGACCTCACAATACACACATTTCAGCCCTGAATAATGCTTATTTGCCCCGGAGAAATTCCAAGAATGGTGTTGCTATACCTATAAAGTAAAATTTCTTTGCGCATTTCTCCTTCAGCGACCCCTTACTCTGGAGGCATCAGCGTAATATCAATAGTAAAGTTTATTTCCATCTGTGTCCTGCACCCGGTGGGTGGCCTGTCCCTCCCATCCTGTATGACTGAGGCTTCTTGCATTCAGCAAAGGTCCCTTAACCCGCATGGGCCGAGAGTCTAGAAGTAAATGAAAGTGGCCACCTGCTCACAAGCCATTGTCAATGGCTGTTATCAAAACTTCAGACACTGTAATTTAAAACAAAATGTCTTTCAGCTGCTAATAACTATTACACCCCAGTAGTTTAAAATAGGGCTCGGCAAACTTATCCTGGAGATGAGATAGTGACTATTTTAGGCTTTGGGACCAAGAGGCCAGGCCAGGAGATGATGTAGCTGTTTATATAATTGCCTACAATGTAACCATTTAAAAATGTAAACACCACTGTTACCTCATGGTGACAAAATGAGTACATAGATAAATGCAACACAAATCAAACAAACAGAAACCCAGGCTGCTGGCTGGCTTCGGCGGTGGTGACCTCAGGTTGCCGGAAGAGCGGGACAGGTGAGCTCAGGGCAGGTGAGCTCAGGGCAGGTGAGCTCAGGGCAAGTGTCCCCCCCGGGTTCTCCCCTAGGGCTGTGGCGTCGGCTCTGCCGCTGGCCAGGAGATCTGGGCAGCTTATTTAGGGACCTTTGGCCTAATTTTCTCGTATGTGAGTGGGGGTGGTGACCGTGCAAAGACCAGCGCTGTTGACAGCAGGTGGCACCTGCAGGACCACACCTGACCGGCCAGCGCGGGAATCATCAGTCTCTACCTCCGCACGGTGCCCTGAGCTCCTCCCACTCTGTCCCGGGCTGGGCCCTGGGCGAGGGATACGGCCCACATCCCCCAGGACAAGGTGCTCGCCTGGCTGCCAGGGTGGCCGCTGAGGGGTCTCGGGGTCTCGGCCTCTGTTTGTTGGGGGCCGCCTGTCCCCTCTCCAGGCAGCCGAGTGGCCGCAGCTCAGGCGAGGGCGGGGGCACCAGGCCAGGCTCCCACCTGCGCTGGCCGCTCAGCCAACACCCCCTGCGCCTGCGCTCCGTCATGGAACCCGGGGCGCTTCCCACCAGCCGGCGCCGCAACCTGGGCACAGAGGCGGCTCCTGGAGCCGCCCTGCCCTGGGGGTTGCAGACGAGACCACGTGGAGCCGCGGAACACGGACAAGACCCCTCCGACTGCCCCAGGCGGGGCAGGGCAGACTCAACACGCCCTCGGCTCTCGGCGACGGGCACTCAGTTTCCTGCGGGCTGGAGACACCCTCGGGGGTCTGCGCGCAGCGGCCGGGCCCGCGGTGGGGAAAGGCCCTACGACCAGCACCTCCCGAGGGGACAGGAAGGCCCCCCCATGGCTGTCTGCATCCCCCACCACGGCTTCTCTCAGGCGAGGAAGGACGCACGAGAGAGACAGAAAATCTCAGTGCCGGGGAAATACATCAAGTCACCTTGAGCTAAGGTCGCCTGGAATGAGTCCCGTCCTTCTGGGCTGAAATCACGCCAAAGGCAAAACCGCTTTATTCTCCTTCCCTGCAGCCTGACGTGTGTCACAGCCTGCGCTAAGGACGGGGATGGGGGGGACGGAGCCCTGTTCCGGGGAGCGGCGGAGGGGGAGGCCGGGCGGCACCCAGTGGGACCCTCCTCTTCCTCGGCGCGCGGGCGGGTCGCTCCGGCGAGGTCGGTCCCGGTTAGTGGAGCGGCAGGAGGAAGAAAAACAATTATTGGAGACAGAATGTCTTCTCAGCAGACGGTTTCCGAAGCAGCGAGAGCGAATTTCCCCCTTGGATCCAATATACTGCCACTGTCGCGGCGCCTTAAATTATTTGTTCTGAGCGTGACTTGAGAGAGGCCCGAGCGGCGGTGGAGGCCGCGGGCTGATTTACGCCGGGCTGAAGGTCCGGAGAGAAACAGAAAGCTCAGCGGCTTTGGACGCGCAGGTGGCTCGCTCGGCCGCGGGACAGACGGCGGGAGCCACGGACGTGGCCGAGAAAAGCCTCCCCCGCGAGCAGCGGCTCCTGCCCGCTCCCACCTCGGGTGGTTCTGCATAGACGCGGGCGGCGGGGGCGGCTCCCAGGCAGGCAGGGGTCCCCCCCCCAGGACACCAGGACAGCAGACAGTTAACCGGGGAGACACTGTGACCAGCCGGTCTCCGTGCAGTCATCAGTAGCACCGCTATTATAGCCAACTTAATAGCTTGAAAATGAACTCATTAGTGGTCTTTTATCAGCGCAGAAAAGTCTATTAAATCCGGATGTGTGAAGCTGCGGCCCCGCGGCTCATTTCCATCCCACTTGTGACCCGAACGGATCTGAGAAGCGCTTTTCTGGGAGGCGGGCTCGGCGGGAGGAGAGCCCGAGATGCCAGCCCCTGCCGGACACGTCTGTCCTGGCGGCCTGTGGTTCATTCACCACCCGGCGGGGTGTTGCGTGCCCCTTCCTCCCCCTACTCATCACCCACACACCCTGACAACTGGCAGGGCCGCTGCAGGGAGAGGCCACCACTCAGCCTCCACGTGGGATACACGTGGCAGAGGGCAGAGCCCTGCCGCCAGGGACTGCTGGGCTGGGCTGAAGACAAAGGCTGGGCCCCGGGGGACCCTCTGTTCCCCTCCTTCCTCCTTCTCTCCCTTCCTCCTTCCTCCCTCCCTCCTTCCCTCACTCCTGCCCTCCTCCCTCCTTCCCTCCCTCCTGCCCTCCTCCCTCCTTCCCTCCCTCTTTCCTTCCTTCCCTGCCGATGGTGACTGAGGACGTGGCAATCCAGTGCTTTTGTGCTCTGCATATTCACTATTTCCTGCTGATTATTATAATTTAAATTCTCATAGACAAAGGTCTAGGCAGCGGCACAGCCAGCCGACTCTCCATTAGCTCTGGGGCTGGGGGCTGGGTTAGCACAAACATGGAATAAACTGTGAGGCAAACACAAAGTGTCTCTCAAAACGCCTCTTCCTCCCCTCACATCTCGGGACTTCCCGGACCGCCAGCGTGGCTTTCGCACCAGGGCACGTCACTTCTCCTCTGCTTGGGTCTGGTCTCATGAACAAGGAGATAATTCTTTCAGAACCACCCAGACCCACGTGGGTCTGGAGTGAACGCAGTGGCCTTAACCCGGGTGAGCCGGGCAAGATGGGGAGGCAGACAACAGTCTCTGGGACTGTCACGCTGGGTGCTGACAGTAGCTGTCGCTCACCTCTTAGAAGCCACTTTCCACTTAAATCTCACACACCCCACCCGCAGGAGGAACATGCCATCGACCCCCCACAGAGCCGGCCACGTACTGCCCAGCATGTGCACCCGGTAGGCACCCGGCACAGCTCAGAGCCCCCCCACGGTGCTCCCCTGGCTCTCAGAGGACCCCAGAGCCACCCGGAGGGCTGCGGAGCACAGGTGGGCCCACCCAGGGTTCCCAGCTTCTGATTTCTAACCCCAGATGACCCTGGGAACCCTGGGAACCTGCCAGAGGGCAAAGGCCTGGTGCCCCCAGAAAGGTGCCCAAACACCAGGAAATAGCCCAAAGCTGGATGATGGAAAGGAAGGTGAGTGGAGAGGAAACAGGCACCTTTGAAAACCTGCCAAGAGAGCCAGCAGGTGACAATCTTGAATTGGTGGTCATTTCCAAGGAAAATATATATGTGTATGTGTGTGTGTGTGTGTGTGTGTGTGTGTGTGTGTGTGTGTGAAATGCCATATTTTGTAACTAAATCAGTAACAAATTGATTGACAATGACCATCATCATTAGACTCTGTGAGTGTTTAAATTCCAAAACGGTACTGCTGTTCATCCAACCTGCTTGTTCTATGGACGTTTTGTCACGAAAATCAATATTTTATTTCATTTTAATCGCTTACTTTGGGCATTCATTTTGAGATAATGGGCTGCTAGTCCTCGTAATGTGCTCTCAGTTGTTCATAAATTCACATTCTAGGTCAAGGCACAGTGAAGCCCTTCGGCCTCACTGTCCCTGGTACAGAGACGTCCGGGGCAGAAAGTCCAAGTTTCCTGAGGAGGGGGGCAGGGGGTGGGGTGGCCTCTTCAAATGCCAGATGTGTCCTGGGTCCTCACATGGCAGTTGCTGCAGTCGGATGCTCATTGTTTAGGGAAATACATACAATAAGCAAAAGTTACCAGGACTGTAATAAGTAAAGCATGCTTTCTTTATCCCAGTAGAAACGACACGTATTAAAAATAAATTTCAAGCACAATTGTGAGTACAGGCACAGGTACATGCAGACTTTGTACTGAATCCTGAATCTGCCCCTCGGATAAGACCCTCACTCCACTGGGTGGACAGTCAGAGACTCGTTTACACAGAAGACAGGGCAGATGGCGGCCCCGGGACCCCTCTCTCCCCGCAGTGCCTCTGGTATAAGGGGCAGCGTCATGGTTGAAGGGGGAGGTGTGTGTAGCCCAAGGAGCCAGATCCGGTCAGGGACCAGCAAACCGCTGGAGGTTCCCTGGGAACCTCGGCCCCTCGGGCCGCAGAGGCGAGCGGGTTTGCCCGTGAGAAGGCAGGAAAAGTGGAAATGGAGAAACGATTGATTTTCCTCCGGCAGCCTGTTTGGAAATGGCTTCTTCAGCCTGGTTTTATCTGGATGAGATTTTCATCATCTCTAAGTTATTTTCCCAACAGGAGAATTTAATGTACTATTTATTAGTATAACTCCATTATATAAATGGGTTTATTCTGCTATTAGAAAAATAATTGCACAGAAAATGTGCCTTCTGAGTTCTCTGACCAGGACAGTTTGCCCTTTTTCTTATCTTTGTCTTCCGAGCTTTAGCGACCACGTGGGGGGCGTCGGGGAAGGAGCAGGTGAAAGCTGAGCTTCTTTAGCGCAATGCGGCCGCCAAAACTGGGAGACAGACACCCGTGGTGTTGCTCAGAGCTCCGTGCACACAAACCTTCCCACCAAACCTACCACTGGCATGGCTGGGCGCCCTCTGAGTGTAGAGCCAGATAAAATACACCCGATACTGTATGTAAATTTATCGTCACATTCTCACGCAGTAAGAGTAGACTTGGAAGAGCCACAGATCAATTAGAGACAATAGAGTCATATCAGTTATTTCCTTCTGGAGTCAACAGGAAAGAGAACATGCTTCCATGTGAAAAAGATAGTTTCACCAACAAACTCCTCAAAAATGAGTGTTTCTCGTCACATTAGTGTTTCGGATGCCACCCCAGGCTGCTTTGGAGTGGATGTTGGTGTAGACGGCTGGAAAGAAGGCAGGTGCCCTTCCGCCCCGGACTGGCCCCGGGGGAGCCCTGTGTCTTCACATCCCCTCCTGCCCCCTCCCCAGGTGGCTCTAAGCACAACTCGTCTCCATGACAGAATTGGCTTTTGACCTTTAGTGTTAGATAAATGTAAGGATGCACACGTGTGCATGTGTATGTATGTGTGTGTGTGTGTGTGTCTGTTTGATTCCAGCAATAATCTTGCTTGAGAGTTTTTTAAACATGAAGCATTTTGTCTCCTCCGTGTAGAAAGCTAGAGAACATTTTGCCCAGGGGCATGTGCAGATGTTCTGGGGCATGGGAGACGTCAGTTCGTGCACACACACACACACACACACACACACACACATGCTACAGAGTCACTCGGTCTCCAGGTTTGCCTGTGAACCCACCAGACAGACGCTCTCCAATAACTCCTCAATCTTGTCGCTGAGGAACAATTTGGCATCGTCGTTCCAAACATTCCCCGGCCCCCGAGGGCAGGGGGTGCAGCATGGCAGTGGCATGTTCCCACTTGGGCGGCTCCCGCTCCCACCCAGCAGGGACCCGACCGCATTGCCACATAGAGAAACCGTGGCCCCAAATCCATTTACACGGGGCCTGGAGGTGTGCTGAGAAAGCTGAGCGAATCTGAAACACAATTAACTCAGCTGACGGAAGCAAACACGCTTGCTCAAGCTGCGGAATGATTTTTAGAGAGCTGGTCATGCCACTGTCCAGAATTCAAATGGTTCTTCCAGCCCTTCTGGTACCAAAATTTTCCCTGAGACTTGAAGCCACACGCCACCTCCTGCACACTGGACCCGTGGGAAGGGGCTTTCTGAGGCCCAAGAGAGTCCAGCGCAAATGCAGACCCACCCAGGGCCATGGTGCGTGGGAACATCTTGATACTCCACCTTACAAGACTCTCAGGTGAAATTTGCCAATATCCTTTAAAGGCCCAATTTCTAAGTGTGATCTTTGCCTTTAAATAAAGGGGACCCCTTCTTAAAACACATAACAGTGATAGCTGTAGGGCACTTACCATAATGGGTATAATAAAATATGCCTTTAACTTGATCTTAACAAGACCATGAGGCTGGCAAACACAATAGCATTTAGCCCAGCCGGTGTGCAATTCTCTATCAACTCAGTTTCCCTTGTCCGAGAAGTGCCGAGACCAGGGGCCTCGCAGGCTGGGGGCGAATCTCCCCACCAGCTACTGGCCTGAGACCACAGGGAAGTCACCTGAACCTTCAGCGTCATGCTCTTGTTCTGTAAACATGAAAGTCATGTCCACTTTGCAGAATATTTGTAGGAATTGAAATGAGATAGCACGAGAACAGCTCATGGTATTTCCTGACTCTGGAGAAAATACTCACACTGTGACCACTGACCAGGCGGCCCCCAGGCCAGCTGAGTGCATGTTGCCGTGGACACCTGAGCCCTGTGACACAGGTCAGGCTTGGGATGTGCAGGTGGAAGCACATTGCATGTTGCCCAGTGCTATTCCCAGGTGGGGGATCATTCCGATGAGACTTTCCCAAACCGTCCCACCAACCGCCGTGTTAGGGGGAAGAGGGAGAAGGGTGGATTCCAGCATTTGGAAAAGTTGCACCCCACGGACCTTCCCGTGCACTCACACCACGTGTCCGCGTCCCAGGAATCCCACAGCAGCAAACACGCAAACGCACCAAATGGTAATTAACCGGTTTAAGGAAGCTTTTTCCAAAATCTTAAAACCACAGAATTCTCTCCCTCTCTTAAGCTTCACTTGCTAACGTTTCACGGACATGGTGCACAATGGAACGGGCTTGGGAAATCGTCACGTTTTCATTGTCATCACTTTACTTCTAATTGCGAGTTGCCTGAAGGGTGTTTGATGGGATTTAGACATTGATGCTCATGGTGGGGCTGACACCGCCGTGAACCAAGAGAGGAGGGGATGCAGCATGTGGCTTTGGGGCCAGGGACAAGGGCGCTGGGGCTGGACAGGGTGGTGGCCTGGGTGGGCAGTGCGTGCACAGGGCCCCTCAGCAACTGGGGAGGGGCTGGACTTTGTGCCCATACTGAGGGGTCCTCGTGTGATCACTGTCACGAAGCATCGAGTTCCCTCCGCGGTGTCGGGCAGTCTCGGTACCTTATTCCAAACCCTCCTAGACAGGATCTCAGATTCGCTGTAAGGTGACCCCACCAGGACAGGACTCTGAGGGTGTCAAACGCCTCCGGTGCCGGGTCAAGTGTAGATGCCCTTCCCGGGGGGCTGCACGAGCTCCCAGGGCAGGGGCTGGTGGCCGAGGTGAATGATGCCGGCTCCAAGAACTCGATCCTGCATTTTCCAAGACAACTGGTGAGAAGATTTTTCTCTCATTATGATAATTTATCACTTACAAGATACCAGAGCTGCAGGGAGATTGCTGAGTAACAGGTGAAATTGTGCAGAAGCAGGTCTCTGCCCTGAGAGTTTCTGTGCAGAGGTGTAAGTGGGATTATGTCGGACAAGCATGACACGATCCCTGCCTGGCAAGCAGGGCAGGGTGGGCTCCTGGTGAGAATGCGTGTATGTGCGTGTGTGTGTGCGCGCGTGTGTATGTGTGTGTGTACGTGTGTGAGAGAGACAGATCGGGGGCTCAGTCAATGCGGAGGGGGCAGGCAAACCGAGACCACGCTTTGCTGCCTGTGCAGCCCCTGAGGATGCGGAGGAAGCCGCACCTCCCTGATAATATTGGGGTTTTAGGGTCTGGACCGGGTAACATTCGGGGAGCCTCCCAGGGCAGCCAGCTCCTCAGGAGTGGGCAGTTCTCGACCTCAGAGCTTAGAGTCAGGCGTGCCACGTTTGGGTCCCAGGGGGAGCCCTGAGCAGCAGGGGGTCTTGCTGAGCGGCCGTGGGGGCTCCGTCTAACCCTTCAGAAGCAAGGATTTCCTGGAACTAAGTGATTTTCTCTTTGTCCTGGTATTGCTTAGCATAGAAAAAACTGCTCGGTTCCAAATTATGCAGCTGATATTAGTGTCATTTCTCGTGGGAACCATGCTAGCGCCTCGTGTTTGCCTGTTTGGCTGTGTAAGTGCTCATGAAAATAGAGAAAACAACCAAATAGAAACTGAACACCAAGTAAACCAAACGTGTAAACACCTGGACCCACCTCTGTCTGCAGCCTACGGAAAGACCATTCGCCCTGTTGAAGCACTGGTTTTCAAACATATTTTCCTTTTTTATTTTTCAAGGGAAGTGAGAGAGGTATACATGTAAAACAAAGCCAGTTCTTCTCTCTGGAGGAGGGTGAGGGGCCGGTGGCTCCCTCCTGCCTAAGGGACCCCCAGGGCCCTACAGGGCAGGGGCCTCAAGGAGCTCAATTAACAACCCAGGACCTTCCTACCAGAAAGCGCAGTTCTCTCTTTTGTCTTGAGGTCAAAGTCATTGTTTAGGGACAAACCAATTTTACAGCCAAGTTCTGTATAAACAAGAAGGGAGAGAGAAGCCTTGGTAGGGAAGATGAGTTTACAAGTACTTATAATAATTTTAACCAGAAATGAAAAAAAAAATGTTTTGAATGCCAGAAGACAGAAAATTTGCAATTCCCCAGTGTAATTGAGTACACTTTTATAGACTTCATTTTTGTTTTGGAAATGAATTCTTCCACAATGGAGACGCTCTGGTTAATTTAAGTCATAATTAAAAACAACCCTAGCTTACATATTGATTTCATTATGTTGTATTTCATTTCTGTTTATTGTTTCATGTTTTAACAAGTTAATAAAGCAGGCTTTTTGTGTATTCCTGTGTACTGTTTACAAACCCAAACTATTTTTTGATTAGAACTCACATTCATGCCGCACATTCTTCTCCTCCCAGTACAGTAATAAGGTTGTTGCTCAACTTACATTAAATAGTCAAGGAGAAGCCATTATTTGTTTAGGAGGGAGTCAGTTTTCCTGGTTTTTTTAGGCAGAATCAATTCTTATTTCCCTTAAAAGACAAAGTCTTGAGAAAGTTCCGGTCATCACCCGGCAGAGGGGGGCGGGTGGGAGGGGGCTGACTCTGCACATTCAGCTGGGAAGAACCAATGTCTTAAAAACATTGACTCTTGCTATCCATGAACATGGAATAGCTCTTCATTCATTGGATTCTTGCTGGATTTCCTTCCTTAAAGTGTCGTCATTTTTCTCACATTGATCTTGTCCACGTTGTGTTAGATTTATACCTAAGCATTTCACTTTGAAGGGCACCCTGGGCTCTTCTCTTGCCTAATTTTTTTATCTTGGTAAGTCATTTGTTTTCTTTCGGCTCACATAACCTCATCTCAAAAGTGCTCTAACACCCTGCACAGGGCTGTGGCAAAGACAAAACAGTAAATCAAACGTGAAAGCCCTTTACAAAATGCAAAGCTCTGCAAATGCTCGAGACCACACTTCCCCGCAGGGAGGAGGTCCTGAGGGGATGTGCCATGTCAGGAACAGAGGTAGACTGGAGTGAGCTCACTCGGAATCATGCCCTGGCCCTGCCCCTGGGGCTGGGGCCACCCCATCAGCCTCCCGGCCCCATCTCTGACTCCCAGCTCCTCCTGCACTCATCCCATGGACGAGCATCCCACTTGCTCCATGGCACGGTGGTGCAGCCCCTGCCAGGGCCCCAGGCTGCATGTGTGGGTGCAGACGGGAGGGCCCAGCAGTGCTGAGCCAGGTGCAGCAGCAGTGCAGACTGCAGGACCAAGCTGCTGGCTCTGTAATGAGCTGGGTGGCCTGGCCCTCCGTTGGTAGCAGCTTCTTAAGCAGCCCGGGGAATATATTAGTTTTAATTTTTTTTTAAGAAACAAAAACAGAAGCATTCCTCTGTCCATAAAACTCAATCACAAGCAAGCCCTTCTGCAAGGGGCGAATTAATTAGCACTACTTATTATGGTTTTACTGCTGTTGATTCATCCTGCTCTATTCATAATCTTAATTCACCCACAAAACCAATTCAGTTTAATAAGCTGTAAAAGGAGTCAGGAAATCGAGTTACCTGTTAAAATATTGCTGCCCTGAGTCCTCTCCTCTGGGCTGTTTGTCTGTGGGCTCCGTCCCTGACGCGCCGGCCGCTGGGTCTCCCGGGCGGTGTCACCAGAGTCCCCTTAGATCCCCTCTTCACCCCACTCTGCCCACAGATGAGCCACATGTGCCCCCAGATTCACATGACGAAATCCTAATGCCCAGGATGTCAGAACGTAACTGTATTTGGGGACAGGGTCTTTACAGGGGTGATTAAGGTAAAATGAGGTCGCTGGGGTGGGCCCTGACCTGGTGGGATTGGGGTCCTTGTAACCAAAGGAGACGAGGAAGCAGACACAGAGGGGCCACATGAGGACATGGGGAGGAGACGGAGGCCACACGCCAAGGAGAAGCTTCAGGAGACCCCAGTCCTGCCATGCCCTGGTCCTGGACTTCCATCTCACCTGCCCATTCTCAGCTTCACACTCACCTGCACTCTCACCTGCACACTCACCTGCTCATTCTCAGCAGCACACTCACCTGCACACTCTCACCTGCACTCTCACCTACCTGCACACTTGCCTGCAGCCAGAGGAGGGACGGAAGGAAGAACAAGTTCTGACACCCGCTTGTCTGGCTTCGTGGCTCCTCAGGAACTGCCAGCTGCCACAATATCACAATTCTTCATTTTCAGCAGAAAAACGTTCACATCCCAGTGGTGGTTTTGCTCTGAAAACCTCTACGCTGCTGCTGTTTCACTTCTGAAATTTATAAAGGAAAAAATCAGAGATAGCAAACGCAATGGACATAAATCGCAGCATTACCAGCAAGCACCATGCAAATATTTTCGTGAAACTGTAAACAAAACCTGCCATATAAGCTTTAAAACAAGAACTAAAAATAGATCAAAAGTCACACTTCTGAAAGTTTACAATTTCATCTGAGCAACCCTCCCGCTCTGCAGAGAGTGTGCTGAGCGGACATTCAAAGGCAAGAGCTTGAGGAGATTTCAGGACTTGCTTTGTTTTAACTGCGCCTCATTTTGAGCGTCTTAAAAATTATTTTTGGAAACTCAGATTCTTTGGCATCACTCAGTATTTGTTCACTGAAATAAGCACGTGGAGTTCATTCCAGTGCATTAAACCGGGGAGACCCAGCCACGGGTGCGGAGGTAGCGTCTGTGTTTATACGTCGTTTCTGGATTTCCTGTTGTATTTGGGGCCGTTGAAAACACGCAAGCGCACGCGTGTACACCTTCTGTAGCTCGTTACTGCCGCGGCCGTCTCTGTGCCTGGAAGAAAAGTGCGAGTTTTTCTGCCTCTGCTCCAAATCCCTTCACTAGCGACCTGCCCTGGCTGCGCTCTCAAACGCGTGTACGTTTAGGCTTCCGGGTGGAAAGGACCGCGGGTCCCTCTAGGATAACCTGCTGGAATTCAAACGGGGAGGGGCCGGGATGTGTGTGAACAAGGCAGAGGGAGCGGCCCCCTCGGGTCTGTTACCGCGGTTGCCTTTGATCCCCGTCTTCCACGGTGGACACCACACCCTCTCTCTGAGACCTGCTAGCGTCCCCTCTCTGATGAAAGGGTCCCCTCGCCCCCTCCATCCTCTGCGAGAGACCCCGTGGGCCGCCGTCCGAGTTCGTGGCGTGGCCGTCACTCCCGGAAGGTGCAGCCAGAGGAGTTTGAACCGGGTCCAAGACGTGTGCACCGTGTAGCCGGGGAAAATTTAGCAATTAAAAGCAGCTAAAACTAAGGAATTTATGACTTACAGATGTCAATTTATGACAGAAACAACTGCATATATTGTACCAGCAAAGTGACATTTATTTGGTAATTAATGATTAAAACAGTAATTTCCCGATGTTATCAGCCACCCGGTGTCTGGTGGTGTTCAGGGACGGCCACGAGCTCCTGCCGGGGCTGTGAGGACCCCAAGCCCCCGTCAGCTGGCGGTGTGTCCCACAGGGAGCCCCGTGCCCACCTGTGTCCGGGTGTCCCCACGGTGAGTTGACACAAACCCCAAGATTTGTGCATGTTTCTGCTCAAAGATCCTTACAAGTGTTTGCCAAATGAGCGACTACATAAATGAATTAGTTAACGGTTCGATTCCTCAGGAAGCAAGAACCAAAACAAACAGAAAACGTAGGTGGGTAAAAATACCTGCCGGGGTCTCTGAGACCTGCCCCTGCTCCCTGTCTCCTTTGTAGCTTGGCACCCCCCCCCAGTGCCTGCAGGACAGTGGCCGCCCCCCCACCCCGGCAGCCCAGGGGAGCGGCTCCTGCTGCCAACCCCACCCCCCAGGCGGCAGCAGTGGGCGCTCAGGGTCCTGCTGCCCGGGGCGGGCCCCCCCCCCCCCCCCCCGGCGGGAGCAGAGGGCAGAGCCAGCTTTGCCTGCTCAGACGCCTCTCCTGGACGGTTGAGAAACAGTCTGGTCACAGGGACTCCAGCGCTGCGGCTCAGCCTGGGAAACACATTTTCCTCTCTTAGAGCAAGTGCAGAATATTCGTGTTGGCCCCCGCGACAGTCTCCTAGGACTGCGTCACAAATACCGCCGCCCGGCAGCGCAAGCAGACAGGTGGGTGTTCGGTCCCGCGAGTCCAGCGTCTGGGCACGTCTGGGCATGGCAGGGCTGGTTCCTCCTCAGGCCTCTCCTCGGCGCGTGGATACCGTCCGTGTCCTCACAGGGCCGTCCCTGTGTCCTCACCTCGTCTCCCACGAGGACGCCGTCCCTCGGGACCAGGCCGCCTGGCGACCTCACTCGTCGAATCACCCTCTCAGGGCCCTTCTGCACAGACAGCCACACTCTTAGGTCCCGCGTGTGACGCCCTTGTGCGGGTCTGAGGGGACACGGCTCAGCCCACAGCACCCCTTTGTGTGTTAAGCAGGACGTGTTAAGTCTCTGAGTCCTGTGCCACCTCTCGCAGGCATGGCCCCGGTTTGGGAAGCCCGGGTGACAATGTGTCCGAGACTCTCAGGGCTCCAGATCCGCCTCCCGTTGCTCTTGCCAAAGAATTAGGCCCGTGGGGCTGCAGCCTTCTCGTCTGCAAAGCTATGGTGTCTACTAGACGCTCTTCAAGGCCCGCCTGGCTCCCAGGACTCGGTGACACAGTCCACAGTCTGGAAGCCACACGGTTGCTGCAAGTGTGTCCCACTGAGATCCCTCCCGTGTGGGGCTGCGTGACCGTGACCTCCTGGCTGGGACTGGGACTTACGCCTTTTGGCTCCCAGGTAAACAGTGCAAACTGGCCCCGGTGTGCCTGCAGGCTTCGATCAGCGAGATAGCGCATGGGCCTTCCACAGAGCCATTAGCTGCAAGGACGTGTGACGCGTCTTTCTTGGCTTTCAAAGACCTGTGGTGTCTTGGAGGCTCCCAGAGCCAGCAAGGTCAGCACAATCACACCGAAACTCTCAAAAGAATGAGCTTTCTCAGAAAAGAGCTGCCGTTCACGGTTGTCAGGCAAAGGTGCAGCAAGGAAGGCAACTTCTGCCGCGCTTTGAGGTTGGCCCTTCCAGGAAATTCAGTAAGAACAAAGCAACAGAGAGGTGCTTGAAAATTTGCTCAGAGGCGGAGAGGAAAATAAATCAGCGGCAGGCGTGTTTGCAGTCATGTGTTTGCAGCCATGTCTTTGCAGCCATGTCTTTGCAGCTGTGTGTTTGCAGTCATGTGTTTGCAGGCGTGTGTTTGCAGCCATGTCTTTGCAGGCGTGTGTTTGGAGCCGTGTGTTTGCAGGCGTGTGTTTGCAGGTGTGTGTTTGCAGGTGCATGTGAGCTCAGAGGGCGGCCACGCAGGGGCGGGGCTGGCAGGAGGAAGGGCCGGGTCGCGGAGAGACAGTCCTCGCCTCTCAGAGCCGCTGGGAGAGAGAAAACTCTCCGGTCCTGTTGGGCGTAGGGTCGTCTTGTTGGGGGTGACCCAGCGGACACAGACGGCTCTCACGGGTCAGGCCCACCCCCTGCACAGCCCCCACGTCCCCTCCGTGACGGGCCCAGTTCTAGAACGAAAGCAGCAAACCCACCTCCCCCAACGGCGGCATGGCAGGTCCCTTCCCAGTCCGTCCCACTCCGGCCCCTTAGCCCAGGTCACGGGACAGCACTTTGTCACCACAGCCAATGGCAGTGTCCCAGGCCCCATGCAGACGTCCCCACACGCTGGCACCTTTTGAATACCACGGCTTCCATGGAAGACTTCTCAGGCTTTTTCTCTGAGGCGAGTTTATGTTTCTCGTTGTCCTAGCAGTTCCTCCCCCCACACCTGTGGCTCCCGCTGTCGCTACAGTGACACCTTCTAACCCACCCTGGGTAGGACGTCTCTGCAAAGCACACCTGACCCACTGCCCACCTGGCGCCTGTGCTCAGGAGCCAGAAACCTGCGTTTGCCGTCAGGTGTCTGCACTGCTCAACACAGGCAGTGAAGGGACCTTGCACTGTCGGGTCCCCGACACCCTGGCTCAGAGCTCACGGGGGACCCCGCGGCTCAGGGAGGCTGATGTTCTCAGCACTACCGTCAGTACGGTGAACGTCTGCTCGCTGCAGTTGGCAAAGGGACAGCGCGTGGGGGGCCCAGGAGAACCCACACAGCCCCCGGCCCCTCTCGGGAGCCGCGCGGATGGGCTTAACCCTCCCGGCAACCGCGGTGAGGACACCTGCAAAGTGCGGCCAGTGGGGCAGCTCGCCTGAGCCCTGAGGTCTGGGTTGTCACTGGGGTCAGTCACTCTGGCCAGCGGGGACTCATGATAAAGTCTGTCACTAGAATTTGTGATTGGGTCAACCAGGACAGTGTGGCGCGAGCCCTCGGGTGCAGGAAACCTGGTCCGACGAGGCGCTCTCGGGCTCAGAGCTCTCCCTGAGCACAGGCCTTTCCTGGGCATGTGCGGGTTTGGGCAGCCCAGGCCTACTGCGTGGACTGCTTCCTGCCCATAGTCCGCATCAGCCTGGCCCACCGGGGCAGGTGACAGCCTCCTGCCACAGCAGCAGTGGCAGGAGGTCACTCCAGCCGGTGCCCTGGAACCGCAGCGGCTCTGGGTCCCGCCTGCCTCTTCCGACCCCTGGGGTCAGCCCTGGTGTCCACGTGTCGATGGCACGAGGCCGTCACGACTGCACCCAGCAGGGACAGCGCGGTTCCCCAGACGGGAAAACTGCCCTGAAACCACCTGCCCACAGGTGCAGGCCCCGGGTCACCAGCTCTGTGTCTGTTCCGTGACCATGAGTCCTGCTTTCAGCAAGAGCCGTCCGTGGCCACTCCCACCCCCGCGAAGCCCAGTCTTGCAGGGGACGAGTTCTTGGAACACAGGCAAAATGGACTGTACCAGGACGGACGTGGCAATTCTGCCCACAGCCACCTCAGCAGAGATGCGACAGATGTGCTCTTGGCACTAATGGCGGGTCCAGCGCGGCTCCTCACAGAGGAAGAATGATGGATGGGGGTCCCGGGCCATTTGGAGGGTACAGCCACAAACACCGCCACCACGTCATTTTTCAGATGTACTTTTTATTTCAAAAGCTCCCTTCATCCATTGAAAAATGAAGTTGGTGACAATTTATCTTCCTTCTGATGTTCACATGTCTTTTCCAGTTGAAATCTCTTCATCGGCAAGGGTTTGTGGGGGACTCCAGCCGCCCCAAGTGCAGCACTCGTGACAGTGGACACCAACCCGCCATTACTGCGATGTCTAAATTGTCCTTCAATTAAGCTTGAGAGGTTTGTGAGAGCGTTAATTGATCTCCTTTTAGATACAATGCACTGTTAAGAATGGAATACTAAGTAGCAGGCTCTTTGTCGACCTCTGCTATTAAAGGGAGTGGGAGCTGTTTTAAAATGTGTACCCCATCCCTGAGTATTGATGGCAAAGGCTGCACAGACCTGCCTGGAGGATGCTGCCCCCCAGAGCAGTTCCTCTAAATTCTGAACGACCCGGACACGCAGCCTCTCACGTGGGGACCAGCATCTGGGAGCCACTAGGATACTGAATGTCAGCTTTTCAGGGTTTCACTGTGGCTACGAATGCCATCGTCCTACATCGTCCTGCTAGTGCCGAGGGCTGTGATCACAGACCCGAGCTGCATCTGAGTGGGGGGGGGGGCTCTCCTCCAAGAAGCTCAGGGACTCCCATGGCCGGGGGATACTTCATGTGGTGGCCAAGCCAAGGCCCTGGGGCTGCTGCCCAGAGAGCCCGGGGGGCACAGATGGGCTTTGCTGACCCCCCCACTCCCAGCCACGCTGAGACCCAGAGCTCCCTCCACCTCCCGGTTACCACGTGGACATGCCACAGACCTTCCTGTAGGGACAAGACCCACCGGCCAGGGCCACGGAGCTTAGAACAAACTCCTGTTTCTCCTGTTGCTGCCCACAACAGGGGCCTTGATCTGGTTCCCAGCTGTGGAAAAAAAAAAAAAAAATCAGAGCTGCCACTATCCAGATAAAATCCAAGCTGTGTGTTGCCCTCTAATCACCAGCCTGCCCCTGGGCAAAGCGGGGCCCTCCAATTACTATTTTTGTTCACTTGTCAGCCACCCACCCCCCAAAAATTATCACTGCTTTCAAACCACTAAAATCCTGCAAATTGCTCTCCAACGCGCCCACTTCAGACCAGCACCTCTGCAGTGTCGAGACCATATAATGCCACGTTGCACGTGGGCCCTATTTAATGTGGCCGTTTCAATGGTTTGTTTTACATTATGCAATTTCATCGAAATGATTTCTTTTGTCACCACTTTACATGTGGCCCATTTGACACTTCCCACTTACCACGTAAAATACACGTTGGATCCGACCCGTCAGCGAAAGCAAAGCTGCGGAAGGGCCGCAAGTTACTCCAAATTCCCTCCTGAAGCAGGGGCAGCACCCGCTGTCGGGCGGCCCCGACTCCCTCGTGACCTCATCTAACCCTAATCCCCTCCCCAAGGCCCACCTCCTCGTACTGTCCCCTGGGCTTGGGCTTCTACGTAGGACCCTGGGGACACGTTCTGTCCGTGGCTCTCGGCCCACCGGCTTCCTGGGCCTAATTGCTGGGCCTGGGTCTCTGCTGTTGTTTCTATTCTAGAATCCCAGGATTGCGAGGTCCTGGGAACCCGAGAGAGATTGGACGCCCGCCTCCCTTCCAGAAGAGACAGGGGTCCGGGGAGTGCGGGCAGCATCCTGGTCCCGCGGGGTGGACCGGCCGCTCCCTCTGTTGACCCGCAGGGGCTGCGGGTCGGGGACGGGGATTCCGGGTAGGCGGCCCCTGGGCCAGTCACACCTCATTAGGAGGCCGCAGGTAGCAGCGCCCCGATGCGCCCGGGGACGATGCGCCCGGGGACGGCCTGAGTTATGTGACAGGGTCCTCTCAAAGGGAAGCCGGTGTCACGGCAGCAGATGAAACATGCGTCGCTGTCAGCCCCGCGCAGGATGAATGGACGGCCCCGGAATCGCGCCCCAGCGCCGCGGCCGTCTAGGGAAAATGGAAGAGTTGAGTTTGATGTTATAAATCACCATAATTTGTTACAATTTCCAAAGACAAATATGACAGGGCGCAGTCACTTTGCGGCACTGAGGCAGTCATTTGCAGAAGCCGTAAAGTGCCAGCATAAATCTGGGGACGGGATGTATCTAATCCGAGGAAACAGCGCGCGCAGTGTTGCCTCGCTGCGTTGTGCGCGGAGAACGCGGCTGCGCTGACGCCGGGTTCCCGCATGTCCGGCTCCATCACCCTCTGACTCGGTTCCCAAACATTCTGCGCCTGCGCAGTCGGGAGAGGAACGCTGGAGTCGGTGCTGCAGGGGACCATGCCATGAGTCCTGCCCTCGCCCAAGGGGACCCTCCCCAGCGGAGCCGCGCGTTGCTCGAGTCCCACCCACTCACTGCCCCGCATCTCCCGGGTCTCCACGCCCCGAGTCCTCTTCCGCCTGCGCCCTCTCCTCGTGGCTCTTACTGTCTCCTCCTCCCGGGACAAATGTCTTAAAATAGCAGCGACAGACGCCTCCCTCTGACTCCCCACGTGTCTGAAATGCCCGAACCCAGAACTGACGCTGGCAATGTCACCAGTGACCTCCCGCCGCCCAACCCACGGCAAGTGTTGGACTGAGGCCCCCGGGGGACCTGGCACTAGCGACTGTCGCCGCTGAGATCTCTGCCACAGTTTCTCCCAGTTTTCCCCGAAGAGTCAAAAGCCAGTGTCCCGCTAAAGAACAGCCCCAAAGTCCCCTAGAGCCACCAGAGTCCCCAGGCGCCACCCGCCCTCAGAAACTCCTCCCCTTGCCTCCTTTGGACCACGAGGAGGCCGAGACAGCGGAAGCCTTTTCCTGTGCGTCCTCCGCGCAGAGAGAGCCTCGCCCTCGCCCAGCCCCGGGTGGCCCGGGCACCGTGTCTCCGCGCCAGTCTTTCCCAAACCCGGTCTGAAGCCCCGGCCTGCCGCCGTGTCTTTGGAACGCGGGCTGGGAGACGCGGCGCAGAGCGCTGGGGTCGTCTAGTACCAGCCCAGGGCGGCGTGTCCTCGGCTGCTCTGTGCAGGGGCCTCGCAGGGTCGGGAATTCGGGTGGCCTCGAGGCCCGGAAGAGTCCCACAGTGCTCCCAGGGAGGCCGTGGGCCTCCGGCAGGACTCGGGGCACAGCCCTCTCGTGGGGATCGCAAGGCAGTGTCTACACGGGCAGTAATCAGTCCTCACACCCGGGGCAAACAGGACACGTAATGAGGTCTGCGTCAGGAGGGCCGGACGCCAGGACCCAGCCCTGACCTCCCCAGTAACGAGCGGGGACACCGACCCCTGTAGGGACGTGGATCTCATTACAGAGCCGCTGGGCACCTGCAGGTCTGGGTGGTCTCCAGGGAGGAGCCTGAGGAGCGGGGTGGCCTCATTATCGAGATTTTCCCACTGAGAGCCGCCCCCGCTGTCCGCCGCGCACGCGCACTTGCAGTTCCGCCCAGTGTCCCTCACCTGCCGTAGGGGAAGGCCCCAGGGCCAGCGCCGGGGGGGGGGGGACGTTTTGGGTTTTAGCCATTGCTGCTGGCATTGCGGTTACAGGAAGCCCACGGCAACCTCTTGACCTCCTCTTGGTGGCCCTGAAGGGGCGGTGTGTCCGGGCACCACCCAGCCAGTGCTCTGACCACTCAGAGCCCTTTTTAGAGGTGACCGGGGTGCCCGAGCCCATCCAGCGAGCCCATCCCCGGGGCGGCCCTGCACCCACCGCCGGGCCTGCCCCACCAAGAAGGGTGCCCAGCGGGGCAGAGAGGGCACCTTGGAAGGGGGCCCCCTGCACCTCCTGCCCCCGGCCGCGGGAGCCAGGGCGGGGGCATCTCTGCAGGAGCCTGGGCCGCAGCCCCTCCCCTGAGAACCAGAGGAGGTGACGTCGCCGCGTCATGCCCTCGGCCTCCGCTGTCATCTACCCCCGTGATTCTTTCTCGAATCAGCCCTTCACGTGTGAAACCCCTCGGTGGCTCCCGCGTGCGTGTCTTTCCTGTTTGTGAGAGGAGGCGACGGGAGGGAACAGGCCGAGGGACGTGATGTTGACACGGGGGAGTCCCTCGGGCACAGGTGAATACACGGGACCACGTGACGCTGACCCTCGGGGACCACGGCCCAGTCTGCGGCGGGGCTCACCTCCCGCCAGCAGCACCGCGGTAGACGCCGAGGGTGTCAGCAAACCCGAGGGCGTTGCTGAGGGGGGGCTTGTGTGATCC
This sequence comes from Lemur catta, assembly GCF_020740605.2. NCBI lineage: Eukaryota > Metazoa > Chordata > Mammalia > Primates > Lemuridae > Lemur > Lemur catta. Next base: position 48,549,021 of record NC_059145.1, read on the forward strand.
CAGGGGAATGTTCTCCGGCCACACAACCTGCGCTTGTCCAGGTGGTCGGCAAACCCGCCCGGCCTGTCAGAGGTGCTGCAGCCACTTTGAGGAACGTTCCTGTTTTAGCCAATGTCGCTCTCCGAGTGCCATCAACATCCCAGCTGTGACTCCGAGCATGTGGGACCAGGCTCTGGTTCCTGCTGTGCCACCTCCAGTCGAGCTGCGTGTTTGAGGGAGGCTGGGTGGGGAAGAGGAGTTACGAGAATGGGGTGAAGGTCGCTCTGAACAGCCCCCGGGGGGCCCCAGGTGAGGGCCTGGGTGTGGAGCCACCTGCGGGGTCGGGACCCACAGGACGGCAGAGCCCCCGTGCCCCACACCCAGTTCGACAGGCACCAACGCAGTGCCTCGAGAGCCTCTGAGCAAAGTTCTGATCTTGTTCACAAGGTACACGCTTGTAATTATTCTAAAATGCAAATGTTAAATTAAAAAGCAAGACAACTCTCTTGCTGTTGGGTGCGGTCAACTCGCTCAGCCTCGCTCCATCCCAGCCCCGTTTCCCACCTGCGGATGACGCCGTGCCCACTCCTCCCTCCCCGAAGGTTACGCACAAAACAGGAAACTGCCCCACATGTCCCGGGATGACCTGGGGTGGGGTGTGGAGGGTGTCCACAGCTCACCTGGGACACAGGCCACCAAAGCTCTGCGAGCAGGACACACCGCAGTGTGGAGATGGTGACCACGTGCCCGGATCCCCTGAGACCAGCAGGGGACAGGAGTGTGGGCAGGGTGGCCCTCATGCTTTGGGACAATGAGGGGAAAGAGCTGCTCTTGAAATTGATTTTGTTGGTTCTTTAAAAGAAAAAAAAAATCAGAGCAGGAACTGGAATTGGACATGGTATCTTGGAGGGAGAAAACAGCATCCGCGAAGCGTTCAAAGCGTGATGTGTCTTCGGGGAACCAAGGCCGGCGATACAGGAAAACGCCTGCAGATGGTGCGTGGCAGGAGCAGGAATAATTAACTCTTTGGGGACGGTGCCCAGGGATATTTTGCTCTAATTTGAATCGTAGGCATGAAAGTGTTTGGTGCAAGTTTGCAGCCTGAGACCCCGTGTGATGTGTTTTGACAATGGCACACAGAGAACACACAGGATGCTGGAAGGAAGCTGAAGCGGTTTGGAAATTGGATGTGCAGTGTAGACCGTGCATGTTCTTTAGGAAGAAACCTTGGGTTTGCAGGGCGCTGGTACCATCTGACATGATGGTCCTTGAGCTGTGAAGTTCCTTCCTCCATAAACCAAACGCGGCATTCACTGCGATCAGAGGGGAATGGCGTGGTCAGCGCTCCATTCACGGGCTGGAGGGGGATTTATTCCGGGAACTGCAAATAGCTCTGCTTCCACCATGGGGACACCTGGGGGGGTTTGGGGGGCACAGAGCAGCCCCTTCCTGGTGCCCGTCCTGAGAAGCCTGGGCAGCCACCCACCCACTTGGTAAACCACTTGGTGATTATTAATGACGGTATGCCCTGGGGTCCAAACAAGGTCTGGTCAATTTAGGATCATGAGAGGGTTGTCAGCGACCTTTGTGGGGGGAGTTTCCACAAGTTGATGCGGCCAGAAGTCCCCCTGCAACGGGGCAGGTGAGTGGGGTGGAGAAGGCAGGTGGCCGTGGGGCAGGTGACCCCAGTGGACATGGCCAGCCCAGTGCGGTCCCGTGGCCCCAGCTCTCTGGGTGTCGGGAAGGTTGGCTCTGTCACCTGTCCCATGTGACAGGGTGTTTCTCCCTGACCTCTGCTCCCACACACGTGACACACACACAGATCTAGACTTTGTCGAGCGTCCCCAGGGGGCACTTCCCCTCCTGCTGCAGCAGAGAGGGAGAGAGGGGTGAGGGGCCCGAGAAGAGTTATTTTTTAGGATGAGAGAGACCTGCAGCTGCTGAGAGCTGGTGGCAGGGCTGTAGCTGGGGGAGACCACAGGAGAGGCGGTGATCGCAGCAGCACCCACCCGAAGAGGAGGAAGAGGGCAGGTGCCCTCTGTGGGCACAGGTGTGGGCAGGTGGTCCTGGTGCGATGGGATTCTGTACCCTAGGGATACAAACGCACCCCTCACGCAGCCACCCCTGGCAATGGATGCAGGTACCTGGCACACAGGTGAGTCCATAACTGAGCACTTGACACACAGAATGGACTCCACAGATTATGGTCAGAGATGAGCAGGCTTTACACATGGGATCTGTTATATGTGCATCGTGTGTGTCCAGTGTGTACCCCGTGTAGGTCCTGTGTGTGTCCCGTGTGTATCTTGGGTATGTCCTGTGTGCATCCCATGTGGGTCCCATGTGTGTCCCGTGTGTGTCCCATGTGCATCCTGGGTATGTGAATGTGGCCAGGGATTTAAAAAAGACTCCAGTGTGGTTTGTGTGAAACAAGAAATGGGGGTACGTTGTCTGACATCGCCTGGAAACTCCGGGGAGACCCTGGGACTCACACGTCGGGACTCACTGCAGATGTGGGGTGTGAGATTGGAACCCAGAGGTGTTAAACGGGTCCCCTCCTTGCTTCAGACGGGTCGAGGGTGGCGGGTGCAGCCGGCTGTGGTTGGCAAGAGGCCGCGTGAGCTCTGGGGTTGCCCGCGGCTGCCTCGGAGCAGGGCCCGGAACGCACGGGGCTGTTATTGATGGCGGCATGATTATATGTCTCTGACTGCACAGATCTATCAGCCTGGCATTTTTCTACTTACTCCAGGAATTTTTTAAGGTACAGTGCAACGGCGTTCTTGCTTAGTGAATAATTTTAATTTGTGCATCTGGAATGATAGATTTGTGAGCATTGGTGGTGGCAGAGACCCATCAGTCACTCTCCTCCCCTGCCCCGGCGGGTCCCTCTCCCGCCCGCCATCCGTCTGGTGGTCTCACCAACACCACGTTGACTGTCTCAGGCGGGAAGGCTTTCCTGCTCCTTTGATAGAATGTGTGACCAAACAGAAGGAAAATTATTCTAATCTAGTATCTTACCCACATCTTACCAAACCAAATAGCATCGCACAGTATTCCTAACTTTCTAACCATCTTCTTCGCACATCAGTGAGCTTTTGACGACAGGAAAGGCTTCCTTCTCCCCAGTCCTAATAAGGGTATTGATTTTTGTTTAGTTTTTGTTGATTATTTTGATTTATTTTAAATGACAATCCCATAAAATCGTCAAAGCACAAAGCCAGGCACCACCTGTGTCATCCTCGAAACAAAACTTCCTTGGAAACGCTGACCTGTGTTGTGGGGACAAGGCGTTTGTATAAGGGAAGGTGGCCCAGTGGTTGAAAGACCAGCACAATCGTGTGACAAACGAGGTACTCTCGTACAAGGAGTAGATTTCCACAGGAATCGGAAGGAAGATCTTGTAGTAACACTGTGTCTTTAAAGTGAGGTGAGGTGAGCTGCCAATAAGCTTCCTGCAGGAGCTCGTCCTTTGCCGTCTCCTTGGGCATCTGACCGTGTCCTGGGTCGGAGGGTAGGGAGCGGTCTCTCTCCTCTGTGGTCACGTGGTTGATGTGATCCCCAAAGCTGAAGGTTGCAAAATCCAGAGTGGGGTTTGCTTTGGAAGTCAGAGCTGGGTACCAAAGTCGTTTTCTATATTTGCCGTAATTATTAACAAAAGTACATTGAAATGCTGGGACGTTTCTGTGCCAGGATTCACGCCGTGGAGGGTGTGTGCTAGGATGGCACAGCAGCAAGGCACAGTCTGTGCATCTGCTGTCCTGCCACCACTTGTGGGACAGCAGGTGGCCCACCTGCAGGCCACTCAGTGCCTGCTCACCCCCAGCCATTGTCTGATGTGGCCCTGCTCCCTGGAGGCCTGGCTGTGCCCCATGATGCCATCTCTACCTAGGACATACCCAGGATGCACATGGGACACACATGGGACCCACACGGGATACACACGGGACACACATAAGATCCACATGGGATGCACACAGGACATACCCAAGATACACATGGGACACACACAGGACCTACACGGGGTACACACTGAACACACATGATGCACATATCCACCCCCCCAAGGTGACTGGGAATGGACACAGCACAGTCTGGATGGCAGAGTTCAGGTCACAAGCATCAGACTGTTGACATTGCAAATTGAAAGTCCCCCAGACACCCCCGGAATTGCACCAGGGAGGTAAACTGTGTAAGACAGAGACAATGTTTCAGAACAGTCTAAGAAAACTTTATAAACAGTTTTAGAGAAAAAGAACTATAGTTAAGTGAAATAAATATTTTCAGATCTCAGATTTCAGGTCCACTCCCCCAGATGGAATTGAGAGATTTCTGAAGGGAAGAATTTTGGCAGTATTTGGTAGTTTTATACCATGGTCTTCATCACAGCTATTTCAAATTTCCAGGGCAATAAGTTATGTGAAAACACATAACTTGCATGTTCCTATTACAAGGAGAACCTGAAGTTCCTCCTCCCCCAAACGTACATGCAGGAAAGAAATTATTAAGTCAGGGTCCTGACTTTGTCACAGCTATTACCACATTAAGCATTTTCTGGGGTGGTTTCCTGATGTGACAGTCAGGGTTAGCGAAGTTATTTCTATTTTATTACGTAGCCTGTAACTAAAGCAAGGTGCTCACTTGCCCTGGCAGCTCACTGTGCAAATGCAAAGGTAGGAAGGCAAAGCAGTCGTGTTTGTGGGTATAAATTATCTTTCAATCCCAAGGCTCAGACATGGATTTGACTATCCTGGCTGCTTTTTGCATATTTCATTTCAGCCCAACGGCAAGTTCTGGGGCTGGAAATATGACTCTAGGCCTAGAATTACAGGCCTTCCCGTAACCCCTCACATCAATAGCTGGAGATTCCTGGGGCCCACAGCACATGCGCGCAGCACACATGAACACACGTGTGTGCAGCTGGGACCCTGCCGCACCACCTCCCGCCAGGCAGCCACCCGGCCGTGCGGTGCTCATAATCGAAGGCTGAGCAGGAGGAGGGCATCTGCCCACAGCAAACACTGAGAAATAGATTCCCTCAAAAACCAAACACAAAAGCAATGGGAAGGGGAGTGAGAGAGATTGAATTTTCCACCAGGGCCGTTGCTCCAGAGCTTTCCGGCTCTGAGCTCCGGAAGTGTCTTTTCTGCTGACCTATCATCTAGTCCAGTGGAGGAAATTGTCAGCCCAATAAACAGGTCCCCAAAACTGCCCAGAAGACCATGAAAATGGATGTGTGCGGGTGGTGGGAAAAGAGATTGTCAAGGAACCCTAGGAATTTGGATTTTGTTTTAGGTCTTTCCTCCTGAATTTAGCAGGAAAGCCTATTGCCTTTGTGGGACTTATGTTTGGTGGTTCCACGAGCATCTGACACCTGCTCGACCTGAGGGCTTGGTGATGGCAAAGCCTGATTTCGTGTCTTCCATGAAGCCAAACATTCACTGTAATGCAGGAACTGGTTACGTCTCAGACTCCCCTACAAAATTCTGTACCTTAAGGACAGCGACAATGGATTATCCATCACCTATCCACTTACCCACCATCTATTATCCACCGTCCGTCTGTCTTCCTGTCCCCAGGACATTGGAACGTAGCGCTGAGTGAATGAATGAAATGCTTCACAGTGAAGGGTGAACTAGTGAATGAATGAGTGGAGGGGAGTTCAGTGAACAGACAAATCAGACTGATTAGGAAAGTGAAGAGGGCACAGGACAAGGCATTTGTGAAATGCAAACCACCATGTGCAGGGTCCAACTAGAGTCTGGAGGAAATTAAACCCCAGAGGAAGAAATGCTGATTTTATTTCAGTGATAATTGAAGTCGTCGGTTGTTTCCGAGACAGAAAGAGCCCCTGTTAATTTGGGAGACACAAAAGTGAAATAAAGTTTCTATTTTAATGAAGAGAGGAGGATCTCAAATGCTGGAGCTGGACTATGAACAAAAGGCAGAACCGTGTAGCGGAAACCACTAATGCTGCAGACGGAGCCCCCAAGCGCGTCCGAGGCAGGTGGGACGTGGTGGGTGGGTGGGACGGTCCAGCAGCCCAGAGACCCAACTTCTGGTCTCCCTAGCACAGGGCTGTGTGGCCCTGCAGTCACCTGACCATGCCAAATTACGGTGAACGCCCTCTCTCGTCCCGCCAGCCGGTGGAAGGAGACCCAGATTTGAAATGTACCTAAAAAGAGAGCTTAAAGGCTTTATAACCAATAACACTGTGATCCTCACTCTAGTGAGAGTGTCGCGGCATTAATGACCCAGGAATCGAGGGAGTTTGAGTTTTGGTTTGGGAAAGTAAACGTTCGGCAGTAAGTGTCCTCGGTGGTTGGAAACAGTAGTTGGAAACAGCTTCTGCAGATGGGGTTTTAGGGGAGTTCAAGCTCAGAAACAAGGCGAGCATTGAAGCGTGGTTTCTCAAAAGCCCCGCCTCGACTTAAGGCAGAGCAAAACCAGCCGACCCGCGGTTCTGTGCCGCAGAAAGGGCTTGCGCTGATACCCCTTTAAGATCCCGAGCCGGGACTCTCATCTAAATTCCTGTCTCCATTTCACAGCTGTTACAGTGTTTTCCAAAAGGGCTCTGGAGCTTAATTTGGATTTGAGCACTTTTGAGCCTTCACGGACCTAATGAGAAAGCGCACATCAGCAGTCTGGTGCCACGCGCTCATCCTTTGCTCAAACAAACGGTCTAATACCTCTTCTGCGAGTCAATGAATTTATTAAAGACAAATAGTCAGTCCTATCTGCAAATCCTGCGGAATCCAGCGTTTTGACTAAATGACATTTAGCCAAGTTGTAGCTCTAACGGCAAAGAAAACAGTAGCAGCTCAGGCCTTAAAGCCCCCATCCCAGGGCGAATATCATTTCCAATATCCTGCACAAATTCTTCGGAGGGTTTGTGCCTGGCAGGCCCCGGAGGGCTTCTTCAGAATTAGTTAACAGTGAGAAAGCATCGGGCTAAATTTATTGGTGATAGTCCCCCCTGATTGCATAAAAAATAAAATTAAAAAGAAGTCTCTGAAGAATAGTTCATCAAGCTCGGTAATGGTATCATCTCTGACAGCGAGGTCATAAAAGCATATTAGTGACCCCCCGATGGAACGTGTTTACTGGTGGAGTCAGACAGATTGATCGTCTCACCCAGGAGGTGGCATTTCGGCTCCGCACACTGTTGCCGCTCGTCTGAGAAACACACTAATCATCGCGGGCGCGGCGCACAGTGAAGGCGTGAAACAAGGCGCGATTATCAGGGTCTTTATGGACCTGCTGGCTCCTCCTGGGATGCTCTGTTTATGGACTGCTCTTCTGGAAAGGCCGGACACGGCTCAGTCAGCACTTCCCGCCTTTGTGGTGGGCGCAGGTGCGGCGCGGGAGGACGGATCTCACCTGAGGTCAGGGGCAAATGAACGGCCTTGGCTGAGGGTGGGTTTGGGGCTGGGCTCCCCGACACCCTCCAGACTTCTGGTGCTTATTAAAATCCAGATTGATCTCCTAGGGACGGACAGAATAGCGTGACTTCAGGAACCAGCACAGGATGGTAACGCACGCAGGCCGCCGTGCCAGGCTACCTGCGAGTCCGACAGCCGCCCCATGAGGGGGGCTGGCGGGACCCTTCCCGTGTGCTGGGTGAGGAAGCGGGTTCAACGCCCACAGAGGACTGATTCGAGCTGGGATCCAGACGCGGATCTGACTGCGCCGCGTGTCCTCAAGCTGTACTGTCCGCGGCGGGCGTCCACGGCGGCCCCACAGGTGCCCTGGGGCGGGGGAGGCGTCCCGGCCACTGGTGGTTCTGCGCCTCGGGGGGCCTCTCAGACGCATCGCCCTGGCGGAGAGCCCACGGCTTGCCTTTCCCACAGGCTTGCTGGCCACGTGCTGCCACGTTTTACATATTTATGCATGATCTTGTCTGGCCTTCTACGTATTCACCTCTGCTGTGTGCTGTAGAGACTCGAGGCTCAGAGACATCAAGCCACTTCCCCAAGGTCACACAGCAGTGAGTTGCGGAGCCTGGAGCAGACATAGCTCAATGAGAGAACAGCTCTGACCACGTTCGTGGCAGGAAAGCTGCACACTCATCAATGGGGGACTGACGCTTCCCGGCGCACCCGGCCCGTGGGATGCAGAGCACACGACAAGGCACAGCGACCACCTCCCACGCCCTCAGCTTGGCTGCCGGGTTGTTGGAACTAACGGAGGAGCCTAAGAGGAGGAGGAGCACCAGGACCTGGTGCCCCAGACTGTGCGCCTGAAACATGGAAACGCCATGCAGGGGCTGGGACTGACGCCCCCCTGGCTCCCTGCTAGACCTGAGACTGCATCATTCTGGAGGCTTCCATAGTTATCCTAGCATTTACCCCCCGAAATAATAAATATTCTTGGCAGAATTTCTCCATTTCAGAAGAGGCCCAGGAGACGAAGTTGAAAGGAGCCACATGACCAAATCCAAACTTTTATAAACAAATTCCTGTGTGTAAATGTCTTCCCGACTCATAGCACTACGTATGCTATTCGTGCTTATGGGACAGATGTTCTAGAGGCTTCTCACAGCCAACCACAGGCCAGATAACATACCTAGTAGGTGAGATGCGCCTCATGTCACCCAAATGCAATAAGAAGTATTATCATATCAAGGGTTAATGCACATTATTACCAGATATTTAAAGAAATGATGGTAACAATCGTACAATTATTAGAGTATGTTCTGATTTTTATATCTTTTTTTATTTTATTCGTTAATAAATCCCTCATGAAAGCCTGATGTTGCAAAATAAATGGTTTTCTTCCCCAAAATTAAATGTGTATGTATTATTTGGGGGGAAGTAATTTAGTTAATAAAGCTCTAATAGTGTATTCTTTTAGATTTTTCCTTGTAAGTTTTGTTCCAGAACGTGCAGGTTGTGCATGTGTTTAGGTTTAATCTCATTGCTATTTCTTAATGTTTTTTCCAAAAGTTATTTAAAACATAATTAAGATAATATGCTAGATTGCAGCAGAAAAAAATAAGGAAATCAATAAAATGGTGAGAGAAAAGAAATGGCACCATATGGTTATGCTATCACAAAGATCTATCCACACCGCAGACATCTCGACAAAAGTTATTGAAAAATAATCCCTTCTTGCATGCCTAAAGATTTTTTAATGCAATAACCAGACAACATGATCCCATTTCTTTTTCTGCCTCACAGTGGCTGTGAGAAAAAAAAATAAATGTTAAGATAATTCAGGTTGGAAAATAGATGCCCTAAACCTCAAAAACTGGACTCTGCCCTAAAGTGCGCGTCACATGCTGACCTGTCGCCAACGCAGGCGCAGTGATGCCCGGATGGGATGGGGGTTGCCGAGGAGGTGGGTGCAGGGCGCCAATTTTAGGTCCACATATTGTAGCTAAACTCCCCTTCGGAAACAAATAAATTGAGATTTACTTTTTCCTATGAATTTCTGTGTCACCGATTCGAGATGTGGAAGGTGACGCAAAACGTGGGCGGGAGTGTCGGGAGTCTGCAGGAGGGACGTGGTTTGCAGAGTGAGGGTGTGTCTGGGAGTCTGGGTGCGGCACACACACTTCTCCGTGCACAGGACAGAGCCTTCTTGCCCTTTGTAGATACGTGAATTCAGAATTAAACATGTGGCCGGCTATGGTGGCTCACGCCTGTCATCCTAGCACTCTGGGAGGCCGAGGCGGGCGGGTCGTTTGAGCTCAGGAGTTCGAGACCAGACCAAGAGCGAGACCCACTACTAAAAATAGAAAGAAATGATCTGGACAGCTAAAAATGTATATAGGAAAAAATCAGCCGGGCATGGTGGCACATGCCTGTAGTCCCAGCTACTCGGGAGGCTGAGGCAGGAGGATGGTTTGAGCCCAAGAGTTTGAGGTTGCTGTGACCAAGCTGATACCATGGCACTGTATCCCCAGGGCGACAGAGTGAGACTCTGTCTCAAAACAAACAAACAAACAAACAAACAGATTTAAACATGCTCCAGGAATAAAGCATCTTTGGCAGGACCGGTCTGACCCCACCAGGACACGGTGGATGCACAAGGAGCCCGGGCCACCCCTCGGGTCCGCGAGTGGGCAGGATTCTCCCTCTGCGAGGTTGGTGGGTGTCACGTCAGCGGCGCCCATTCCTGCTGGGGGACCCGGCCACCTGCGTGTTCTGGAAGTGCCCTCACTCTTGCAGTCGGTACTTCAGGTTTCCCCAGCCTGTCCCCAAAGTGCAACATCCGCCGACCCCCTGTGCTGTCGGGGAGGGTGGTGACCACTCAGTTGGGCAGAGTTCCTAGAAAGAAGAGAACAAACCCTTAATCCTGTCCTCTGCCCGGTTGATTAACAAATCCAACGGCTCTGTCCTTAGTTGAGACGCTGCATCTCTGCCCTACAGGTTCTTGTCAGTGAAGGAGAAAGAACTGTGTTTTCTAATCCTCCTGCAATGCCCAGTGGGGAGAGATGATATTTATGTAGGATTGTCTGAAGGACACAGAGTCCATAAATTCCCCTGGCTGGTTTACATTTTACCCTCGGATCAAAACAGACGGCGGAGAGTGATATATTTGCGCTGTCCTGGTGGGCCCCTCTGTGGAAATGCTGCTTGCAAAATTGATTTTCACTGTATTTCGTTTTTAATTGAATTAAGGATAATTGTAAGAAACAGACACATGAGTTTTGTGTGTGAGAGAGAGACAAAGACAGAGGCGGAGAGAGCCTTTCTAATGCAGATTCTTGGGTTCTGCCTTCAGTGATTCTGACTGGGGGCCCAGGACTCTGCATTTTACCAAGTTCGCCGACTGCTTCTTTGGCAGCTGCTGGTCTGCGGACACATTGTGGAGGAGACAAACCACCTCTGGGAACCTGAAGAAAGCCCTGGGTGTTTAGCTCCAGAAAAGTTATCTGGATGTGCACACCAAATTCTGTGTTCAACGCCAGGTGGCTCAAAAGGTTTTCCAAGGAGAGGAAATTAAATTGCTTTTACTGCAGAAATGTTTACGCTGTTCCAACACATCCCCTCTTTAAAAAGGCACGCAGGTTTCAGGGGCAGCCACAACGGTGCTTTTACAGAGCGAGGGGTTTCCTTTTATCTTATGACTATTGTGAATCTTGCAAGATAATTTCCTTCTGTTGGCTACTGGGAAGTTCCTGTCTAAATACACAGCCCACCTGTGCTGGCGGGCAGGATTACACATCACTGCTGTGGATGTATTTTACTTACGCCCATTGTATTGGCCATCAAAATCTTCTTTGCTGCACCTCGCCCAAAGATATTCTCACCCTTTTGTACTATAGGTATTCATGAATGAGGAAAAACGTAATTAATTACATGATTCTTTTATGCTACTAAATAAGTTACTATGTAAAAACCACCTAGACGTATCGAGACGGGTTTGGGGCTCACCATGGCTTCTGTCATGGAGCCTGTTTTGGCAGCTGTGGAAACAGTTTCCACTGGAATGATCACTGATCATGCTGGAGGAAACTTCTGAGTTGTACAGCAAATCTCATCGACCGGCAGTAGCCCCCTTCAACTCCTGTGGAATTTACCCTCTAAAACTATTACCGCTGCAGGTATCTCAGGTGTGTATGTGGGCTCTCCCCAATTAACTCATAAATTATTGGAAGGAAGAAGTGATACTTATAGATAATTTTGTTATTTGTCCAGAACGAGTTAATTTTAGAAGATGATTCCAGAGCAAAGAGAGATTTAGGGTATTGTCTAAACGAGCATAATTGGTGCTTGTGTGTGTACATATATATGTCATTTATAAATAGTTTGGGATCAATTATTTATAAGAGAAAGAGAAACAATAGTGTCTAATACAAACTGAGAGTAACAGATGCATTAGGAAACAGTTTGTAAATTGATCTTTATTTTAAATGACTTCCTTCTCTAAAATCCATCTCAAATGAAGAAATGTTTTCTGCATATTTCAGCAAACCTATTTAGAAATGTATTGTGGGTCTTTAAAAGTAGAATGAAGTATTAAATGTGCAATGCCCTAAATGACGGAGGCAGTGTGGACGAGCGGTTTGGGGCATGACTTCTCTGATCAGAAGACTGGCGGTTAGCATCCCTGCTTCCTGCGTAAGTGACTTCCCCTTCATGAGCCTGGTTTCCTCCTTGAAAAACGGAGATACCAGTAAGGACATTGTGTGAAATTCACAACTTCTAAGGCAAGTATTATCATTTTTATCCCATTTCACTGATGAGACAACTTAAGCTCACAGATATTAGGGGACACATCTGGGATCCAAAAGCTCGTGACTGCTATAAATAGGCTGGACGTGAGCGCCTCTGAGTCTACCCTCCACGTTCTGGCACCTGGGCCAGGTGCTATGAATGTCTAAGACCCTTAGTGTTTGGTTGTTTCTACTTTGTGTCTCAGCCTGACAAGCCAAAGTGCACGGTCATGTGCCAACTGCACCAGCCCAGTGCGCTCTGCTCTCCAGAGGATGGGAGTTAGCTCACAGGATGGTGAGGATGAGGATGGCAACTATGATGCTATAGTGATGTGCATGACAATGATGATGATGGTGATGACTATAGTGATATTTGTGACAATAAAGATAATGGTGATAATGATGGTGATGATGATGACAGTGATCATGGTGACAGTGATGATGATGACAATAATGGTGATAATGATGGTGATGATGGTGATTGTGATGACAGTGATGATGATGATAACAATGATGGTGATAACACTGATGAGATGATGATGATGACAATTACGGTGATGGTGGTGATGGCCATGATGGTGATGATGACGATGGTGACGATAGCGACATTTATGAGCATGGTGGTGGTGACCATGCTGATGACGACAGCTGTGATTACTAGGAAGGTCTGTACTTTTCATCAGATCCTAACCCGATGTCATGGAATATTTCTCCAGCTAATCCAAAGCTCACACATCCTAGCGACTGAAGATTGCTCCAGCTCTTTCCCAAGACTGTGTCTGCGCAAATGTAACATTGGGGCTGAATTCTATCCGTGAACCTGAGTATAAATGTTCAAACTCATTGCTGAACAGCATTGTATTAGATTTATTTTTACTTGGCAAAATAATTTCTAAGACACTTTTCATTGAATTCACAAATTATGAGCTCTCCTTTTGTTCTCACCAACACAGAAGTCCTCTGAGGGGTTTAGAAGAAAAATACAAAGGTGAACTACTTGATATGAATTCTACAGATCTGCTATACAACTCAGATGTTTCCTCCAGCATGCATCTTCTAACTAGTTGCTTTTTACTGGTGCTTCTCTTAAAGCCATGTGCTGTAACTGAGGAAATATACTTGCAAGGTTAATTTTGTAGTGGACTTAAAGCAGAGTGGCATTCAGATCTCCAATTTCTACCATTTATGATGAAAAGGAATGTCCAAAGCAGCCAAGCCATGTGAACTGAGGTCTGAAAATTATTTTAACCAGAATTTAAGTATTTAAAATTAGTGGATAATCCAAGAATTTCTACTCAGAAAAATATAAATTATACTTGTAGTTTAGTTAAGAACTTAAAATAGAAAAGAAAGGAGAAATCCTAGAAAATTATCACACAATTTAAACCTTTTTAGGTGTTTAGCAAGATACAACTTTAGAATTTCAATATAGGAGAGATTGTAGCCTGGGAAGGTGTGAGGTGGTTTGTCTTGAAGCTGCACTAACCCGCCAGGCAAACTTGTACTGGATTATAAATTTATTTGGGGTGGTTTGGAGTACATGGCAGGCATTTGGGAGGTCAAATGTCCCTCATCTTACCCTTTGGCTCAGCCTGAATTTTATATTTAGGAATTAGATAGTAAACCTAATTCCGTGTGTGTGTACAATTATTTAATCACTCTAAAATGACACGGTAGTATTGTCACCTGGCTGTAGTAAGTTTGCCATACTTCAAAAGAAGTGGAGCTAAAGAGTAACCTAGCAGTTGGTGTTCTGCCAAGCTGAAAATAACATTTAACGGGCTTTTAATCTATTGTGTGGGCTATCGTCCCCAAGAGGGCTGTTGCCATCCACAGATTTTAAAAATTAGAACAAAGGATCATTTTCGCTTAGCATTCATAGCTGGTGGTGCCATTATCGTGGCTTTAGCAATCAGAGGTTCACTAACAAGCAGAGCATTTCAATTTGCCACCTATATAAATATTTACGTTATTTACAAGTAAATAAGAAGCAGAGATCCAGACAGGACACTATTTCCATCAGAAGTAGCTGATTAACCTCAGACCCAAAGCTAATTTTCAGAAAGATATTTCTGATTTTCAGAAAGGCTAGTGCCTGAATATATGCTCATTCCTTCCAGGTTTTAAATTCTGTTTATAGGAGAATAAAAAAAGAAAATGGAGTAAAATGCACCTAACATTCACTCCTACTTGCTTGTGCTTTTGCTAACTTTTCTACTGAATACCCAAAATCGGCGTCCTGAGTAGGAAACCGTGTAAGTGGACATTCTTGTCGACTGTATACCAGATACCATGCAAGGCACATGGACACTGTAGTGATGCTATGCCTGGAATAATAGTCTTTGGATTCTGTTCCCATTTCTCAGACTAAGGGAGGGGCCACAGCAGGCTTACAGCATTGCACCCTCAGCACCGAGTGTTTAACAAACACTGGGTAAATTAAAGAAACAATCAGTCAGTTAATGAAGGAATAGGTTCAGATAGACCACCCCGACCACCACGGGTACTGTGAAGCCAGGGTGAACTTGCTCGTTGATTTCTCAGCTCGTTTTTCTCTGTAGCTCACAGAGGAACAGACCGTTTTGGCGTTATTTTGTTCCCTGAACCCTTATGTGTTCATTATTTTGCCCCGAATCTATCCTGGTCTGAAACTAGAATATGTACACTTAACACAAAAACATACCCAAAGAAATAAACAAAAGATGGAATGAAGCTACTGACCATGAATTGGCAAAAAATAAAGAATTTAAATTTTTCTATAACCCGCACCACTTGATACCTTGTAAATAGCATAAAGACTTCCATTATCAAATAGCAGGAATAAAATAGTGTGATAGATAGTATAGTGCTAAAGATTTGAATTCTGATTTTTCAGCCAGGAGAAAATTTTCTTACTTAGTCAAAAGGTGCGTGAGGCAGAGACATGGTGTAAAGGGCGCGGCTCGCGGGGCGGGAGGGGTACCGACTTTAGAAACCGAAAACCAAGTCCAGCTCTTGGTTCCTATTTTAATTTGCACAGAGCCTTGGAGAAGCCTTTAACTGTTTATTTTATTTTTTTTTTAATGGTAACAGCTACCCTGGAGGCTCTTTGCATAGGTCATTAGAGCTCATGTGTTTATTTGAGCTTGCCTTGGAGACAATGACAAGCTCACAGACATGAGAGGGTGAGTTCCGTGTGGGCTGTGGCCTCACTGCCCGTGATTACTGTCCCATCACCGCCTCCCGAGGGACAGTCCTGGTCCCTCCTCCAGGGCAAGCGCCAAAGCGCGTCCTGGCGAAGCCCCGCTGCGGAGGCCAAGCGCGGTGCTGCCGGCGCTCGGAGCCTCCCGACTGACAGTCGCTAAGTCCCGTCTGCGCTGCGCAGACCTGGCGTGAACGGTCCGTCCCCTTGTCGCACCGCTGGCTGGCTAAGGCCACCTCCCTCCGTGTGCACTTCAGCAGAGGGTCCGCACAGGCCCTCGCCGTGCGTGTATGTGTGTGTGTGTGTGTGTGTGTGTGTGTGTGTGGTGTATATATTTATTCTTAATTCAAGTGTCCTACAGTATTTTGTCTCCCTCTCTCGGTCTCACCAGATCCTCACCCAAGAGAGAGAAGCCGAGAGAAAGAACGTCTGTGACTAACTCGCAGACTTTCCTCCCGGTTTGCTAAAGTCACCCGGTGCTTTCTCCAGACCACAGTTGCATTGTAGTCTCGGCGTCCTTAAATATTCTCATTCTGGGCTTTAGAAAGTGCGTCTCTGAAAAAGTTAGAGTTCATCTTATTCAAAGACCAGGCAAGTTGAAAGAATTGAGGTGGTTTTGTTGTTGTTTTCTTTTTTTTTTTTTACCCTAAGAATTATTATTCAAAAGCATTTTCCATCTTTATAGTTTTCCTCGTGGTTTACAAAACTCTGAGGTTGGCATCGTTGTCTTCCCTCTGCCGATGCAAATAGAAAAACCTGCGTGCATGGATTCACTGCTACGGGGCAAACACGCTAAGTTGAGGCTGTGAAGATATTTGTTCCTCTGGAATCGCAGACTCGCTGGATCAGAGGATGCTGAGAAATGTCCATGTGGGACTAGTGCACAGATGACACCGGAGGGCTTAGAGAGAGGCAGTGCCCTAATGTGCAGAAGCTTCCAGAAGCTCGTGGTCATGCCCTGCCAGAAGAGACAAGGTTGCCTGCATCCGTGGGCTGCTACGGGTACATGAGAAGCAGATCCAATGTCTTAGAGTTAAAATATCAGGGCGTGATTTTGGCCAAGAAATGAGCAAACTGAGAAACATTTGGCCGTAACAATTTACACAGCCCCAAGAAACTTGGCAGAAATAAAGCGAACTGACCTGAGCCACACGGCTGTCCTAGCAGGGCCCGTGCCAGGAGCCTGTGTGCCTGGAACCAAAGTAATCCATCTCCACCTTAGGGGAGGACACTTCCAATTCTTCTGCAAAAGGAGGGTACACGGCGCATGATGAAGTCTCCCTGCCCAGGTCGGAACATGTTCCCATCTCATGCCAGTTTGCTGAGCGAAAAAAGATTCATCTCCTAAACTCGAGCCCTGTCAGGCAGTTTCCCCAAGAGCTGCAGAAATGCTGCTGCGTTTTCCACCTGGAGAAATGCAGATAAACTCACAGGGGTTTGCAGAAGAAGGAAACAGCACAGCCACGCTGTTATTCTCAGAACCCTGTGAGCCCTGGATTCTCAGAGGAGACTCGCGAGCAGGGGGCTGGAACGCTCAGGCAGGAGGAAAGAAAAGCCCCTCCCACGTCCTCCCAGCACCACGTCATTAAGGGCTGTCATTGAAGGGGTCCCGCGGCTGACCAGTGTCAACGACAACAGTCTTTGTTGGAAATAAACGTCCGACGTGCCCCCGCCGTCTCCTGGGTGCCACCCAGGCATTTGTCTACTCCTGCGCCAGTTCGGTACGTGCTCCCTGAAGGTCACTCTTTAGGAAGGGCCTTAATTAAGATTTCTGCCTGCGGCAAATTGCAGGAACGGCAATACATCACGCGCTAGCAGCCAGACACAGGTCATTGGCCACCCAGACTGGTCATGTGGTGTGGACAAATATTACCGTTTTCATTTGCTGTGGATCATTTTTGAATATGATTAAAAAGCCAGTGCCAACTGTAGGATTTTTGTGCATAATGTCTTTCACCAAATCGGAGATAACACCCGCAGCTTTTAAAAGAAAGTCCTTGCCTCAAAAGTCTACACTAGCTTGTAAGTTATGAAATAGTCATGTGTTGAAGGAACGATTTTAATATACAAAAAAACAGTGGAGTGGATGCTTCATATCGGACGCCTTCACAAAGCAAACCGAGAAGCAGACATGTGACCTTCTCTGGTAATTTCTGCAATTTTTGAAAAATGAGGTGCTGATGATATAGTGATATTTAAATTAGTACAGCGGAAGGGCTCCAACCTGCTCTAAATTCGATTAAGTCTCTCCATCTGTTTTCTCCTTCCCCTCCCTGGAGTCAGGCCAAGCCACCCTTCCACACCAAGGGCAATTTCTTCTAACCTGCAGCAGGTGAAGAACCACCGCCACCTTCTGTTTGTCCGACCACTCTGGCTCTGCAGCGCTGTGAATCTGTGCTTACCTCACACCAGCCTGAGAACATGCATTGTGAAATAGACCTGTTTTTGCACATTTTATGATACCTGAAACTTTTCCCTAAACCATGTCTGTTGCAGGATATGGACCTTCTGTTACCTTAAGTCTCTGTCTTGCGAATAAGTCAGATGTCCCAAAGGTGTTCTGTGACCTTTGCCCTACCTGTCCCTTGGCCCAAGGTGCACTGTGAAGAGATGGCCTTTGCCCAAAGCCAGGACTAGAGGAGCTGGGCGGGGCCAGGTGGGGCTAGAGCAGTGGGCGGGGCAGGCTGGTGGGTGGGGCAAGTCTGGGCGGGGCTAGCATAGTGGGTGGGGCTAGGCTCCCACCCGGTTCCCGCCCACCAGCCCGCTTTGTTGCCTTCTTGCTCCTGAGAGGCCCCTCCCTGAGGTTCCCGTGGCTTTGCCCTGATGAGCGTTGACCTTGCCACATTGTGCTGTTTTTTGAGCAGAAATGGGAAGGTGTTTGTGCAGAATATTTTTAGTCTCTTTTTTTTTTTGTGGCTTGCTTTAAATAATTTGAAACCAAAGAGCTCAAGCAACTTGAATGTCACAGGGGTCCCCAACCCTCACATCGCAACAGGGTCGACCAAGGACTTCAGGGTGCTGTGCTCAGCCTACCTGCTCACTTGATTCAGTGCAATTTTCCAGGTTTGCGCCCAGACTGCAGCCGAGGGCTTGAGTCCAGGCCCCCACTCGGGGGTCCCAGGCTCGGCCGAGGCTCCGGGGTTTCCTAAGGTGCCTGGAGGTGAACAGGTGATGGTGACACAGTGAGGACCAACAGCCACGAAGTTCCCCTGGGCAGGTCTAAGGTGGAAACTAGGCAAAGCTCTGTGTGTCCTCTATTTCCTCTTCAACCCCAAAACCCACACATGCTTTAGGTCCCTGAATCTCAATGCCCTCGGCTAGGTTCTGTGCATTTGAAGTCTGGGCATCTTTCTCACACACCAACCTAGAGTTCTGGCTCCTCTAGAAATCCCCTGCGGTCCCGGCCCTTCTGCGTGGCGGTGGTGAGCTGGGGCTCTCGGGCAGGCACCTTCAGCCCTTGTCCCCCCATCCCCGAGCGAGTGCCAACTGCCCCTGCACTGCTGCTCCCTCCTGAGGTCCGCAAGGGCATCTGTGTGCCCAGGTCTCTAACAAAAGTAAGAAAAGGAAACGCAGGCCAAGAAAAACGCAGAATATCACCGTGTAGCAGCTGCAGTAGCTGCTTAACGTGCAGTCAGAGCAAAGCTGCTGCAACATGGAATCCCTCGGCCCCGGGATGCTCAGACTTTCCGTCTACATTGTTTGATTCTCCGGATGATTCGCGTAATTATCCACCTAGAGTGACCCGCACAGAACATGTTAATGATCTGGAGTTTAGGAGAATGATGAAATAATTCAGAACTCCGCTTATCATCTCACAAACAGATCAGGTTTCTGCCACGGCCGCCGTCTAGGAAGCTTCTGTGAGGTGCATATCGTGCTCGATGGACAGGCACATGCCCATTTCATCACTGTCTGTTCCTTCCACGCAGCTCGGTCTCCTGCGGGCGAGGCTTGGACAGAGCAGAGCCGGGCATGGCAGGGGAGGTGGTGGTGGGGGGGTGAGTGCCAGGGGCCGCTGGGTGGCATCGCACGGGGACTCTTCAGCGGCTGAGCGACCCTCGTCTCATTCTTAAATTCTCTCACACATGAGTGTTTAACAGGGTGGTGCGTCATGAAAATAGGAGCATTTAAAGAAAATTGTGCACGCAAGAATTTTAGCCCTGACTTTTCCTGTGTGTCACTTTTCAAACCAATTTTCAAGGATTTTTCTCCTTGCAGCCAAAGGAGAGAAATAAAGTCTGCACATGAGAGATAGCATTGTCCTGAGAAGTATCTGGGGGATTAATGTATTTTGACTGCAGCTAGCAGGAAATTGTGTTTCAGTTGTGCTTATGGGCTTATTGTGAACACGTCACATCAAGAGCAATTTGTTAAACAAGAAATATCGGGTGCAGAGCAGGGAGGCTGGATAAATGGGGAGAGACAGATTCAATAGTGGCTTTGATGTGTATCTGCATTGTTAATAACGGGGACGCAGACGCTCTCTTTCGGGAAAGGAAAAACCCCCCGCGCACAGGGGAACGAGAAAGGATGTTTTCACTTAAATTACTTCCGTGTCACATTTCAGACTGGAGGGTCAACTCCAACACTGTTGACTCGTGAATACCGTGGAAGTTGACACGGTTGTAATATTCTCAGTTCTAACTCGACTACGTGACAGCCCATGGCCACCACTCGTGAGTTTACTGCCTTTTTAGGCTTGTAAATGCTAAAGTCTCTCGAGAGACACCGTCCCGGGATACCCATCCCTGGGAGAACAGTGACAACATGGAGCATTGAGAATCTCCAACAAGCCAAGGCAATGTGGCAAGACCCAGCCGTGCCCAGTTCTGTTGTCGTTTGTTGTCATCGTTGGCTCCGGATGAGGATGAAGGCAGGTGGCTTTCACAGATCTCTGTCGGCATCTCGTGCTGGTCCGACTGACTCCCTGGGTGCTGTTGGGTAAGGGCAGCACTGAGAGATCAGAAACACAACACCCACGGTCGGAAAGACAAGGCGGCTTCTGAGGTTTCTGCAGAGACCCCTGTTTCTTCTCGAGCAAAATGCTGCCAGGGACACGCACTCCCTAGAGAGCTCCGTGTTGTTTCCTGTAAATATCTGTAGAGCTGGGACAAAATGACTGCAAAATGTTCTCGAAATTACAGTCGAATTGTAAAGTTGTTGTTCAGGATGCCGCAACTTATTATATCATTAGAATCATGTAGTTTCTGTAATGGGGTTGTCGAGCTCCCAAAAGACCCAGAGCTAACAGCGCCCAGAAAAATGACCAGCATGATTACTGCATTGTTTAAAGCAGGACAGTGTTGAAATAGACCATTTTGAAATTTACTGTTATTCTCAGCTAGTTTAGCATCCTTTAAGTCTATCATTTAAATCCTATAAGATGATGAGAAAAAGAGAAAACAAAACAGAAATAGAAAGGTGTGCTATAGGTTCAAAGGTCTATTTAGTTATAATAATTAGCTCACCACAGTTTACAAGAGCATCAAAGTCAGTTATTAGAATGCTTCTGGTGTAACAAAACTGGAAAAGAAATACGTTAAAATCATGTCGAGAAGCAGGATAAAATAGAAATACAATTTCATTGAAAAGTTAGAGCACATAATATGAAATTCATAAGCTACAAATTTAGCACTGGTCTTTCTCGCAGTCCAAGTGCATGGAAAAATCTGACCATTTTGTAATTTTGTGAACTTGCTATTCTCAGGGAGAATGTGCACCACAGACACGTAGAACATGGGCTGAACATCATGCACGAGTGTCGTTCAATACTGACGAGGGAAAAAACCCTCGCTGCTTTGCCATGCGTGTAACAGGAATATTATGAAATAGCTTTCTTTGTGAATGTGGATGGTTAATCTTTATTTTTTGTTTCTTTGTTGCTGTGGTAAAACACACATAACATAAAATTTACCATGTTGTGTGCACATTGGATAGTGTTAAGCTCCTTTCCCTATCGTGTGGCCACCGTATGGCCACGGCACTGTTCCGTGTTCCGTGCTGGAGCTCCCGTTTCTCACGAATGCCCCCGCTCTGTCCTCCCCCCGCCCTGGCAGCCACGGTTCTACTTTCTCTCTCTGCGAACTTGACTCTAGGTGTCGCCTGTGGGTGGAATCACGCCACGATTTTCCTTGTGTGACTGATGGACTGACTCTGCATCCTGTCTTCACTGTTCATCTGTGTCGTAGCGCACATCAGAATTCATTATTTTGACTATTCAAGGCCCTTTGAGATTCAACATGAATTTTAGGATGAGTTCTTCTATTTCTCAAAAACAAAAAATGTCATCAGGGTGCTGGTGGAGATTGCATCGGGTCCATAGGTTGCATTGCGTAGTATTATCATCTTAATAATATTGAGTCTTCCAGTCCATGAACATGGGATGTCTTTCCATTTATTCATGTCTTTATTTATTTCAATAATATTTTGTAGTTGTCAAGGTACAAGTCTTTTACCTCCTTGGTTAAGTTTATTCCTTAATGTTTTTTCCTTATAGATGCTATTATAAACAAAAATTTTTTCTTTATTTTTTTCTCAGGTTGATCATTGTTGGTATATAAAAATGCAACTAATGTTTGTGTCTTGATTGTATTCTGAAACTTTCCTGAATCCATTTCTTAGTCCTAACACGTTTTTAGTAGAATCCTTAGGGTTTCCTATATGTGAGATCACGTCACCTGCAAACAGAGATAATCTCACTTCTTCCTTTCCAGTGGGGATGCCTTTTACTTCTTTTATCTTGCCTAATTGCATGGCCAAGATTCCCAATGCTGTGTTGAACAGAAGTGGAAAAGCCTCCTTCTCTTCTTCCAAATCTTGGAGGAAACCCGTTCAGCCTTCCACTGCTGAGTATGGCATTCTATGTGGGGTTTTTGTGCACGGCCTTTATCACGTTGAAGGAGTTTCCTTCGTTTCTAGTTTGCTGAGTGTGTTTAATGACAGCTTCTTGCATTTCCTCTGTGTGTAAACCGAGAGAATAATCCGAAATGCGGTGGAGTAAAAGTGCGTCTACGGAGAGCTGCAGCAGCCTGGTGGAAGCGTGCGGTTCTCCGGTGTTTTGACTTAACTATTGAGAGAAAAGCTAAACTGTCTCCAGACAAATGAATGAACTTTATGTCCTTTAAAGTTTCTTCCCTGTAAGTCACTATTCTCAGCTTTGATAAACATAAATCAATAGCCAAACCGCATCCTGCAGCAACTACGCAAACTGACCTGCCTGGCGTCAGTGACTGTGAACCGAGTTCCCCGGGAGCTGCCGCCCATCCTTGGCACTCTGTGGTGCTCTGTCCCCCCACCCCGGCCGTGCCCCCAAACCCTGCCAGGGTGGAGGAGGCAGAAGTCAGCCCAGACTCTGCTCTGCCCAGCGTGCTGTGCCGGACTTCCTCTCGGGAACAGGTTTCTGGAGAAATCTAGGCTGGGAGGTCCCACCCCTGGCCCTCCCCACCACCCTGCCAGAGGCCCTGCCTGGGGGTTAGATGCCCCAGGTCCCGCTGGTGCACTGGGTGGGTGCTCGGAGAACCACCCTGTTCTCCACCCGTGGGCAGCCCAGCATTTTTACCTCTGACGGCTGAGAAGGGAAATCACTGTGGGCAGAGGTGGCCGGACCGATGGGCTTCACGTGGCCGCGCACACCCCTGGCCCCGTCAGTGCCGAAATCCCAGTCCCGTTCACACCCCGAGGGCCGAGCCCTGCACCCTCCCGGCCTCCATCCAGGCGTCCCCAGTGACTCGTGGTGAGTGGAGGCCACCCCTGGTCCCCTGGGTGTCGCCTGGCACCTGGAAAATCCGCCCTGTGAATCAGAGTCCTGGCTGTGATGGCTTTTCCCATCCGGTTGCCATGGGAACGGCAGTCAGATGGCAGAGGATGAGGTACAGGGAAGTTATAAAAGGAGGCTGTCTCTAAACCTCACCTTGTCTCCCTCTCCCTGCGTTTCCATGGAAGCAGCAGCAGTAACCACTCGCCAGACGCGTCCCCGGCCGGCAGCGTCCTGGGCTGTCACTCAGACCTGGGCCTTCCAAACCGGGCTCTCCCCAGAGCTGGAAGTTTCATGAGCAGGTCCACAGCCCCAGCTCTGACGGCCACCCGGTCCTCAGGCCTGGCTCCAACCCGGAAAGGGCCCCATCCCAGATCCGCAGACAGGACCTGGGGGCTCCTCTCCACTGCAGGGGGGCTCCCCTGGCTCCCTCCGGGCTCCTTGTCCTGTGGCCCCAACCCCGTTATTAAAACTGAGACTGCTGGACCCTCCCCCTGCTGGTGCAGAGCCTCCCGGTTTGTCCAAAGTAATGGCCTCCCCACCCCCTCCCCTCCCCCCCCTCCCTCCCTCTTTCTCTTCTCTCTCCTCCCCCTCCCCCCTCCAAACCATGTTTTACTTCTGCAGAGGCTTCTCTTTAATCATGTAGTGACAATTTCCCACCTTCAAAACGCATTTCCTTTGTTGGGAGTCTCACTGTTTTCAAAGTGGTTGGGAATTTTCTTGCAGTAATGTTTAACCGCCTCTAACACAAAGGATTGTCACCTGGATTTGGCCAGAAACAAAAGTGTCAGTGTTTTAGAATGAATAGATGCTGTGCTCTTGTGCCTAGAAAATCCACAGGGTTATCTCCTGACTCCTCCCAGGGGCCTCTGTATCGCAGATAAAGTGCAGACAGGGAAGAGTAATTGATTTAGTTTTCTTTCCACTGGTCAGCCCTCTCTTCAAACTTCAGTTTCAAGTTTATGCAAAATATCCCTCCAGCATCAGACATTCATAGAATCCCCATAATGAGGTCTGGCTCACGAGACTGAACTTCTGAAAGTATGCCAGAACATTTCAGGTGAAAAAAACAGGCATTACTTTCTTTTGTTTCTCATTGTAATGTGTGTCTTCCTCTCCTTTTCAAATACCTCTGGGGCAGCCCTCAGGGCTATTCCCGACTCTGCAGCTGCCCCACGGCCTGTCCCTCAGGGGGGCGGGTGAGATACTTCCTGCGCCCCCTTCCCAGACGGGCCAGCGAGGCGGGGAGAGGCATCTGGCTCAGGGAGTGCTCCTGCGCTCCCTTACCTGGCCAAAATAAACCAATAAATCTCAAGGAAGAAAACAGCCCAGGTAAACTATTAAAACCCGCCTGTGTAACATTTTCCTTTTCTCCGTGTTACCCATTTAAAAGGCTCCGGGAAAACAGAAGGGGCACCGCCTCCCTCCTCCAGTCCGGGAGGATGCCTCCTTCTTGCTGTTTTGTAGAACACAGGCTTCCGTTTACTCCCCAAGCCTTTAGCGAGCGCCCACCTGGTCTGCAGGGGTGCCCGGTGCAGGTGCGGGCAGGCCGGGGGCAGGGAGACAACGGCCCATCTGTAGTCCTCTGTGCAGCGGAGAGCAGACGCCCGTCCCACACCATGACACCAGCCACCCCTCTTGTCTTCCTGAAGCCCCCTCCTCCCTCGCAGACACGAGAACTTACCCCACCTTGCTGCACACGCGTGTCCCACCTCCCACAAAGGCTTCTACCTGCCACCCAGCAGGGCCCACCTCCGACCCGGGGAGCTCACCTACTCCCACCATGTCCTGGCACGAGTGAAACGTCTAAACACCTGGCCTCTCTCCCCTGAGGACAGAGGATCCCACCATGTGCTGGACCCTATGCTAGGTGCTTGGGACATAAAAGTGACTGGTGTCATCTCAGTGTGTTTGGCCAGGTGTTCCCACGTTTCCCGGCCACACCTCTGCCACGCCGTGCTCTTGGAACACTCCCGCCTTTGTGCCACGCCAGCCTTCCAGGCCGTCAACCCTCCCGTCCTCCCTGTCCCCAGCGGAGGCCAGTTTGTGCTCCAGTCTCTGCAGAGACTCGTGAGTGCCATGTAGACGGGGCCACGCCCACCGCCGTGCTCTGCTGTGCCTCACAGATGTGTCTGTCCTAGGATTCCAGCTGCGATCTCTCTCAGATTTAGTCGGTGAACCTCTGTCTCCCTTCCCTGTGCCACCACTGCCCAGAAGGCAGGGATGTGGGTTACGCCCTGTGTTTCCCTGGAATTTACACAAGGATGCTCAGAGCTCAGGACACAAGATCAAGATGTCAGTGCAGAAGGTATCTGTTAATTTGCAGGAGAAAAACCTTATGACACACACACAAAGGCAGTGTAAGACCTGGAGCCTGAGATTCTAACACAGAAATACTAATCATGATGCTGCCAGAAATGCAGATATTCAGCAGAACTCAGCCCAGACTCACCAAGGAAAGGCCACGCCTGGTGCCTAGAAGTCACCTGCCCCCTATTCACAGTTCCAGAACCGACCCCTCCATCCTGCCCCACTGCACAGACTTGCTTTGCGTTTTACATTTCGTTTCCTGGTGAACGCCACAGAAGCCACCCGTACTGCCCAACCCGAAAACCCCCCTCTCCCCTTACCCCAAATACCAAGTCCACAGTCCTGCAAATTTCTATCTGCTCAGCATCTGTCTCCACAGAACTGTCCTGATCCCAGTCCACACCATTTCTCACCTAGAGAGCCACAATGCTGCTGACAAAGTGATTATTTCAGATGCTCATCTAATTCTCCTGCTGAAAATACTCCCAGGATTCTGCATCTCGGCTGGCTCACAGAGCAGCGTCCTGCCCCAGAGCCCTGAGCCACGCCCATTGCCCTGCCCAGAACCACAGAGGGGCGCCTGGCACTCGCCTCCGAGGCCTGCCGCCTCCCCCTGCAGTGACCTCCCACCGGACATCCCTGTCCTTCCCGATGGGACCCCCTGCCCCTGGGCCTGACCAGTTCTCTGCACAGGACCAAGCAGGCGTCTGCTCTGCACCCCACCGCTCCCCTCTGTAATACCCTGGGCCCTTAGGATGGTGCAGCCTCCACCATCCACTGCATTTTAATTTTCTTGGCTTCAACTCATTCTTTCTTCCCTTCGGCCATATCAGCCTTCTAGATCCTTAAAATAATGTGACCTCTGACTCCAAATTTCCAGACAGACCTTTCTTTCCCTCTGCCCCAAGAGTGGGCAACCTCACTTCCCTCCATCCTGCCACTAAGCAGATATCTCCTGACTTCAGAGAAGAGTTGGATATAGATTATAAAGAGCTAAAGTCTGCAGACATGATATCTATCTCAGGGAGAATTCTGGGAAAAGGTACCCGATAGATCACTTACGCGAATGCTTGGCACAGACAAAAAGTGACTGCTGAGGTTGACTGAGAGGTCCGGCTGGACTGACTTCCTTTTCAGATATTTCTAAATTACAGGTCAAGAGGCCACGGCCACCACATTTCTCACTGGCATTGTCTGTCTTCTAACTGGTCCTCCTCCAATATAGTCCAAAATCCCAGTGAGACAACACGCCCCTCCCCATCCTGGTGCCCGGCCCACATGCACCTGCCCAGCCCGCCCCATGGCAGGGAGCTCCTGGCACCACCGGCCCTACCAGCACCCCATGCCCAGGTCTCTGCTTGTGCAGTTTCCACGTTGGGTTGTTCAGAACACTTTCTGTGAAAGGTGTCACAGTCTCAGCCACCTTCTCTTGTCACCCTGGGTGTCATTCTACCATTGCATTTGCCATGTTGGTCTGTCTTCTCTAACAAGGCACAGAAGAAGGACTTCAAGTACAGACATTCCCTCTTATTCACTGGGCGGTCTCATTGTCTGCATTCAGCAGGTGCTCAATGTGCTTGTTAAACTCCCAGACTGAAGTGTTTGTTTCAAGAGCAAGAGGATGCAGTGAGCATTGAATTATAGCATCAATCAATTTGAATTATAATTATTTAAATGACCAAACCAAAAATGTAATCACTCCGTTGCTCCAATGACCACCCCCAGAGACCGCCGTTCACAGGGAGCATGGTCTGCAATGGGGAGGTGTAGGAGGCCGTCCTTGGCCCCATCTTGTTCAAGGTTCCAGCCGTGCAAATAGATCACAAGTTCCTGCTGGCACACAAGCATGGGCAATGGAATGAATGCTGGAATTGGAATGCGGAAGTGTTTCAGCAGCTGCAACAATGTAAACAATTAAGCAACATAAAGTGTAACAAGAAATGATACAAAGTTCTTCTCTGAGTTTCACACCCACTACTGATTGTTACTATTCAAAGACCAGAATAATAACAGTTAGTTTTCTCCAGATGGTTGAAGACGTGGGAAGATAGAGTTGCACCAGCTCTGTGGGCTTCAGAACATGGGCTGGGGGAGATTTTACCAGAAGATGATACTGACAGAAGAAAGTGTTTCTCGGGGGCTCCATGGAATGGCATCCTCCATGGAAATGCAAGTTCTTTTGAGAGAAAAACCACTCCTTTGGGATCAACCCCAGTAGGTTGCCAGGCTCTTAGGAAATGGGGGGCATTTTTATCGGTTCTCTGTTCTTTGGTTCTTATAAGCAATTGATGCCATAGATTTTTATCTATATTTACATCTAATGGTCATTTACACATAATCCACCACGAGTCATAAAATTACTAAAAATTGGTGCTCTTGAGTTAATAAAGACTGAAGTTGTGTGTTTACAATAAATCCTGCCTGGAAAAAGGCTCCTTTAACATGCAGTGTGGGAGAGAAACGCTTGCTGGGATACATCTTCAACCTTATTTTGAGTTAGTGATGTTTTTAAGTATAAATTTCTGTTAATTTAACTTTAACATCTTCAGTCATCTCCTTATACACCCACAGGGCCTACAGGGTATAGCAATGCATATTTGCATCAATAATATTTCAGCTTATAATTTACTGTACCTCGGTTTGCAAAAGTATACGTATTATAGTTGGAAAATGAGTCATCAATATGGTTTTGGATAAAGTACTTTAGCATATGAGGCCCTCAAATGTGCTTGTATTGAAAACCTTCTCTCTTTTCAACCTGAGTTGTTTTGCCACAGACACACAGAAGTGGGCTCAGCAGCTCAGGGCACCTTCCGCCCTGGGCTGTGGGGAAGTGTAGGGCAGGATGGACGTGGCAGTGTGACCTGGAGTCTGCCATCCCCCCATGGCTGGGGCTCACGTACACTCAGCCTCACCGGAACCAAACTGCCCCACTGCCCGTGAGGTCCTGCCCGACCCTGGTTCCCTTCCTTGGCGGGATTTACCCCGTGCGTGTAAAACCCACTCTCCAGGATGGTTCGGTCCTGACAGCCCCCCACGGTGCCCCTGCTAAACCGTCAATGAAGCTGTCATCTCCCTGGAATATCCTCAGCCTTTGCCTGCTTTTGTCTATGTTGCCTCTCCCTGTTCATTGTCCCCTCTGAGTGTCATTGTCCCCTCTCCAGACAAGAGGTGCCCTGAGCACAAGCAGCATGTGATTCATCTTCCCTCCCGGAAGTACCTGACAGCACCTTGCAGACAGCAGGCTGCTTAGGAACGAACACATTCTCGATTAAGACGGCTGTCATGAAGCCAATCAATTTGTTGTATTAATAATAAGGTGATTTCGGGATGCTTGAGCCAATCTGCTCTAGGGGTTTTCATTGTTCGAGGCTTCTCAATAGCCCTGAATTTACCTCTCGCGAGAACATAAACGTGGCAGCGATCGTGAGACAGCACAAGTGAAATCTGCAGTGTCTAACGGTTTCCAAAACTGCACTTTTTAAAGACAAATTCTGAGACAAGAATACTATTAAATGAAATAAAAAAAGAAAGAAAGAGACTAAGTCACACAGTGAAGCCATGATTACATCTGTGTCTGGAAACTCCGAGTTCCCAGTCCAGGAAAGGCCATGATCGACGTCCTGGTGGTGTTAACGGCGTTTCTAGC
This sequence comes from Lemur catta, assembly GCF_020740605.2. Lineage (NCBI taxonomy): Eukaryota > Metazoa > Chordata > Mammalia > Primates > Lemuridae > Lemur > Lemur catta. The sequence goes on from NC_059145.1 coordinate 48,578,053, forward strand.
AGCGGCCAGTGGAGCGGCATTTCCCTGGGTCTGTTCCGCTGTCGAAGCATCCCCAATTGCACCGGCCCGAGTTCCCATCTCTAACGGCAACGACTCCTCCTGCGTCTGCAGTCAGCACTTCTAGCAGGCACCGGAGTGAGCCACCAATTCCTAGAGGGCGATCTTGGCAGCTGGAGCTGGAGGGCGTCGCTGCAGTGGAGAGAACCCAGCTGGGGACCAGGGGACCCCGCCAGCCCAGGGGGCCACTTGGGCAAAGCACCCCGCCTTTCTTGTCAGCAAAATGTTATCCCAGATTTCATATCCAGTAATCCAAGGAAGTACAAAGGTGTCTCAGGTGGGCACGAAGGGCTGTCTCCTCGCATCTCAGCTCCTTCTCAGCCCAGCCCCACCACACGCACGGCCGTCCTTGCACGGTGGATGGGAGAGACAACCCGAGTTCTGGCCCAGAAGAAGGCAGACACCTCCGTCCTTCAGCAAGAGTAGGCCGCGGTGCTGCTGGCAGTGGGACAGAGTCTCCTGACCCTGGGTGGACCTGCAGACGTCTCCAGCGCCATTAGCTGTTTGCCACCTTCCCCCCTGCAGAGCACCTGGAGAGAGTGTCTACCTACGGTGGACAACATCGGCAGAATAACACTGTCCCCAGGAGATGGTCCTATGACAGCAGCCGCACCAGGACTCAGCAGTGTGGCTGAGCCGGAGAGAGTTACACACGTGCCAACCCCAGGGAGCAGGGGTGTTTCCCAGGGAGAGGGGCCGACCTCCTCCGAGGCCTGGGGTTGGGGCCCAGGGCTGGAAGGGCTTTCCCAGGGCCCCTCCGTCCCAGGTGGCCGGGGACACACCCTGCTGGGCCTCTGCTCCGAGGAGTCGGTCCAAATCGGCAGCTGGATCCAACTGCATTTTAAATTTGCTAGTATTTCTCTTTTTCTTTTCAGCTGCACAAATATTTAAATTTTCAAGTAATAATATTAATTTAGGGGAAAAAACAGAAAAAGGACAGGTTTGATCCTGACAGCCTCGCAGGGATGACATATTAAAAATATATTGGCTGGAAAGCAGCTATTACCAATAGCTGGCGTGGAAGCCAGTACATTAGTGTGCTGGGCTTTTGATTCCACTGTAATTATGGAAAGAAAGCTCCCGTCCCTGCAGCGGGGAGCATTTAAAATTACAGCCGAGGTGGTAAATTACTGGTCCTCAACGTCCCCGTCAGACAGATTGCTTTCATCTCGGGGAGAGGGACGTGGCGGCGTGTCAGAGCCAGCGTCCCCTGGCGAGCTTAATGTGCGCTATTTGGAAGCACAAGGTAGAATAAGGGGAGTGGCGGAGGTTTTACAATCTGCCGGCATAAACATTTGCTTCTACTCTCCCCAAGCGGGGATGCCGGCACCGGGTCAGGAGTGCCGCAGTATTCATTTCAGTTTTGCCTCCACGTCCGAGGACAAACCTGACCCACTCGCAGGCCGGGTGCCCGGGTCCTGCCGGAGGCTCCATCCGCACGCGGGGGCGGTGCCTGTGTGTTTGTCGCTTCACCCTGTCCCTGAGCCTCCGCCAGGCGCCAGTGCCAGCAACCGGAGCGCTGTGGCTTCCTGTGTCAACACAGCCCGCACAAAAACACTTGGACCCGCTCTGCCACGTGCCTTCCAACCCCAGCCTGGCGTGCAGGGGGCCGAGGGGGCCGGGAGCAGAAGGGTCTCTGGTGGAGCTGCGCAGCCTTCGTTAGTTCCTGAAAACCCAACCCCCTTTCCCTTCGGTTCTGCCGGGGAGATGTTTGCTTTGAAGACCTCAGAGAGCCTGAAGAACGGTGGCCCTGCACATGCATGTGCCCCTCGAACCGCGTCCCTCCCACCGGTAGCGAGCGCCAGGAGGGTGCGCACCTGCAGGGGGAAGACAGGGACAAAGTGACCGCTCTGCTCAGACAGAAAGGTCGTAGCTGCCGCGCGGGATTGTGAACCGCGGAGTCTCTGCTGGTTTGTGAGAACGGGTCCGACTGCGGCCGGAGGGGAGAGGAAGCAAGACGTGGGGTCGCCCAGCGAAGGCCGCGCCTCCAGGCACGGTGGGCGGAAGCTCGTGTGCAGGGGCCCCGCTGTCACCCTCTCTGGGATTCTCCCGCCACTCCATGCCCAGTGCGGAGCTGTGCTGCCATCTGCCCATCCTTGTTTCCAACCTACCTCAAGATCAAAGCTGAAGGCCGGGCGCGGTGGCTCACGCCTGTAATCCTAGCTCTGGGAGGCCGAGGCGGGTGGATCGCTCGAGGTCAGGAGTTCGAGACCAGCCTGAGCAAGAGCGAGACCCCCGTCTCTACTAAAAATAGAAAGAAATTATCTGGCCAACTAAAAATATATATACAAAAAAATTAGCCGGGCATGGTGGCTCATGCCTGTAGTCCCAGCTACTCGGGAGGCTGAGGCAGTAGGATCGCTTAAGCCCAGGAGTCTGAGGTTGCTGTGAGCTAGGCTGATGCCACGGCACTCACTCTAGCCCGGGCAACAAAGTGAGACTCTGTCTCAAAAAAAAAAAAAAAAAAAGATCAAAGCTGAGCCAGAGACCCGGGTGGCCTCTGAGGACCAGTCTGAGCCCCTGTCGCGGGCAGCGTGCGGTGATTTAAGGCACTCCTCGTCCATGACACAGCGGAATTTTATCTCGGGCCTTCCAGGGCGCAAACCTGGAGCAGTCCACTGAGTTCTACGGTGGGACTCCCAGCCACACTGGCCAAGCCCCGGGGAGCTATTCCAGCGCAAAGTAACCACCCCTAGACTCTCCAAAAGTGGCTGTGCCCTGTCCTCCTCACCACCAAGATTCCGAGAAAAATAAATAAATGTTTTCAACGGACATCAACATATTTAGAAAGCAACTGGCGACCGGGGGAAACACGCGGATGAGAACCACGAGAAAATTCACGGCCCAACTCCCTGCCGTGAGTGAGGCCTGGAGGGAGAGGAACGTGTTGAGATTTTATTTCGTGTGTTAAATAATATTCATGAATATTCATGAGTTGTCTTATTCAGATTATTCAGATTATTCTCTCGTAAATGTGTATAAAACACACACATGCACACACAGACTGGGTGATGCTCAGCCCCATCCCGTTCTGTAAGTCACACGATCATGGGACCCTCTTTGGTTAGGACTCTGCCTGGCCGTGGCCAGAGCTGGGGCAGAGTCAGGGGAGGTGTCCTGGCTCCTGTCACGGCCATTGTAACTTGCAAACTGCCCCGGGTCCCTCTCCCCTCACTTGCGAACTGTCACTGGTCCCTCTCCCCTCAAGGCTCCCGTTCACTAAAGGTTTTCTGGGGATGTTCAGCCAATAGGACGCTCTGACAGGTGACTCCTGCAGCTGCGCTGGCAGAGCCCTGGGTGAGGGGCGCAGGGGGCTCGCCCATGTGTCACCGCCGCTGGGTGCCGGGGCCTGGGGTGGGTGGTGTGGGGGTGGAGGAAGGTACTTATGCCCTGAACAGAGGGGCAGAGAAGCTGAATGGACCCCTTAATCATTTCACTTTGGAAAATAGAAACCTGATGGCAAAATAATTATTAAAACAACTTAAAAATCATCCGTGATGCTTCAAGGACAAAAAAAAAAAAAAAAAAAAGATTTAGAAACTCACCTTGTAGCTTAATGGGGAGAATTATTTAAGGTCTATCGGAGGCCAAGGAATGCACGAGAGATCAATATCGTTAAAGAATCCCTCTGGAAAATGTGCTTTTTCTGATCAGGGCAAATTTCTTTTAAAAAAAAATTATATGCAGGGAAAGAATTAGATAAATTGCCCTTGAAATTTCTCCATTCTCATTTGGTGAGAAATAAATCACCCAACTCAATGATAAAAGGATTATGAGTTGGATTCTCATTTCCTCGCCGGGGAAGAGCTGTAATTACAGGGACCATATTTTCTGAAGCAAACATCAGGGCCACAGGCCCGACAAGTGCACGCGTTCATGCAAAGACAATAGGACAAGTCCCTGCGATGCAAAATGCCTTTCCAGAGCTGGAGCCTCACTGAGCCTCTGACACAAAAATAATTCAGTTTGGGGCATCTCTCCTGATGTCACTGATAGGACATTTCCCTGTCGAGTCCAAAGTGTGAGGAGCTGAAACGGTTTCGTCACCGCCCCGTCCACGCCGGGCAGCAGACACTGGCTTCAGAGAAGTCAATTCAGTTGAGTCAAAACAACTGCTTTGCTCATCTTGTAAAGACAGTCAAAACCAACAGACTACATTAATATAATATCCAAACGAGCATTTAAATTCGGCCGTGAGACCTGTCAGCGCATCGCACACAATTTTTTGCATTAGGTGCACCGAGCATTTGGTCTGTCTGACTTTAAGCAAATCTAGTATCAAGTTTTAAACAATATACTGTAGGGAGTAATTATGTGTATTGCAAGATGGTTCTTCATCTTACAAAAGCTTTCACCAGGAGGGTCTTTTAGGTGGGCACTGCCCTCGTTATTTAAGAATTAATAAATTATTAGCTAACAGAGTGAGACACAGGGAGGAAAATTTCAAAGCAAAAATGCCTTTGGCGCCGGAAGCTCCGCCAGCGTGGAGATGGCACGTCCAGGGGGCTGTGAGGCTGGACGGCAGGACAGCGGGTCGCTCTCCCAGGAGCCGGGGGTGGACGTGGTCCCGCTGCTCCCACAGGCCAGAGACCCCGCACAGGGAAAGCTGCTCCAGCAACATGTGGGGCAGAATCTTCCAGAGCGACATAGGCAAGGCCAAAGGCCTGGAGTCTGCAGGCAGCAGGACAAACAGAAAAGGCTCCCTCACCCGCAAAAGGTCACAGTCACCATGAAACCGGTGCACAGACCGGCCCCTTGGGGACCCGAAGGCCACCTGTGGAAAGTGAGAGGAGACTCGGAGAGCCAAGGGGGACCTGGAATGGGACAGGTCGGCGCTCGGAACAAGACATCCACACACCCTCCTTGGAGGGTGTCAGTCACCAAACACAACAGTCTGGGGGCGTAAACAACGGAGCCCAGCAGCTGGGGGGTCCACAGCACCTGCCGCAGCGGGGGCCAGGCAGGAAGCGGAACTGCTAGAAGGTTGGCATTGGAGGTTGCCGTGGTAGCGACCGTGGACTGAGGCCAGTGTGGAGAAGGAACAAGGATGGGCAGGTCGCAGGCACACATTCGTCCCCAGGGGCGGGGTGGGGGAGAAAGGGCCACTAGTGATCCCTTTACCGCCGCCATGGCCTCGCGTTCACCTCCAGGATTACCAGCGTCAACTCTCAGCTTCCCAGAAAGACCACCCAGTGATCCGTCCGGAGGCCGAGCTCGGCTCCCGGGAGGGGAGAGCCGCGCGCAGGGCCTGAGCGGGCCTCTCCGTGGAAACCAGGGCAGGTGTCCACAGGTGCGAGCCCGGGTGGGAGCCGCAAAGGCAGGTCTCCCAGCAGCCCTCAGGGCAACTTCAGACGGGCAGGGACAGCACAGGGCCTGCACGGGAGCCCCTCCGGGCCACCTGTCGGGCTGACGGATAAGCCACATACCTGGGCCACGGGCCTGGCTTTCACGGGCAGATTTTCCTGGGGAGAGCAGTGGGGTCAGCTCTGCGGGGTCCGGTGTTGTTCAACCCGGGACGGTGGATTCCATCTGCTTCTGTTCCCACTTACAGACAATGTCCAAAAAAAGTTTCGTGAGCTTTCTCTCTATCTCAATCCCTAGGTGAAATTAGATAAACAGTATAAGTTTCATTGCTTTGAAATATTTAATTATGGGTGAAATTATATATTTAGTTCAGCTCAGTTGATAAGTTACCTGGAAAAGGCTCCCAAATAAGTGTGACCATATTATTCATTCTGAATGTCCTATTAGGAATTAAACTTTTCGACCACTCTTAGGAATGAGTTGGCCGACATATAAACTAGTGTAATTCTTTAAGTTACGTGTATAAAGAAAAAAGAACTATTTTGCTTAAGATGATGTGTTACTTTGTTTGCATTCACGGAAGACATATCTGTGTGAGCAGCAGGTGGGAACCTAAATAGTTTCCATAAACAAAAACACTTCATTTCGGTAAATTCTTAACTATTAAAAATCAAGTCTGCACTTGAATGAATTAAAAATGGACTTGTATCCATGAAAAAATTTGGAAATCGACAATCATAAGTGATTTGATTCCCTCTAAAATAGTGGTAGTAAATTAATTTTTTTAAAAAAGTAACAATCCCAATAAGAAAGTTTTTCTGATACTGTGAAAAATTTAGACCCAGTGCATTCAACATTTTTAGAGAATGAAATAACAATACCCTAAACTCAGTGTTGGCTCTGACTGGGGCTTAACTTTCCATAAAGAAATATGAAATTGTTTTTAACGTACGTATTATTATTCAATCACTACTTCTGTTTTCTTTCAAAAAATTTTTTTCATTTTTGTTGACTCAGGTCTAGCTACTTAGTCCACAGATACATAAGTAATTCAATATTATCGTAGTCAGAATTACCTGGCACCCTAAGTTAGTAAATCTATATTTCCTAATTATTTTGCTCATCATAATCATTATAAATTAACATTTTAAATTCAGAGAGTGACTATTTTTAAATATATATCAAACGATTAAATTTCTTCCAGGTGGTGCTTGATTTGCATCTGGCAAAAGCACCGGGAAGCATCTGGTCCTTAGCAAAGCACCCTCCTCTCACCTGCAGCCGTCCTCCCTAAAGCCACCTGCCGTCGGCTCCTACCTGTGCTCAGGACTCGGAGCTGCTTGTAAACAAATTATACCTGTGAAAATCACATTGTTCAGTGACAATGTATTCACTCTTTCCATGGAGGGGGAAAAGCCCTAAAGGAATTTTCTTCCAGTCCTGTGTTTGGTAAGCAAATTTTTACCATGTGATTAAACTGATTTAAAATTTCCTTTGGAGCTTTTCAGAATTAAAAAAAAAAAAAAAAAGCAACATGGCACAGTCTGAGTTCGTGAAGAATATTAGCAGCCACAAAGAAACTAAATGCTCTTAAAACTTGGCAAGGGTCTTTCTTTTTTTGCTTTTTATTAAAGTTGTGGTAAAATATGCATAACATAAAATTTAGCATCTTAACAATTTTTAGGCACCCATTCAGTGGCATTAATTAGGGTTACAATGTGGCGTGACCATCACCACCATCCATCTCCAGAACTTTCTCATCTTCCTGAACAGACAGTCTGCCCTTACTCAACACCGACGCCCCAGCCCCTCCCACACCCTGGCACCCGCCGTCCCAACTTCCCTGTCTGTGGATTTGAGTATCTGGGGACCTCAGCCAAGTGGAATCACACAGTGTTTCTGCTTCTGTGACTGGTTTATTTCACCTAGCATACGGTCCTTAAGGTTCACCCGTATTGTAGCATGTGTCGGAATTTCCCTCCTTTTTAAGTGAATACCATTTGGTTGCAGGTAGATATCACATTTTGTTTATCTATTCATCTGTCAGTGGACAGGTGCTTCCAAATTCTGTTGCAAATATCGCTGCCATGAGCGCGGGTACAAATACCTCTTCAAGGCACTGCTTTCAATTTTATTGAGCATATAACTAGAAAGTAGAATTGCTAGATTATATAATAATTTTATTTTTGATTTTTTGAGAGCAGCCACACCATGTCTTATAGCAGCTGTGCCACTTTACGTTCCCGTCTAGAATGAACAGTCCCCATCCCCCACACTCTCAGTGACCCTGGCCACAGCGATGGCCCTTCCTACAGGTGTGAGGATTGGCACGTCCCTCGAGAGTGACGTTGAGCACCTGGGCACGTGCTCCTTGGCCTCTTATACGTCCCCTTTGCAGAAATGTCTGCCCCAGACCTTTGCCTATTTTTTATCAGGTTCTTTGTTTTCACGTGTGTGTTCAGCTGAGGAATCTCTTATATAGTCTCGGTATTAACTTCCCTCTAGACACATGATGTCAAATGTTTTCTCCTGTCCTGTGGGCTGGCCACGGAGTCACGTCCACACTGGCCGTGTTCTCCACCCGGGTGGCACAGGCTGCCGGGGGCCCTGTGGGTATATTGTGTCTTTCACAGAACAAGCAGGCACGTTACCTACATCGCTAGCCTATCCTTTGGAAAGTGTTTTAGGCAATATTTCCAGGTGTTACCTGAAAACAAGTGTCATGTCATGAACAATTTCCGGAAAACGCTGTTGCATAAAGCTGAACAGGTCCGGCCTCCTTGTCCCACGACCTCTCCAGTCTCTAACAGGAGGAGGCGGAGACCCCCGGGGGCAAGGTAGAGTCCTTTCCAGACTTTGAACTCATCTCTTTCTCTGTGTGGCGTTTCTGGAACCGGTAACAGAACCATGGGCTCCCCATTTCCTGACACCCCCGAGCCCCTAGGCCCCAGGGTGGGGGAGAGAAGCGCCCCAACTCCCAGTGTCCGGGGCGGGGCACCCCGAGAGGATGGGCTTTCCTCCTGCCCGCACCAGGCCGTGCGGGGTCTGCCCCCGGAAATAAGGAAGCCCCTCCTCCCCCAGGCCGCGGTGCCATCCCTGTCGTGTGGGGAAGTGCCTGCGCGACCCAGCAAAGGGGCGGACTAACGTCGTGTCCACCTCGCTGAGCTGCAGGTCCGAGCAGAGCGAGAGGCCGCGACAGGCCCACGGGGGCGTCCCGGGCGGGCAGACGGCCACGCGCTCACCGGGGCCCAGAGACTGGACACATGCGTGTCCTGAACCCACGGGTGTCCGGAACCCACAGGGCGGCCGGTCACAGCCGTGACTGCTGGAGGGGGCAAGTGCACGGACATCCCCGGTAATGATTTCCAAAGACTGTGAAAGTCTTATATACAAGGGACAGTAATTGGGTCAAATACGGTTTGTCCCAATTTCTAAAGGGCAGAACGCGAACGGGGCTTATCACGAAGGGCCGAGGCTAGGCATGGAGAATCCAATCCCTCCCCCGCGGCACCTTCCCCTCCCCAGACCGTGGAGCCCCCCGAAAGCTCTGCACAAGGGCCGAGCCCTGAGCCGCAGCCCCTCCCGCTCCGCCAAGGTCGGGGAGCCGCGATTACAGCGCGCCCAGGGCCGCGCCCTTGGCTGATTGAACTCGCCCAGATGTTTTTCTTTCTACTCAGCGGAATGGTGACATTATTGGAGGTTAATAGTCAAGAGTTTATCTAAATTAGGTAACCGTAAAGTTCTTAATTTAGCCACTGAGTGCCTAATAGAGATTAAATTGGGCCTGGAGATACTGTGTCTCCACCTCGGGGGCGCGGCGCGCTGAGACGTCCCCTTTTCACATAACACCTTCGACTTCTGCCAGCGAGGACCTGGCTCTCGGGATTTACTGAAACAGGTGTGTTCCCTCGGGCTCCTCCTCCGGGAATTCTCCGTGGACGGGCGTCCGATTTCAGCTCCAGGAATCCTAGAGAATATGGCCTGGTCTGCGGGGGCACCGGGCCGTGGAAGGGCTCAGAGGAAAAGCAGAGGTCACAGCAGAAGTGTGGGATGGAAAAGGGAGAAATTAGATCGGATCCGTGGACGTGCGACTTCATAGGCATGTTATGCTTTAAAAATAAACTGGACATGCTTAGCGCAGCGGAGGGGGCGCAGGGCAGTACAGACCGACACGGGACGGACGGCGTGCGGGGGCCGCGAGTCCTGCGTGGAAGGAAAGGAGTGAGGGATGCGGGCACCGCGCGGAGCGGGTCTTCCTCCCGGGAGCGCGCAGGACGGGAGCGCGCAGCAGGGAGAGGCCGCGTGTGCGGCGTGGCTTGCGAGGGAAGCCGCGGTCACGCGCCAGCGGGGACCCCTGAGAGTCGGGGCGCAGGCGGCCGGCGAGGCTCCGGCTGGCGGGAGCAGGGCCGGCGTCTGGGTGCGCCCAGGTTGGGGGCTGATGGAGCTGCCCCAGGGTCTGCTTCCTCTGAAGGGGACCCCACAAACGTTCTCCGCGTCAACTGCTCACCCTCTTCCCCTGGGCCAGGTGCGAGGCGGGGCAAGCTCCGTGACTTTCTGGGATCCAATTTATTTGTAAAACAGAGAAACTACCATTTCTTTTCTGTACCTCTTTTTATTATTTTTCTTCCTGTTGTTCTGCTTTTTAAATGAGGTGTGGAGCTTCCCCACGAGGCTAAGGAGGGCTCGTGCTGGGTCCCGCGTGGCACACGCGCACCTGGCGAGGACGTGGGGCTGGTGCAGTAAACAGAGCCGCGTCGTGTCCTGTGCACGTTATGTTTCTTGGCAGATTACATCTCTGCTGTTTCGCTCTCTGTTTTCAGAGCCCTGGGGATGGTCTCACATTCCCAAAACAGGGAAGGAAGCGGAAAGCCCACCGCCAGCCGGGGGTGTGGCTCCTAGCTTCTCCGCAGGGCTCTTCCTGAGAAAACCGTTTGTGTCAACAACGGATTGAAAACTGGGCCTCTAGATGCCCCAACAGCACAGACATTAGTGCATCTTTCTGATTGGAAATGGAAGAGAAGCGCAGCTGCCTCCCTCGGGGCTGAGCCGGTTTGACTCGGGCCCGTCTCCAGGAGAAGGTGTTGCCGTCTGTGGTCACATCCTCAGCCTGGTCACCGGGGCCTGAAGCTGCCCTGTGTCCCTCATGGGCTGCCCTCAGAGCTAAGAGACACCCAGACACCTGTGTGCGTCTGGGGCCACCGTCCTGCGCAGCGGAGGACAAGGGCTCAGAGCTCCCCTGCCTGGGCGCAGAGCCGGCACCAGCTGCAAACGAAAGTTGCTTTGCGCTGTCGCGCCGCCTCCTAAAACTCCACGTGAGGTTTTCATTCAACTCCATGTTGTAGCCGTGTTAATATTGTTATTAAAGTAAGGCTTTAGATTCCATAATGGTTAAATTGCTGAAAATATTATTTCTGAATATTTGGGTGGAATTCATTCTCCAACATGATGAAGGAGCCTCCCTCATGATGTCATGTGCCCTGTGATATCACGTCCCATGTGGCATCACGTGCGGTGTGGTGTCATGTGCCACGTGGTGTCATGTGCCACGTGGTGTCATGTGCCATGTGGCCGCCCATCCCTGGCCCCCACGCCCCTGGGGAGAGGGCAGGTGGACACCAGACAGCTCAGGTAACTGAGTCGCGTTTGCACAGAGCGTTCATCTTTCCATCCAGGGCCCGTTGGTGTTGTGATGGTATCTTCACTCTGCATGTGTTTTCCCTCATTGGCTCTCTGAGCTCTGCCATTAAAAGGTAATTACAGGTCATAGGTAGTCCAACTTACATACGTGTTTATATATACACATAAAAAATCAAACTCATAGAAAGCTTATTTCCTAATTACATCTTTTGCAAAAACAATATCTAAAATTTATTTTAACTGACTTTATACTTTTTTCCTAGAGAATTGAAAAAATCTGACCAATACTCCTCCTTTCCTCATTGAAAATACTTCTTAAATTTCTGAGCCCCTTAATGCAGCTGATGGCTTAAAATAGACAGGCTCGTTCAGGTGAGCGGAATTATTGATTCTTGCAACTGTATTTACTCAAATATGTAACTATTACACTTTCCTAATTTTGTATCCAAATAGCATGAGCACAGAGACAGTGGGATTAACAGGAAATGCAAAAGAGTGAGGAATACAAGGATTCCTGCGTGGTGTCTTTGAGAAGGATGTTCTCCTTGAGAGAGGCTCAGCTACTAATAAATCAAGGTGCTTCAGGGTTACACGAAGCAGCTGAATTTTCATCACAGAAAATAGGACCTTTTTATTTAAATGAAATCACTCGTTTAAGGCAAAATATAAAACTGGAAATGGCAGTTAAGGTAGCTTCTCCTCCAGGGAAATTTCAACGAATCTGTGTGCATTAACATCGCTTAATGTTCTTTCCTGAAAGCTCTGGGAGGTGGAAAATTTCAGACAACAAAAATTAAGTGATCATGATGTATATGATTTTTTTATTATTCTAAAGGTGTTTACAATACTACAAAGTATTAAATGTAGAATAACCCAATTCTGGTGGCGACACTGTCACATATTATTATTTTGGAATATCAGAGTAGCTTTTGAGTGAAAAGCCAGGCATAATTGCCTTTTTAACCACAGACATTACCAGCTTTTGTGCTTGAGAGATAAATGTGCCTGCTAAAAACCAGTGAAGAGTTTCTTTAAAATAGAAAGGGATCTGGACTAATTGCAAAAGGAATGGGGGAAAAGCTGTTAGGAAATTATAGATCCTCCCCATTATTCTCCATATTACAAATACTAGAAAATTGACAGTTGATAAGTGTCAATGGGTTCTGAAGGGTTGTTGTATTTGAGCAGAGGTATTCATTCTGTGTGCACAGGGGCATGCACACACGTGAGCATGCATGCACAGCACATGTGCATGAGCACATGCACAAGAGTATGCACACACAGCACATACACTCACAAGCATGCACACAAAGCATGCACACACACAAGCATGAACACACATGGAGCATGCACACACATGAGCATACACACACACAAGCATGCACACACAAAAGCACCCACACACATAGCACATACACATGCATGCACACACAGCATATACACTCATGAGCATGCACACATGAGCACACACACACACAGCACATACACACAATAAGAGCCCTGTAAGAGCCACTCCTGTCATAAAATGAAGTTATATTGCGAAAGGTGAGGACTGGGTTTGAACCTGAAGTATCCACCTGACTCTCTCGTGTGCAGATAATTTCACTCAACTCAGCGAACGCTCGCTTGGTTAGTCAGACAAGCATCATTTAGGAAAGAAAGGTGGTGTTGTTGAGCAGCGTGCTCTAACTACAGTGGTGGTTGGATTACAAACTCTGCCCTTCATGGTCTAGAAAACGGTTCTCTTTTTAAAACGTGGTCACAAACTTTCCTGAAAGTCATCTTGTGAACACTCTGCGGACTAAAACCCTCGAGGCCCCGCCCTCGGGCGCCCACCTGCAGCTCAGCCCCAGCCGGGTGGCAGCGGGCAGTGGCGGGCAGCCTGGGCACAGGAGCTGTGTGGGACGTAGCCAGGCTCAGCTTAAGTTCTGGGCTTTGGACAAGTTCTGTGAACTCCAAAGTCGCGCCCATAGAGCGAAAGGTGAGCGCCATGGCGGGCGGCAGGGTGAGGACGGGAAGGCGCCACACACCGTGCCAGTGCCGGGGGGATGCTCTACCAGGGTGGCCAGGAAGGCCTGGCCCCTGCAAGCAGGAGGAACAAAATCCCCCAAGTCGATGGTCCTGCCTCCACAGCAGCAGAGATGAGATCGTCTTTAAGCAGCTTCTCCACCAGAAGTAACCTGAGGGGATTAAATCTTCAAAAAGCTTCAAGCTCATTTTACACAAAGATATCACCTTAGACAGCTGCCTGAACCCAGCTCTGCCCTCTCCCCAGAACCTGCACAGGCTCCCACTGGTCCTGCCTGCAGGCCCCTGGCCAGGGCTGCCGCCCCAGCACCCGTCCTAACTCAGGTGTCCACGCCCAGGGACACCTCTTGTTGGGGGCTTCGCTGGCCTGGAGCCAGGTGCCACGTGGCCTCCTGGGCCTCCCAGTTCCACCCAGGTCTGAGCTGTGTTGTGCTTTAATTTCCTGAGCATCTGAGTCTCACCCCCATTTGGCTCTGAGCCTGGGTGTGCCTCACCCAGGAACAGCCAAAACCCAGCGTAGAGCAGGCGGACCCTAGCGGGCAGTAGCCAGAGACAGCACCTTAGAGAACAGCAGTGACATATGAAATACTTTCAAATCACGTCTAATGTGAAGTTTCTGGTGCCAGTCTCTCCGTTCACCCCCTCTTTCTAGTTTAATTCCATTATGGTCAGAGAATATAGCCTGTATGATTTTAATGATTTTTAATTTGTAGAGATGTGTTTAACAGCCCCATGTAGGGTCTATGTTGATGACTAATCCATGAGCACTTGAAAAATATGTGTATTTTGTGTTGTTGGGTGAAATATTCTATAAATTCTATTCTATAAATAGAACCCTTAGAATGTTCAAATAACAGCAGTGACATATGAAATACTTTCAAATCACGTCTAATGTGAAGTTTCTGGTGCCAGTCTCTCCGTTCACCCCCTCTTTCTAGTTTAATTCCATTATGGTCAGAGAATATAGCCTGTATGATTTTAATGATTTTTAATTTGTAAAGGGAATGTAAAGGAGGAAGAATTAGACCCTGTTGGTTGATGGTGTGTGTTGTTTAGTTCTTCTCCGTCCTTGCTGACTTGCAGTCTGGTAGTTCTATCAATTGCCGAGAGTGGAGTGTCAAAGATCCCACTAGTAACTGTGGATTTGTATTTCTCATTTCATGTCTATCAGTTTTTGCTTCATACATTTTGATGCTTCATCACTTTGTGCATGCACACTTAGGATGTTGTGTCTTCCAGTGGATTGATCTTTTTATTATTGTATAACTTTCCTCTTTGTCTCCAGTAATTTCTGTTGCTATGGAGTCTAGTTGATCTGATTTTAATATAGATAATCCTGATTTTTTTATTAATATTCACACGACGTATCTTTTCTCATCCCTTTACTTTCAACTTACTTATGTCATTATAATTGAAGTGAGTTTCTTGTGGACAGCATATAATTAGATCACATTTTGTGTGTTGTTTTAAAAATCCACTTTGCCAATCTATGTCTTTTAATTGATGTTGTAGACTGTTTGCATTTAAGGTGATTATTGGTATGTTGGGGGCTTAAGTTGCCATTTTATTATTTGTCTTTTATTTGTTTCCTCTCTCTCTCCTTCCTTCCTTCTTTCCCTCCTTACTTCCTTTCTTTCTTTGGATTATTTGAACACTTTAAGGGTTCTACCTTGAATCATTTATAATTTTTCAGTATGTCGCTTTGAACAATTTCTTAGTGATTGCTCTGAGTATGGCAACATGCATCTATACCACACCCAGTCTACGGCTTCAGTGTTCTACCACTTTGAGTGAAGTACAGAAACCTTCCTTCCATTGAGGTCTCTACTCTCCAAGCTTTTCAAATAGAATTGTCTTAAGTAGCCTCTACATACGTTGAGAACTACATGAGAAAAAGGATGGTCTATTACATTGAGTCCTGTTTTTACTCACTTCACTGTGTTTTCCGTTTTGAAACCCTCCTCTGCCATTACTTCCTTTCTGTTTAGAGGACTTCCATTAGCTATTCTTTTTTTTCTTTTTTTTTAATTTCAGCTTATTATAGGGGTACAAAAGTTCAGGTTATACATATTGCACATGTCCCGCCCATCCCCCTGAGTCAGAGCTTCAAGCGTGTCCATTCTCCAGACAGTGTGCCTGGCACTCACCATGTAGTCATGCCCCCATCCCCTCCCCCCACCCCCACCTCCCCGAGTCAGCACCTTCAAACATGGCCATTCCCCAGACGGTGCACAGCACACTCATCATGTAGGCATACACCCATCCCCTCCCCCCACCCCCCACCTCAGTCTGATGTCCAATTGGCATCATTCCCCAATGTGCATTTAGTTGATTATCAGGGAAACCAATTTTCTAGTGAGTACATGTGATGCTTGTTTTTCCATTCTTGGAATACTTCACTTAATATAATGGGTTCCAACTCTCTCCAGGAGAACCAAAGAGATGTCATATCACCGTTATTTCTTATAGCTGAGTAATACTCCATGGTATACATATACCACAATTTACTAATCCATTCGTGAATTGATGGGCATTTGGGATGTTTCCATATCTTTGCAATTGTGAATTGTGCTGCTATAAATATTCGAGTACAGGTGTCTTTGTCACAGAATGACTTTCGCTAGCTATTCTTTAAGAGGAGATTTTCTGGCAACAAAGCCAGGAGGGAGGAGAGGGAAGGGGGGAGAAAGGGAACAGGGAAAAATAAAAACAGCCGGTGTAGAGAAAGGCAGTAAGATAAAGAAGAGAAAGCTTTTATCTAATCTTTAGCAAGATCCCCAAAACCAGGTATTCAGTGTGACTACCTATGTAGACGTGGTGCAGACCAGCCTTGTAGAATCCATATCTAACACATCTTCATTTAAATAGATATATCAACAGAATAGAAGAAGCTGGATAATACTCCTGCAAGGGCTGAAGCTTACAGAGTCCAGTACCTGTCAAAAGATAGTCTCCACATGTCGCTAGACTGAGCAGGGAGCTTTGTCCTGCATGCACAGGTGGGGTGCAACTGAATCTATAAACTAATATTTTACCATATTCTCTTTGAACAGTCGTTTATTGAAAGCCAGAATTTCCATCTGCATACCAAAGGCTTAAACCTGAAGTTTCAGTCTGTGCTGTTTGCAGGCGGTGGGATGGGGGTATGTGTGTCTGAGTGATGAGTGTTTTGTCCTGCCGAAGGCGGGTTAATGGGATTCCATCGGCTAAAACACCAGAAGCCCCACCGCAGTTTATGCTCGTGATTTAATGCACCATTTTGATGATGAAATTTATGCAAACATAAAAGCCACATAACCCTGTAAGCATTTAACAATTTTTTAATTAAACTTCAGAGATAATTACAGATTCATGTGCCATTGTAGAAGTATTGCAGGGAGCACCCCCCCCCACCCAGTTTCCCTCAATGATAACATCTTGCAAACCTGAAGCGCCCTGTCCCAGCCAGGGTGCAGACCTCAGTGCAATCTGCTGTCTCGGCCAGATTTCCTTGGTGTTGCCTGTTTTCTGGTACTCATTTGTGTGTGCATGTGTGTGTGTGCGTGTGTGTGTGTGTGTGTGTGTGAGTGTTTTGAGTCCCACGTAATTCCACTGCAGCATGGCAGTGCCTCCACTGTCACTGCCAAAGAGGAGAACGTCCCATCACCACGAGGATCCTGTGCCATCCTCACTGAACACACGCACCTGCCTCCATCCCCACCGCCCAGTCTTAGCCCCTGGCAGCCACGGGTCTGTTCTCCATTTCCATAATTCAGTCATTTCAAAAATGCTACATAAAAGGAATTGCAAAACCTTCTATACCAGCTTTTTCACTCAGCATAATTCCTGGGGGATTTACCTAAGTCGCTGTGTGTAAGTGGCCCGTTTCCTTCCACTGCTGAGCAGTATTCCACAGTGCGTCTGGACCACGGTGTGTGAACCGCTCACCTGGGGGCCATTGCAAGCAGAGCTGCTATGAACACCTACGTCCAGGTTTTTATGCAAACCTAAATTCCCATTCCTCTGGGATAAAGGCCCAAGTATGACGTTTCTGGGTCATATGTTAGTTGTATGTTCGGTTTTTATAAGAAACTGCTGAGCGATTTTCCACAGTGACTGTAGCATTTTACATCCCACCAGTGACGCGTGTGGCATGGTCACTTGTCACTGGGCTGTTCTTCTAGGTGTATATAACACGTCTGTCATTACAGTTTTAGTTTGCGTTTCCCTAATGCCTAAAAACACTAAACATCTTTTCATGTGCCTATTTCTCACCTCTGATGCTCTTCATTGAAATGCCTTTTACCCCTTTCTGACTGCATTGCCTGTTTTGTTGCTGTTGAGTTTTGAGAGTCCTTTATGCATTTTAGGTATTAGTCCTTTGTCAGGTATGTGATTTGCAAATATTTTCCCTCATCTTTAGCTCATCTTTTACCCTCCTGCCGGAGCCTTCTGCAAAAGGAAAGATTTAGTTGTGACGAGGCCTAACGTGCCTGTCCTTCCTTCTGTGCACTGTACCCAGGGCCACATCTGAGCACTCTAGTGCCGTTTTGTAAAAAGGCCACCCTTCTTCTGTTGTCACTGTCATCAGAAACCTTTGGGACTATCTGTGGGAGTCTATGGATTACCTAAAGTTTGACACTCAATCTCAGAGATGAGTGGGAAAATCAGGCCTGCAGAGCCAGGGGCAGTGCACGCCTGTGACAGCAGTGGTGGCCGTGGTGGCCCTGGCCTCTTCCCACAGGCAGGGCTCGGGGACAGTCCTGAGGACTGTGCTGGTCCACTCTGTGTTTCGTCTAACCCTAAATGGCCTCTTTAGGAGTCTGTCCCCAGTGGGATGGGACCCTGGGCTGTGAAAGGGACGCGGTGGCCCAGGCATGGGGGAGGGTGTCGCAGGAGCAGCCTGTCTGCATCACCGTGTCTCCTGGGCCAGCCCCCGCCAGCCCCGGTCCCAGCCTGGCTCCCTTTGGCTCAGATCCTGGCGGGTTCACTGGTCCCCTCCTCTGAGAACCGCAGCCACCTCAGGGTCGCACTCCTACTTAATTAAACAGAATACTCACTGTCCCCCACCAGTGCTTCTCGGAGCCAGACACCCCTAGGGCTCCCAGGGGCAGGAGGAGACGGGGTTCTCCCCGCACCTCAACCCCGGCTCGAGGAACGAACGTGCGTCCCGCCGATGTGCAGAGTTCCCCAAATCATCGCGCGGGGACGGCTTTCGTTTCACAACAGTGACAAAGCAAAACAGAACAAGGAAGGGAAAGGAAAGCGTCTGAAAGAGGTGGATACCCAGGAGTAGAGCAGTTTCCCTCGTTCTGTCCTCACGCTGTGGGGACAAGGAACGGCGCCTCTCCAAGCTTACGCAGCCGAGCTAATGGTACGGCCCGCGCAGACCCGCGTCCCGCGGGGGGATCCGTCGCCCGCGTCCCTGACCGGGAGCCCCAAGTGCCACCATTTCTCACGCCGCAGGCATCTTGCAGTCGGCTCTTAACGCCCCTTCCGTCCATGAGTTTAGTTTGTGGCTTCAGATGAAATATAAACCGCGAGCGCAGCCTTCTGACAGGCGCAGCCGGACTCGGACTGCCCTGCGGGCGCGGAGGGAGGAAGCAGGACGCGTGGCATCCTTCCGCGGAGTCAGCCCGCACCCTTCGCGTGCGGCGCGGCGTCTGTCCGCGTCCCCAGCCTCTCCCCGACAGCTGAGCTGCAGCCGGAAGGCTGCGCCTTTTGCAGGAGTCAGTATTTGGCGACCTGCTCCACCCTGTGCGCTACACGCCCAGGAAGGCTTCGGGGAGATGGAAACACATGCTGCTCAGTCCTGTGGTTCAGGTCACGCACGCGCCCGCTGGCAGGCTAAGAGGTGCCAGAGAAAAGCCAGAATGAAGCCTCGCCCTGCAGGGGCCACGCTGCCTCCGTGGGCCGGCAAGACTCCGGCGAAGGAGGACCCTGCTCCTGGGGTGGGGGGGGCGGGCACCAGGCTTCCCACCCCGCAGTGCTCCCCGACACCTGCAGAGTCACTCACGAGCAGGGGCAGGCAAGGCGGTCTTGGGAAGCAGCACGTTCAGCATAAAGGATGAGGCACTTGGAGTATTGCTTGAGAGATATGGATGCCAATTGGCTCAATCCAAGTAACGTTACTTGAGCAACTATTGGGTTCTAGGACAAAGCTAGTCTCTGTTTTCCGGGAAGGTCAAAATTGGATCAGGGAGACAAACCCCCAAATGCGTGAGTGCCATTCAGCGCTCTGCGCTCTGAGAAGCAGGTGGCGGACGGGCCACGAGTGCCGCAGCCAATCACCCGTCAGGAGAGCGAACGAGGCAGCACCGTGAAGCCCCGATTCCTGTTCCCGCAGCCCAAGTCAGACCGCAGAGCCGGGCCCCGTTTCTGCATAGAAAGTCTCGAGACATGGAGGAGCGAGGCAGAGGTCCCCGCCCTGGATTCCGACCCCGTCCCAGACGCCCCCATCCCCACACCCCTGGGACGGAGCAGAAGGAGGTTCGCTCTCCAGCTGGCGATTAGCTTTTCTCAGGCAGTTACTAAATGCTTCTGGAGAGCTTAGGTTGAAATTTCAGCTTTAAAAAGCAAAAAAAAAACACAGTTGATGTTACTTAGAACAGCTGGTGATTTCCACACTTACTCCCGGGCGGCCACGGCTCCAATTTGTGGCTCGCCTTGTCTTCAAACATCTCAGGGCAACCAAAATTCGACAGGATGACAGATCGTCCTGGCGATGGGTACTGACAAACAAATTAGTGCAAAGATGCTTTCCCTAGCAGACCAGATGCGCCGGGTCCCGCCGCTCGGAACAGGCCGCGAGAGGCCGTCCGCCCCCATCTGCGCCTCCTACTCCTGATTTGTCTCTCCTTTGTTTATTTGTTGCAATGTCCTGATGCGCCCTCGCGACACACAGGGCCCGAAACGGGCACAGGGAGGGGCTGACCTCGCTGCATGTCCTAAACTTTCCCAGGACGTGGTGCAGGAAATTAGACCACCAGCAACGGAACTCTTTGTAAACACCGGGAGACGCCTCTCCGGTGTCGGAACCGCTGCCCTGACGCCGGCCCCGGGGCTCACTCTGAGCTCCGCCAGGCCCCGGGAGGACAGTCAGGACGAGAGGGGACGGACGGTGTCCCTCCCACAGACTAGCCTGCCTCGAGCACCGCGAGCACAGGAGAGGCGCCGACCACCCTGAGATGCCATGTTAGGATGGAGAGGTCTCCTCGAGGCTCGTGGAGTTCTCCAGAGAGGACACGGAGTTGAGCTGGGTTTTCAGGAATAAATGGGATTGAGAGGAAGGACTGGGTAGCGCAGGGCAGGGGAGAGGGTGGGCTTCCACCCGAATCCCTGTCCCCCCACCCCTCACCTGCAGAGTCACTCGGGTGCGTGCTCAGTGCAAACTCCTTCTAAGACCGGCTCTGCAGGACTTCAGCACGGGTTCTTTTAACACTGAGCCCTAATCTGTCGCCTCCGTAGGCAGGTGCTCGCCGGTGTGGTCTCCCAGACACATCCTCTCACCTCCGCGGCATCCCGTGTGCAGGGCGGGCGTCCTCAGCTGCCGGCCGCGGCTCCTGCTCTGGGAACGGGCTCTCTGCCCCTCTCGCTCCTGTCTCAGCCAGGCCATTTCACTTCCTCCGCCTGTTACTGTCATTTCTCTTT
This sequence comes from Lemur catta, assembly GCF_020740605.2. Lineage (NCBI taxonomy): Eukaryota > Metazoa > Chordata > Mammalia > Primates > Lemuridae > Lemur > Lemur catta. Next base: position 48,598,708 of record NC_059145.1, read on the forward strand.
CCGGAGGATGAGGAACTGCCACCGTCCATCAGCGATCATATTCTTCACCATGAAACGCCGCGTCCCAGCGCCCAACTTCTGTCTGATCGGTAGAGACAGGGGATCAGCCCTGACTCTAAATTTCATAAACCGCCTATAATAAAACCGCCTCGCATGTAAACGTGCTGTGTCCATGGTGAGACACGTGCGTCACCCCGGTTAGCAGCCCGACGAAGGGTCTAATTATGTCACTTCCCACGAGGCCGCCCATCGGGGTCCGTCTGTCCCCCGTCCTGGCCTCACATGCGGCTGTCGGTGTGAGAACACACATGGCAGTAGCTGCTCACACGTCGGAAGCGCCAGGCAGGAGACGGTTACGCAGAGGCGTGGCGTGAGCTGGGCCGGGGACCAGATTAGAGCCTCAAATGCTTCCTGCCAGTGGATGCGGCCGGGGCTTTAGATACGTGCGATTATTCACATTTCATCACGTGCCACTCGCTCCTGCCTAATTGCTGAGTGTTTTCTCTTGTGCTTAAATTTCATGCCGCAGATTATTAAAAATTGACTTTACAATATTTATTTTACTTATCTTCTCAAGCCAGACTGGGCTTAGCCCATAGATTTGGTGAATTATTAATTTTTAAAGGCAACTTGTGCTACGTTTTACCCTCGGAGGGTGTCCAGAGAGACCCGGTTTCTTGCCCAGAACGCACAGAACTGAATCGCTTTGATTCATCTTTAATCTAAAGGCTCTGAAAGCGCCTACGCCGAGATGCAGGAGCTAATGAATCCCCCGACTTAATGGGAGACGCTAACGAGCACTCGGTCCGCATTTGGATTCACGCGATGAAGGAGGAAAACTCTCGTTTCTGTCATTTCCAGTAGGTTGTCTGAGCAATAACCTTGGACAATATAATTCGCTTGGTTATAGAACAAGAACTGCTCAGAGCCGTAATGAGACATTAATAAAACCAACAAACGTCTCCACATCAGCCTCAATTTGCCGCAGCGCCGGCCTTCTGGACTGGCCACACCGCCGCTCCCGGCACCATCTGCCATGCCAGGCCCTCCAGGCTGCTGCTGGTGTTCCTACACCTCAGTCTGCGGGGGCGAACACGTGGGCCAAGGTAAACCTCTCCCTGCTGAGTCCAGTTGGATTTCTTTAAGTGCGTAAGTGAGGTTCCCCCGTCCATACGCTAAATTCTAGATTAAATTATATACTGAATCAGGAGTAGATGCACAGACCCCAACAAGGTAAAATGATGAACAACAAAACGATATGTCACCTTACACTGATATATATATAAACCGCTGTTCTTATTTTATTTTTCTGAAAACCAGCTTTGTCTAAATGTCCATTCCCTTAGCCCCGCTCTTTGAAGAAGATCCAGTGTTCCAAGTGGACCCTTTTGTTCCCCCGGCTACGCAGTTAACATACAAAAGCAGCACGGCACACACTTACCTGGTTCATGGCACCAAATACAAGCAAGACATGAGGAAAACTTTCCAAGATGATTAACAACAACAGAGACATAGATGGTTTGTTTCTCAGCACATCCTTCAGAAACTTTGGAAGATGTGCTATATTTATGGAAATTCAGAATGCTTGTTGTGCCTAAAATTCACTACTGCATCCGTGTTGTTGAACTTAACACTAGCTAAGGCGTCAAGCAGGAACAAGTCAGATTGGTCCCATGAGGGTTTCCACCACTCGTCGGTCCAGAGCCCCCGTGAAGGATGACGGTGGAAATAATTCACTGAGACACTTGAGACGTCAGAGAACTGCTTTTCACCAGAGATGGTTTTTTCTTTTTCAATTGCTTTGTTGGTACCTTGAAGAAAACCTTAGTTAGGACGATCAGGTTTCAGAGCTTCTCCTTGGCCCCTGACTCCCCGCCTGTCTCCAGCCAGGGCCCCCGACAGGGAGGGCCCCAGGCGGGCTCAGCCTCGGGGCTGCCCTGGAGAACAGGAGCCGGAGCCAAGCCCAGAGGGGGCCGAGCCGGAGCAGCCCCTCCAGACCCGGAAGCTCAGGGCTCACGTGACCTGGAGCCCCTGGACGCCCCGGGGACGCCCACGGCCGACCGGAGATCCCAGGGAGACGCTCTCTGCACCAGGACTGGGCAGCTTGGTCTGGGGGGCGGTTTAACAAAATGCTGTGACACACGGACGCAAACTCCCTGAGACTTTCTCAGCCCAGGGCGCAAAGCCAGGCTGCTCAGCTGGCACTCACCTCCCCTGGGCCCCTGCTCCGAAATCCCAGCCTCAGAAACAGCCCCCTCGGCAAAGGGCGTGAATAGCCTTCACCTGGCTCTTAAACGTAGCTTATTCTTTAAAACTTGTAAACGTTTGATCTGCAAAGGCGTGTGCAGGCCCCTGTGTGCCCACTCATCCCCGCTGCTCCCATGTGGCCGCCCGTCCCTCCTAGGGCACACACCGGGCACCGACACAGGTGCCAGCCGTGAGGACAGCTGTCGGCTCCCGCCACACGGGCTGAGGGCAGCCGGGCAGCAGCCAAAGCCAGGCCCAGAGCAGCAGGAACCACCAGGTCTCAGGATTTGAGTCTTCACTGGAGAGAGTCACCTGTCCCCAAATATTCCCCCCGCCCCCCACAATAAGGGCCCGAGTGCGGGGCGGGGAGAGCAGGGCTGAGGCGCGGCTGGGACAGCGGGAGCGGGTGCTAGAGAGCCTCAGCTTTGTGACATGTCCCACGCCCCATGTCCCACGCCCAGATTCCTGCTCTGCACGGCAGGGCTGGTGACAGGCCCCTCGGCCTGAGACGGTTGGAGGTGAGGGGGTCACGTCAACGCACTGAGTAAACTCCAGCTCTGACCTCCGTCATTTTAGTTAGGAGAGCAGCAGCTGACGTTGGGTGATTGTCAAGTGCCATGTGTTTGAGTGTGAATTTAAGGCCACACGCTGGAGCCTGGAGAAGCAGCCCTTTCCTGCTGCGGACCCCCCCCCCCCCCAACACACACACACACACACCTGTGCAGGGAGCCGCGGCCTGGGGGGCAGCCGAGCTTCCTGTCCACACAGCCCTTTCCTGGGCGTGCTGGGGCATTGGGGCCCAGGGCGTCTTTCCCGAGTCACCGAGATCCTCCTGCCCCCCCCACCAGGCACCTGTGTTGATTCTAACACCCGTCTCCTGCCTGTGGCCCTTCAGGGGGAACAGGGTGGTCCAGAATGGCTTCTAGACCCTTCTAGACTCTTCCCTGCCGGGGTCCCTGCCAAGCTGCCTGCGAGCCCTCTGCTGAGAAACAGCCGGGCCCGGGGTCTGGTTACCTCCCGCCGGCCCTGACCCAGGAGCACGTCCCACTTTCCGCCGGGGTGGGGGCGGCTGGGGAGGCAGGGACAGGTCTGGAGGAAAGGCCACAAAAACACAGCAGCATGTGGACTTCCTTATCTGATATCCAGACAACCCTGTGAGGCGGCCACTGTTTTCACAGTAAAGAGGAGAAAATTGAGACTTAGAGAAGCCAGGCAGCCTCCCCAGAGCCACAGCCGCTGTGGTGGAGGTGGGACAGCCGCCCAGGGGCGAGCGCCACGCCCGGCCGGTCCTCGGGGACCACCCCACCCAGCCGGCACCCGCAAATTGGCTAATTATATGGTCCATTACTCCCGGGAGCTCTCCTGCCCCTGCCTTGATTACCTGAAGTGCTGCCGAGCCCTGTTCCAGCCGACACGGGGTTACTTTTGTGCTGCAAGTGTTGGCTCAAGAGAAATGCTTCTGCTGTTGGGAACTTTTTTGAATTTATGGATATAATAGCTTTGAAATACAACGGAGAGCTATCTTCGAAGCAAAAAAGTCACAGACTCACGTAGCTAAACCTCAAGTTTCATTTAAACGTGTATTTGTAAATTTTAAAGTACATGCGTTCAAAAAATATATCTTTGAGCAAATTTCAGCTTCCCTTCCAATAGACAGGTCACACTGATTTATTTATTTAAATTTATATATTTTTTATTTTTTATTGATACATAATAATTGTACATACCCATGGAGTACATGTTTTGTTTTGATACAATCGTATAACATATAATGAATGATCCAATCAGGGTAACTGGGACATGATTCACCTGAAACATTTATCATTGCTTTACGTTGGCAACATCTGAAAACTTCTAGCTATTCTGAAATATAATAAATCCTTGTTAACCGTACTTGCCCTATTGCACTATTGAACACTAGATCTTTTTCCTTCTATTTAACAGAATGGATAAAAAAGATGTAGTGTAGGTACACAGTGGAATATTATTTAGCCATGAAAAAGAAGGAAATTTTGTCATTTGCAGAAACATGGATGGATCTGGAGGACATTATTTTAAGCAAAATAAACCAGGCACAGAAAGACAAATATTGCATTTTCACACTTATATATGGGACCTAAAAAAGAATTGATCTCAAGGAGGTAGCGAATAGAACTTCCTTTTAAAGACCCGAGCGTTGCCTTGGAGCTGAACCAGCCTCCGCCCCGCGGGGAGGTGTCCACACACGCGTGATGCTCTGAGCCGGGCAGGACCGTTTCTGAGCCGCGGTCTCTCCGTAAACGTCCTGCCACGCCCTTCACCACCCCTGTGCCCAGAGCCTCCGAAAGTGTCTCAGCAAATAAGCACCGTCCTCCAAATCCCTGGTGACGTCACCAGAGCGAGAAAGGAACGGACCCACCGGGCCTCCCGCTTCCCTGAGACTGTCCCGTCCTCGCCGGGTTCTCCCAGGTGGGCTCTGGGTGGAGCTCGTGTTGCACGGCAGGTTTCAGGCATTTAGGGGCAGAAATCTGCAGCGACAGCTGTGGGCGATGGAGCCAAATTTCAGATGAAAGCAGAGAAGCGGAATGGTCTCTGCCCCAGAACCCTATGTTTGTCCAGCACTTAGGTGGCACCTGCTGTGTGCCCGGCACTGGCTAAGCCCTCTGTAAGCGGCGCCCCCATCAGTGCTCAGCCCCATAACGTGGGTCCACCCGAGTCCCGCGGTCAGATCTCACGCCCTCCACGCCTTGCCGTCCCCCGAGGCATCCACTGCCGGCCACACAGCAATGCCCGCCACCCCCAGCCCAGGGCCTGCACCTGAGGGGCCTGTAGCTCCAGGAAAGCCACCCTGACCTTGGAGACACTGCCAGGAAGTCACCTGACAAGGAAAAGGGTCAAATTCTTGGCTCTGGATTCAAATACTCTCGGGTCTGGTTGTAAGTCAGGGGAGTCAGGAAGACATTGTCTCTGGAAGCCCTGACCTTCCCAACCCCTGCTGGCTGGGGGGCGGCTGCTGTGGCCTCGCCAGCCCTGCCCTGGGTGGTGGGCAGAGGGGACCAAGGATGGAGCCCAGGTGGGCTTGAAGGAACAAGCTCAGTCCTTCCCGCAGCACGACCTCCCCCACTCTGCACCTCATGCGGTGCGACCGGGGCAGGGAGGTGGGGTGCGGGGCAGGGCCCAGGCCCCCGCCCTGCGTCTTGGGAGACACAGTTTCCAGCTGCAGGCGGTCCCCAGGGGGCTCCTCCCAGCCCAAGGAGGTTCGCAGGTCAAAGCAAGAGTCTGACACACAGACAGCCGACACATGCTCACCAAAGAACGCAAGGCTCCCGTTAGTTAGCAAGTGACATCACCTCACCTGCAGAGGGAAACCTTCGGGCTGACTGCAGACCTCTGGGCAGAGACCTCACGAGCCAGAGGTTGGGGGCCCCACGCTCCATCTTCCCAAACAAAACAACTGCCAGCCCAGAAGTTTGTCTCCTGCAAAACCAAGTCTCATATATGAAGGAGAAATAAAGACTTTTCCAGACAAGCAAACACTGAGGGCATCTGTCAAGGCCAGACCTGCCCTGCAGGAAACACTCGGATCCGCCTTGTACATCGACCGGGGCCGCAGACACCCGCCAGCTAAAACCGCCCAGAGCCGGAGCTCGGAGCTCACACCAACAACCACACAAGAGGTGACGCAGAGCGACGAGGTTCCACCCAACAGGACGGACAGAGCAGCGTCCCCCATCCCAGCTCTGTCAGTCAGCGGGAGTGGTCTGAATACTGAGACGGAGGCCGCTGAGCGGACTGAAAAACACAAGCCAAGTGTCCGTGTCTGTAGGAAACACACCCCACCCACGGCAGCCGGGACCCCCCAGAGAGCTGCGTAGCCTGTTTGACACACACAGGGAGGAAGGTGACCGGCAGGTGGCCGGGGTTCCAGGCTGGACCCGTTGGACGGTGTAAGTGGGTCAGGGGAGCACAGGATGTGCCGGTTCCCGCCGGGCGATGCTCCTCCGGTTCCGAGCAGGTGTACTCGGAAATCCCGCAGAGCACCCAGGGAATCTGTCCTGCAGGAAGTGAGGAACTTGGCCTTGGGGTCAGGAGAGAGGCGCAATCAAAGCGTGCAGTTGCCGGCAGGCCACCACCTGCAGATGGGGCTTTGTTGGCAAGCAGGTGACCTCTCACTCAGTCCTCCAAACTGGCACACTCTCCGAGTGGCACCAGGGCTGTAAGTGACCACTCCGGAGCAGCACGGCTCACAGAGGACACTGGACTGACATGAGGAGGAGGAGGAGGATGTCACGCAGCCTCCACGGCCTCCTTTCCCAGAAAAGCAGGAAATGAGGAACAGTCTGGAATTCCCGGCACAGCTGCCGGCCGTGCAGACCCTAGGAAAGCTGTGGGTCCCCCCGAGCGATGCGTGGACACACGCTTTTGGACTTTTCTCCCAGTTCCATGCACTTTCTCGCAAGGATCCACCTTTTCCCGTCCATCACCTGTCAGACCTGCGTCTGTGCCCACCGCTCACACCTGGAGGGGCACGTGGGGCAAACTGGCACCTGTGCTGCTGTGTTTCAGCTCTTCCCCCCTTTCCAAAGGGAAACCGAGTCAGCTGGAGCGCGGTGCAGGGTCCAGCCCAGAACATCTGCGTGGCCCTCCGGCCTGCGCACGGCACTGCGGTCGCTGGTCCACAACCTGCCTCTGACTCACCGTTGACTCACCGGGGATGTCCTGCTGCCCCGGCTTGGAGGGAAGCCATGCAGGAGAACGAAATGCCCTGGAGACGAAACCCTCCAAGAAGCACAAATTGCACAAAAGAGCCCCACGTCTCACGTGCAGCCAATGGACCTCGTGCTGCCGCCAGGAATCAGAGTCGTGGTTTCACGCGCAGCCCCCGGCGGCTCCCATCGGAGCTACTGCAACTGCACGTGGGGATGACGCCCACGGATCTGGGAACTTTGAGAGGAATTTAGAAGCTCTATATTTCCTTTTAATTAATCAGTTCTTTACAAACACCATCTCCAAATACAGTCACATTCCGAGGGACTGGGGCGGGGCTTCACCCTGAGTTTCTGGGGAGTTCACAAGTCGGCCTGCACAAGGGACAGGTGACCAAACCCTTGCTTTACCCGTCTCTGAAATTGCCGGAAGAGACGCACACCCTGCAGTCACCAAAAGGAATCAAAGCTGCTTGTGTTTTGCAAAATGCAGTGTGGGCCTGGAATGTCCTGGGAGTTTCCGGAACACCCCTGAGCTGTTGGCAGGATGGGGGCCTGGAGGCAGAGTTTCAGGACACACATTCCTGAAAGGGTGTGCGACAGACTCCTCGCCTCCACTCCAAATGTTAGCCAGTCCTTCCTCCCGCCTGAGCCGAGGTCAATGATTTTCTTGCGTCCCAGGGTGCCCCACCTGTCGGTGAAGGTCTGCGTCTGTCCCTTTGAGGACTTACCTGTTTGATTGGAAAATACAGTGAGGAGAGAAAGTGGGTCAGGCGTCGGGGAGCCCATCTGCCGGAGTGTGTTTTGGCACAAAGAAAACACAAGACAGGAACTGATAAAAGAGGCTGAAGTATTGTAGCCCCAGGGCAGCGGCACAGTTCTGTGGACCCGACTGTCCGCCTTCTCCCCAGTCACGTAATCACTCAAGACAGCTGTGCGGCCCACACGGGAGATGCATGTGGCCGACAAAAGAGGAAGACAAAGGACAAACCTCTCTCGATTTGTGAAATAAGGACAGTGCCAAAGAGCTCAATGTATGTGCTTTTCAAATAGCCCACGCTATGAAATATTCGGTGCTTTTTAGGAAGCAATGTATGAGATCGAATCCTCGGATATTCCAGCCATTATCATTTTTATCATGTTTATTAAAATTTTCAGCCAATATGCTATTTCACACAGACGAGTTTCTCTGACAGCTGACATGTGCTTATGGACTGCAAGGTTTTTTAAAATGTTCATCCTACTTGCTAAAAACTGTTTTATAAATTACTTCTAAACAACACAGGTTTATATCCCCAAAGTGGGCTGCAAAAAACATTATTTTTTACACAGTGCTAAACTTGCTTTGCTGATGTATTTTGTTAAAGACTTTCTTCCGTTCATGAGGGCTATTGGGCTAGAGTCTCTTTCTTATGACAGCATTGATCAATTCTGGCTTTAGATTAACGCTGGCCTCATCAAATCACTTTTGCATTCTGCCCTCTTCTTCCTCAGACTCCACGTGTGAGTGAGATTGTGCAGGGCTCCTCTCTCTGTGCCTGACGTAGCTCACTTAGCACAACCTCCGGGTCGAGCCCAGCTTGTCACAGATGCCCGGGTTTGCCTCCTTTTGAAGGCTGAATAATTTTGCACAGTGTGGCTTTACCACACGTTGTGTGTCCACTCGTCTGTTGGAGGACACTGGAATTGTGTCCACACCCAGGCTGCCGTGAGCCTGAGTGTGCAGACGTCTCTGTGAGCCCCAACTCCTTTGGGTGGAGACCTGCAGGTGCCGCTGCCGGCCCGTGGTATGGTGTCGTTTCACCCACCAGGCTGCACAGAGTTCTAGTCTCTCCACATCCTCACAACACGTCGTTTTGTGTCTGTTCTGTTGTGTTTTTATGACAGCATCCCAATGGGTGTGAAGTGGCATCTCTTTGTGGTTTTGATTCTAATCTTTCCAGTGATTAGTGAAGTTGAGCACCTTCTCGTGTGCTTATTGGTCATTCGTACATCTTCCTTGAGTGCATCTTCTATATTCAGGTCCTCTGAATTTAAGGTCCTCAGGGCCTTAAATCTGAATTGCAGGTAAACAATGAATAAGGCTTTTTAGTATATGTATGTCCACACAACATTAGAAATGTCTACACACTAAAAAACTATCCATTATTTATCTACAACTCAATTTTAATGGGTCCTGAAATTTTATTTGATAAATCTTAGCAACACCAGAAAGTGAAAACTCTGATGGCTCTAAAACCATCTTTAAACATTTCACAATTTTGCCAAGGTGAGCACTGAAACAGTTTAGTGTGTTTTTGTGGGTGTTTGGCCGGTAGCCCTGCGTTATTAAAAAATCGTAATTTCATTTGAGATCCTCCAGACTAAAGCACTTGAGCCTCACACTCTGTGTAACGTTATTGGACTCCCGTAATGAAATTATAACTCAAGCAAGCTATTTCATGCTCTCGCAGTGAATTGTCTTGGGCTGCGAGGTTTCAGGGAGCAAATCCTTCCCTGGGCTTATTCTTCTCGTTGTTAGAATGAAGAAGGAGCAGGCATTTTATGTTTGAGTTATTTATTGTTCTCTTTGTGTGAACATTACATTGTTGCCCGTCCCTACTGGAAATAATAGCTGTTAACAGACTCCTGAATGAATTTCAGTGTGAACTCCCCTGGCCTTTGGAAAGCTTAGCTAAAGAGAAAACAGGCCCAGCCTCAAAAAAAAAAAAAAAAAAAGAGCAAGTTTCAGGCCGGGGTTGGCTCCTGGTGGCCAAGGGCACATAAACCACCGATCAGCGATTTCACAAGGCATCACACTCAGGTCGTGGTAGACGGTGCCGAGATGGGAGCACATGTGGACAGTTGTCCTCTGTGGGGACATAAACTCGGTAACTGCAAAGAATCCTTCCCCCGGGTGTAGACAGCTGCAGGAGGAGATGGGAGTTACCTGCAGGGCAAAGTGGCCGGTCCCAGGGCCGGGGACGCTCCGAGCCACGTAGACAGCAGGAGCACTTGGAAATGCCTCTGCCACGTCCTGTACACGTCGCCTGAGTAACAGGAACATTTCCTTCCATGGCTTTCTAGAAAACGTGGTCAAGATTTGTAATGCAACATAGTGCATTGTGCAGATGTGAGGGGCTGAAAGCCGTAGCTGGGAGGCTCTGTGTGCCGTGAGCCTGGAAGGACCCCCCTTCCCCAGTGGAGCAGGTTCTGCGTGTGGACAGAACTCTTAACTCCTATGGTTTGATTTTGGCCATGGAAATCTCTAGAATAAGGAGTTTTACTTTGGACACCCTTTATTCATCATTTTTCATTTCTCCCAATAGTATCCCAACCTACAATTCCTCAATCTCTCTATGCAAGAAATAAATAGCTGAGACAATGGAGAAAAAACATGTTTCATTGATCAGGAGAGCATTTCCCAGTTTGGTGCATTTTCCCATTGGTACCTGGGACACGTGAGCAGCCCAGCCTTTGCCTGCCCGGCCACCGGGTCACTTTGTCCACCCCGCCGCCATGCACGGCCACTCCCAGGGCGCCTGCGTGGCTCTCTGTTCACAGCGCCCACTGCCACCCCCACTTCTGCCAAACGCCCCCTAAGAGACAAGGCGACAGTTTTGAAAAGTCCTTTCTCCCTCGGGCATTTCAAGTACACAAAGCAAAGTCTCCTCTAGTGGGGAAAATGAGTCTTGGCTTTATTCGTACGATTCCCTTTTGACTGTGAAATTTCTTACTCGCTTTAGCTGCTCTCTGTGAAATGCCCTGCACACGGCCTTTCTGCCCCCCGCCCCGAAGTTCCCAGGGACACACACGGGATGAGGGGATGTAGCAAAGGAAGAGGAGGAGGAGGGAATCACAAAGTTCAAAATGCAGTGGAGAGACCGATTTGATAAACTGTCAGAAACTCAGTGAAAGACCAAAGCAGAACGAAGTGTCTGAGACCAAACTGACCTTTCCAGCTCCCTGTCCAGCCCTCGGCAACGAGAACTTACGGAACCAGGGTTTGTCGGCAGCTCGGGGTCAATGTGTTTCCTGTTCCTTCCTTTGCAGACAAAGTGAGCATCTTGTCAACCTTCCTGGCTCCCTTCAAGTACCTCAGTCCTGGCACCGCGAACACAGAGGATGAAGACACCCTGAGTAAGCAGCCCCCCCAAACAACGGAAGTCCCTGGTCCATGTGGGGGGGTGTCTCCCACGGTCCCCAAAACTGAGACCACTGGGGACATGGGGCAGGCCTGGGGACATGGGGCAGGGCCTGCCTGGTCACCCCTGGAGCAGGAAGGTCTTCTCCCAACCCCCCAGACTCCCATCCCCTCCTGGGGTCCCATCCTTACCTGGGGTCCCATCCCCTCCTGCAATCCCATCCTTACCTAAACCACAGGAGAGCGTCATTAATATCTGTGTGACTGAGGGCCCCAGTGATTACAGGAAACTAAACAATTTTCTTAGTTTTCTTGGACTATTCTCTCCTTTCTTTCCTTTGTTTTCCCACCAAAGCACACAGAAAAATGCTCAGTGTCTTGGAACACGGTTCACACAGTTACTTAACAGGGAAGGGGCTGGGCCTTCCTGTGCAAACGGTTCCGATGAGGGGCCCAAGCCGCCATCGGGATGCCACAGAGCGGGTTCGGGGAAGGGGCCCAAGCAGACCCCCGGTTCAGACCCACGAGGGGCCGAGCAGACAGGGCAGGTGAGGGAGGGAGAGTCCTGGGGGTGTCTGCACACAGGACAGCCCCCTCTCGTCTGCACACGCTGTCGCACATTTGGAAAGGGGAGGAAAGCGTCGGATGGGCGCCTCCTTCAGCCACAAAGGGTTACGAACTCGCTGCTGTTGTGGGATGGGGGGAAGGAGGTGCGTAAGGGTGGCCCCCACGATTGTCGTCTGGATCAAGAAGAGACCGCAGTTGGCTGGCTTGGCCTGGGGGCGTCTGACGTTTCTCCATCCGCTTCTCACAGCAGAGCGGAAGCTGTGAGCAGCCGCTTCCCAGCAACACAGTTACTGACAGTGCTAGAAACTGAGGCTACTACCCTGCTACTCCACAAAGGCAAACCCAGAGAGCTGTTGAGTGTGAGAACCACAGCAAACATCCTGCTCCTCTCCTCGGGCGCCGTCTGGTTCTAGACGGGGCCGGGCGAGGAGAGGAACCCACGGGCCAGGGCGGGCTCTGGACCCCGACTGCAGAAACCTCGACAGAGGTTGTTTCTCTTCCCTCGAGATCTAAATTGGAAAACTCCCAAATGATTATCCTATTTGTTGACAGCGACTTCAGAAGTTGTGGCTATAGGAGAGAGAGAAATCAAGAAAATACGTCACGCACATGCATACACATCGCGAGCACACACGTGCACACCTCACGCCCAGCCTGACGTGCGGACGAAGCGGTTTGGTGCACACGGAGGGAAATTCCAGGTCCCTCCTCCCTCCCGCCGGGAGCTGTGGAGTCCCAGGCTCGGGCTAGTCTCCCCCAGGACAAAGGGAAATAAGGGTTAGCAAGAACTGGAGAGTGTCTGGGGGCGGAGCAGACAGCTTTTACCTTACAGAGATGCGGTAGCCTCGTTTCTGTATAAACCGGAGGCCCAAGACCTTGGGAAGCAAACGTCGGCTCCTTTGGAAAGTTTCTGTTCTGCTCCTGAGGTCACCGGAGAGGAACACCCCACACAGGACCTTCCCTGTCCCCTTCCAGGGGCAGGACAGGGCTAATGAGGAGGCTGGGTCATCAGGAGAGAAGCTGGGTGGGGCTGAGACCCTCTGGAAGCCTCTGACTCTCTGTCCTTGTAGCTGCCCCGCCTGGGCCACGAGTCTCACCTCTCACAGCCTCTGAGCCTCCTTCGTAGGGTGGGACGGTAACAAACCCCGACCACGGCGCTGGGGTGGGGCCTGGAACACAGACCACCCAGTCAAGGTTGGCCCCTGCCCATAACTAAAGCTATTTCCCCTAATTCCACTCGCTGGCTAATGCATGGAAACTGGCAGACAAGAATAATTTTAAATTCATGCGTTAAGATGGGGGAATCTCACATTTAATCAATGAGATTGATTGAAATTGATCCCCCTTTCAGACGCTATTAATTTACCTAAGTTATTTTCATAGATTTTTCAAAGACAAACGTCCAGATTAATTGGAACTGTCTTAAGATTCTTGTTTCGGGAAAATCACAGGACAGTATAGAAAAACACCCCCCAAACCGAGAGGCCAGAGATGACCCAGACAAACCCAGTTTCACAGGGTGGCTGAGTGTGTCCGTGGTTCCACGCCAGGACCCGCTCCCTGGGGGGTCAGTTCGGAGAGTGAAACCCGCGCTGGCCGCCCGTGTGAAGGTTCTTCCTGGTGTGTGACGCCGAGCTCTCTGCGTGTCATTACATGTTTACACGTGAGAGACGCACAGGCATTACTTAAGAACACCCTTAGTGTTTGTCTTTCTGCTTCCTTGTTTCCATCTGCACCTCCACGTTCCGGTCGGAAGGAACCTGGTGAGTCTGTGAAACATCAGAAACCAGTGGAGGGAGCTTGTGTCCCTCCCTCCGTCCTCTAAGCACTGCCGATGTGGTCGCACCCATTTGCTGCCCGAACGCCTGTGTGCGTGATGTGTGTGCATGTGTGTGGTGTGTGTGACACGTGTGTTGTTTGTGTGTGTGTGACATGTGTGGCATGTGTGTCCATCACATGTGGGTTGTGTTGTGTGTCTGTGTGCATGTGTGTTCATGTGTGTAGTGTGTGTGCCTGTGTGCATGCAAGGGTGGGCTTGGTGGTAGCACATGTGAACCTGCTCTGCCACCTCACATCTCATGTGCTCTGCACCCGGGGACCCGTGTCTGGCCACCCTAGCTCTGACATGAGACCGTTCACGTCCCACCCAGATGCGGATGGGCAGAGACCCGGCTGCCCTGGGCCGCCCAGATCTCCGGCAACCCGGCAGGTACCCAGTGTTGTGTGCAGCTGAGAGGCCTGGCTCTGAAGGCCCAGCACTGGGGACAGGGACCAGGACACGGGCAGGCACGTGTGGCACACACCATGCCCTCCACCTGAGGACGGGGGTGTCGGGGGTCCCACCTGGAAGCCAGTCCCCAGCAGGCTGGGTTTGGGCTGCGGGTCGGCCACACGATGCCACATTCCTGAGACCTGTGTGTGCGGAAGCGCTGGACCCTGAAAGGCTTCCTTCCTCCAACACCGCAGCGCTGAGTCCCTGCTCCCCACCACCCCCAGCCGCCTCACCTCCCTGCTGACCCCTGCCCAGAGGCCAGGACTTGACCCCTGGGAAGAGCCTCCTGCCACCGAGGCTGTTGGACTGCAAAGCCCCCACCCACGCCCATACGGTTCTGCCGCCAGGAGGTCTCCGCGCCTGCTGTGTCTGTTCCCCGCTGGCTTCCGTCACGGCAGGGCCGGCTCCAGGGGCCGTGCACGGCGGGTGTTTGAAAGAGGCACCTCCTCAGCTGCCCAGCCGGACGTGTGGCCGTCCCCGTGTGCCCCACAGACTCCAGGATCCTGCTGCCTCCCACAAACCCCATCCCAGGCCTCCCGGCCCCTTGGCCGGTGCCCTTGGAGAACCAGGCTGCCTCCTTCCTCCCGGCCCCACGCCCCGTCTCCAGCAGAGGAAGGGCTGCCTGGCTGCAGAATAACCTTCACCAGGAACAATATTATCTCTTCAAATGTAGCGTGGCGCATCGGATGGCTGGCTCCCCGGCTCCCGTCTGACCCGAAGACACGCGGCGTCATTATTAGCGATGCGTGCAGTCCCAATGACGCCGGCCGTGGGGCAGTCGGGCGTGCTTAATGACCAGGCGGAGGGCGCAGCCCGCCGGGCAGCCGGGGGGAAGGGGAGGGCGCGGGCAAGTGCAGCAGCAGGCCCGGGCCCCGCGCACGTGACTACGACAGTGAGACCCCACCACGAGCCCACCCTCCGCCTGGTCCCCCAATCTCAGGGCCACAGCAGCAAACTTAATACATCCAGAAGAGTGCCTTGCACTTGGAAAACACAGGTTTAGCCGCAGCCACGACAACCTAAAATTTTGCTCTTTCTCCCCAAGATTCTTTGTATGCATTAACACTTTTTGTCAACGTTTTTGTCAAACAAGATACTGTACTGCTGGGCTCAGGGGACCGTCGCGTGGGGAGAAAGGACAGTCTCATCTGCGTCCTCCG
Source organism: Lemur catta (assembly GCF_020740605.2). Lineage (NCBI taxonomy): Eukaryota > Metazoa > Chordata > Mammalia > Primates > Lemuridae > Lemur > Lemur catta. Next base: position 48,613,762 of record NC_059145.1, read on the forward strand.
TGCAGATGCCCGACTGCGCGTTCCCCCCCGAGCCTGGCAGCCCCGGCCGCTCACGGCTGTTCTGCGCCTGTGTCTGCCTCCTCCTCTCTGAGCTCCACCACGGAAGGACACACGCAACCCTCTGAAAACCAGGTGCCACCTGCAGAGACCCCCGAGAAGCCACGTCCAGGGACGCAGAGGTGTGGCGGATGCGCACAGGTCACCTGAGTGAGGACAGGGGGCAGGGAGCTGCCCTGTCCCCCCGGGGCCACCGTGCGCTTCTGTTCCCCTCTGTGCTTCCCCAGGGTTCTCCGCAGAGCCGGTGTGCACGGGGTCACACGCACACGGGCACACACTGTCATGTTACACGCTCGGGCTCCGTATACAGCCGGAACCCTTGGGGGTGGTGAGAAGCGGTGGCCTCCGGCCCGAGTTGCCCCCGCGGAGGAGGAGCAGAGCCGCCCACCCCTTGGGCTAAGCAGGCTTCGCGAGGCTAAGTCGAATTTACTTCTTTAAAAGTATTTTTCTTGGGAGGCTGAGGCAGAAAAATTGCTGGAGCCCAGGAGTTGGAGGTTGCTGTGAGCGAGGCTGACACCACGGCGCTCTAGCCCAGGCAACAGAGTGAGACTCTGTCTCAAAAAATTAAGAAAAAAGTATTTTTCCATGTGTGTGTTTAAGGTGTGCAGCATGGTGCTTTGACACGCATGTCCACAGCGACTGCATCAGTCTCGGTACTTGTGTGCGGGAGGAGCACCAACATCCGTCTCCCACCCAGGGGTGTTCAGAGGCTCGGCCCGGGGCACAGCGAAACTCAGGGGCAGGTTTGCAGATCTGTGCCCCACGGGCAGCTCCCACAGGACAGCGAGGACAGGGCTGAGCCCCCACCTCCCCACACCCCGGTGCACCCGGTGGGCACAGACCCTGGGGACAGGGAGTCCCCACCCAGCAAACACATCAACGCTTTCCTGTCTACGCAGGAGCTTCTGGGTCTCCTGACTTTCTGTCTCTGGTTATTAACGTGACAGTCGTGTGTGGGAAACCTATTAACTCAACAGAGGAAAAACCGAGAACAATTTCCTGGGTCAGGAAGGGGGGTGTATCGCATTTAATACCCTCCTCGTGGAAGGAAAAATGTCACTTTGTAAACCAGAGCTGAGGTCCCAGGAGGCGCCCACGTCGCCAGAGCAAAGCGCCAGCAGGATCCTCTACCTGTTTCCAACCAGGTCCAGGAGGTGAGCGGCTCTCACCCACCCTGGGGCGGCCAGCGCCTCGCGATCGTCCGGGCAGGGACACCAGGGTTTCTCCCACCAGGCCCAAAGGCCCAAATGCAGAGCCTGGGTTTTCTCTTCGTACGCCCGACCAAGGTCACTGACACTCAGTAGGTTCTGGAAAGTTCTTGTGAAAATAAACGCCTGCCTTGCCAACCCGAGAGCAACGAGGAGATGCTCTTCATTTTGTGTGTGGAGAAGCCGCTTCTGAGGGAGCAGGACGTTTTCAAGGCAGGAGGCAGCGACCTCTGGTGACCTCCTCTTGTCCTGCGACACCCGGAACAGCGGAGCCCAGACTGCGTCTACACCCGCACCTGCACACGCCTGACAAAAGTGCTTGTTCCCACGGAAACAGATTGCAAATGAAGGTCATGCCCCTGTAACTCCTAAAGCCCTCAGAGTCACACTTTTGAACAAAATTATGCCCCTAAACCTACTATTTTTTAGAAGCAAGTTGCCGGAGAAAACAATACCAGAGCTACCTCACAATTCAGAAAAGCAAACTCGTGAGATGTCGAGACCTTGGCGAACAGCAGGGCCCAGGGCCTTCGGCGGGGACGACCAGATGGCAGTGACAGTCGTGGCCGAGAGGGATCGGTGCACCCCAAGCCGCACGGGCAGGCAGCAGGCAGCCCTGAAAAGACATCCTTGAATGTCAGACGCCTTTCGAGGGGCCTGAGAAACGTGCGTTTCCCCCCATTCTGCAGCAGCAGCATCTCAGGTGGAGGGTGGGGAGTGCGGTGCCCACCAGCCGCATCGCACCTGCCCGGTTTCCAGGCCGTGAGAGGGGAGCGTGTCCACATGTCAGCCCAGCCAGGCACTCAAGCCCTCCCTTCCAGCTCAGGTTAGCTGCACAAGTCACCTCGATCTCCACCTGCTTAACGGGAAAGTACCCATCGCACCGGAGCGGAGCCTCCCCCGGCTGAGCCCTCCAGTCCCTGAGGACAGGGCTACGGTGAGTGTCCTCAGCTCGCGGACCCAGCACACACGGGACAAACTCTGGGCTCAGCCTCCTCTCCTCTTCCAGGGAGCCCAGAGAAGGGCATTAGTGTACAACAGCCACGGAAATGAAGGAAATAGTCGGTTTCCCCAAAATCACCTTTCCAGCGACAGCACAGGGGGGGGACTCAGTTTCCCGGGACTGGACGGCATCGTGACAATTCACAGACCACGTCGCCTCAGCAAACCAGCGTCTGCACCACTTTGAGGTCCGATTTCGTCACCTGGAAATGGTGACCCCAACACCCACGCCCAGGGCTGACTGAAGGAATGAGAAACAGCAAAGCCCACGTTCAGGGGGAGGTGGGTCTCGGGGGGGGGGCTCTGCTCCTTACTGTGACCCTCAGAGTGTTCTGCAGCAAACCTGGGCGTCCACCTTCCGGAAGCACGTTCTCCAGCAAAGGGTGACAGGGACTCCCCAGGCCACGTGGCCGTCCACGGCTGAGGTTTCCAAACGGAGCAGCTTTGTCAGAAAACAGTGACCCAAGATGTCCAGTCCAGAAAAATTAAAGTGTCATTAAATGCACTAATCACCCAGTTGTTGATAGTAAATGATGATCATTTTATGCAGAAGAAATAAAGCATCACAGACAGATGAAGTCACCCCCTTCCCTCCCGCCCTCCCCAGGAGAAGGTGGGCCATGTGTTTATTACACACACATGCGCAGCTCGACCACATACGTGTGATTACAGGAATAACATACAATGTTGGTGTTTATAATTTATATTAAAGATATCAGACCCTATGGATTATTTTGCAGGTAGATTTTATTATCTAACATTTTATTTCTGAGGTTCATCTACATTGAAGCGCACAGATATAATCCATCAGATGCAACTGTTCTACAGTGTTCTGTAGTATGATCGTATCACAATTTATTTACTATTCCTCCAACCATGGGAACTGAGGCACTTCCTAAGTTTCCGACTTTGCAAAAATATGCCGCAGGGAACATCTTTGTCCATCTGTGCTTCTGCGTGTGGCGGTTTCTCTAGGGCGCACCCCAAGAGCAGAGCTGCTGAGTGGGGTGTGGGTTTCTTTGTTCTCACTGGGCGCTCCCAAAATGCTTTCCAGAGGAGGGGTCCTCAGGCTCATCGCCACCGATCTGTGGGTGCAAATCCTTAAAACACTTTGATATTGTTGTTTTTTTAAAAATCCTTGCCTCTCTGGTTAAGGTGGGGAGAATCTCGGGCAGAAATGAAGGGAGTACCCAGGTCCTGCAGGGACCAGCTTTCGACACGCCTGCCTCACTGGGCTTCACCCACCCTGGCTTTCGGTTTCCGGTGAGAGATGTGCGATTCCCTTCACTTGCACACTGAGAGGCCGCTGTAGGGTTGTCTCTGGCCTAATTTCGATGTTGTTGTGTCTCAGGGAATAGGGAGACCCGAGGACAGGGAGAGATGGGGACAGCCGGTCAGTGGAGCAGTCAGAACACATGTGACGTTTATCCACTAAATCTGCCATCTTACATGGGCGCTGTTTGTATGCTAAAACAATTGCAGTAGCAACAGCAAAGATCTGTTTTAAATACTTTGAGAATTACCAAATGGAACTCAGAGAAAAGATATGACACGTACTGTTGGAAAACGGCACCGACGGACCTGCCCAAAGCAGGGCTCACACACCTCCGTTTGTAAAAACGCAGCCAACACCTGCACAGGTCGATAAGGTGACGCGCAACAACATGAGGTGCGCCTACACCTGCGGTCACCTCTGGGTCACTGATAACACCCAACACCGTGTAAACGCTATGTGAATAGCTGCTGCACTGTGTCGTTTAGGGAATAATGACAAGGGAGAGAAAGCCTGAACGTGTTCCATACAGACGCAACCACCCATTTTTCCCAAAACATTTTTGTCCTGCAGCTGGTTGAACCCCTGGATGCAGAACTCACAGATGCCGACAGCCAACTGCATTTTCCAAAACAGGCAGCGGCCAGGCTTGCAGGGGACAGTCACCCTCTCTGCGTGCCATGGCCACTGGGCCGGCCCTTGGGCTCTGGGACTTCCCTCCAGGGGGGCTCAGGAGACACTGGCCCCTCCAGCCTCTGGCTGTGAGCCAGGAGGTCGGCTTGTGAGAAACTGGACCTGGGGCGGGAGAACAAGAAGCATAACCCACAGAGCTGCCGCTCCTCGGCCCTGGGGTGCGGGAACTGGGCACCCGCCTGAACGTCCCCAGCAGTGGGAAGGCCCCACCCACGTGGGAGGGACACAGACCACTCCCACCGCAGGAAAGCCCTCTCTGACCTTTGAAATTGCCCAAAACTCATAGAAAGAGGCACCTGTCTGGTTCTGGGGCAGCATTGGCAGAGGGCTCAGGGCTTGGGTGACAGCACCGCCCACTCTCACAGCAGGGGCAGACAGGACCCTCCTCTCCCCGCGCGCGGTGCTCCGGGACTTGTCCCTCCTCCTCCCGGCCAGCCAGGCGCCCCCCCTCTGAGCGGGGACAGGGTCAGGGCGGTCTCACAGGCCTGGGCTGTGGCCCGCAAGGGCCCTGTGTTTCCGGCTGTGCCGCCCGTCCCAGCAACAGCGTCTGTCATTGGAACCGGCCTGCCAGTGCCCCGGGTCATGACGAATCTGTTCTCACCTCCAGGTACCAGCAGCGCGGAGGTGAAGGAAAACCGCAACGTGGGCAACCTGGGCGCGAGGCCGCTGCCCGCCGGGGACCGAGCGCCCGGCGCCAAACGGAAACGGCCCCTGGAGGAAGGGAACGGCGCCCACCTCTGCAAGCTGCAGCTGCTCTGGAAGAAGCTGTCGTGGTCCGTGACGCCCAAGAACGCGCTGGTCCAGCTGCACGAGCTGAAGCCGGGCCTGCAGTACCGGACGGTGTCGCAGACGGGCCCGGTGCACGCCCCGGTCTTCGCCGTGGCGGTGGAGGTGAACGGGCTCACGTTCGAGGGCACCGGCCCCACCAAGAAGAAGGCCAAGATGCGCGCGGCCGAGCTGGCGCTCAAGTCCTTCGTGCAGTTCCCCAACGCCTGCCAGGCCCACCTGACCATGGGCTGCCCGAGCCCCAGCACGGACTTCACGTCCGACCAGGCCGACTTCCCGGACACGCTCTTCAAGGAGTTCGAGCCGTCGGCGCCGCGCCAGGGCCTGCCGGGCGGCCGCCCCGGGGACGCGGAGCTGCTGTCCTCGGCCTACCGGCGCGGGCGGCTGCTGTGCCGCGCGCTGGACCTCGTGGGCCCCGCGCCCGGCCCCGCGGGCGAGCGCAACCCGGTGGTGCTGCTGAACCAGCTCCGCGCCGGCCTGCGCTACGTGTGCCTGGCGGAGCCGGCCCGGCCGCGCGCGCGCAGCTTCGTCATGGCCGTGAGCGTGGACGGCAGGACGTTCGAGGGCTCGGGGCGCAGCAAGAAGGTGGCCAAGGGCCAGGCGGCGCAGGCCGCCCTGCAGGCGCTCTTCGACATCCGACTGCCGGGCCACCCCGCCAGCAGGAGTAAAAGTCACCTCTTGCCGCAGGTGAGAAATCTCGGGTAGCAGCCGGCCGGGCAGGACGCGGATGGATCGGAGCCAGGTGTTGCTCGCGGACGGGGGTTGGCGGGTCGTTCCTCCGCCGAGCCGGGCGCTTCTGACCCTGACCCTGTGGTCCTGAGAGGGGCCATTCCCCTCCCTACTGCCAGCGACGTCCAGGCTCTCTGGACAGAGGACGCTGCCCACGCTCCGGCTTAGCAGAGGGAACGGGGAGGTCGTGGCACGGTGGCTTCGCAGCGGGGGTGCCAGGTGCCAGGGGGGACAGCGGGGAGCGGGCGCGTGCGGGCTCCCGGGCCAGGCCCCAGGGTCTGGTCTCCCCTCGGGAGCGTCCGGGCCGAGGGTCCCGCTGGGGAGGCAGGAGAAGGCTGAGAGGGCCGGGACAAATATGTGGGAGGCGGAGGCTGGGGACAGTTAGGGGCGGGGTTTCCCCTCCTTGGGCGCAGGCGCTCGATCCCGCCTTCTCGCACGAGTGCTCGCCCAGGAAGCGTATTTTAGCACCTCCTGTGTGTCGGGAGCCACTCTCGTGCCACTGCAAAACAACCGTATCCTACCACGTCTTGTCATTGCTTATTCATGCAAATTATCTTTTCTCTTAGCATTTTGGGAATTGTTTGTGGGCATCACTCATGTAGTGGATACAGAAAATTATCTTTATTCATTTTGGCATCAATCAAAAAAAAAAAAAAAAACCATTTTACACACAGCTGAAAAGCACTGAGCCTGGTGTGGGATGCGCGGTGGGTGGGTGCTCCGGGATGGTGAGGAATGCCCGGGAGCGCTACCCCCTCACGTCACACCTGGAACAGAATCGTCATTTCGCCTGGGGAGACCCTAAACCTTAAAGAACGCAGGTGCCGCCGCACCTCACTGCCACCCAAGCACCGCATAGTGACGCATAATGACGGGCCTCACCTTGAGTCACGGCCGCGCTCAGGGCGCATTTATTCACCCACGGCTGTGTCCCCCCCGACCCTTGGCGGCTCTGTGCAGACAGCAGCGGCCGCGGGAGCCGGGCTGGTGCCGCAGACGGGGGTGCGAGGAGCCCCTGGGCGGCTTCCTCCCGTGGTCTCTGCCCTCACCCAGGCATTCATTTTCGAGTATTTACTGAACGTCCGATGGTTGTTCTAAACAGTGGGTTGGGGGGATTTAGACCACGATCTCCATCCATCTGGCCTTTCACCTCAGCCTGGAACAAATGCCTGATCCCAGGAAGCCGGCTGGGAAGGCAAGTACAGCTGGCGCCTCCCTGCTTCCTCTTACGCCTCTGTCTTATTGATTTTCCCCTTTTTCCTTTTTATTCTGTTTCTCCACTATCTGTAGCCGAAATGTGCCTTGGAAGCCACTTTATCCCCAACCTGAAGGGGCCGGGTGGGACACGCGCCCTCCAGAGGCTGCCCCGACCTTGGGCATAACCTTGGGCAGGGCCTGGGCTGGCTGGAGCCTCCTGCGCCTGCTCTGGGAAGTCCACAGAGAGGGGCGTCCCTGGGTGTCCCCCCCCCCCCCCCCCCCGCATCACTGTTTCCACCCATCCCGCCTCGTGCCGCTCCCGGGGCAGCCGGCACCTCCACCCCGGCCCGGATGCCGTCCTGTCCAGCCAGAACCTCCTCTGCCCCCGCTTCTCTCCGGCTTCCTGCCCTGCGAGACTTGGTGGGTGTCGGTGAATTCCGGCCGCGAGGCCTTTTCTTTCATGCTGTCACCCCCGAGCTCCCAGGACGGAGAAGCCAGGCGGCACCAACCACTCTGTAATAGTCATTTGACCCCAGGATGCCGCACATCCGTCAGAGCCGCGGCTGCTGAATTATTTTTGCCTGACAGTCCCTAACCACCGGCTGGGTGACCTAGGCGCAGAGCAGCTGGGACTCACGGGCCATTTGTCAAGGCCGCTCGCTGCCACTCGGGGCTCATTACCCTCCCCGGCCCGCACCACGTGCACCCTCGCTGGGTGTGGCTGCGAGGACAGCAGGGCTCCGGCCCAGGCACCAGCAGCCGTTTATTAGATTAGAATCCTGCTTTGCATGTGGTCTGGATTCAGAGAGGAAAAAATCAAAAGAAAAGATGTCAAGCATCCTGGTGAATGCCGTTTTGCCTTCCTGCTCTCCCCGACCTTCCCTCACCAAACCCCGTCTAGACATCCTGCTTCCTGCTGGCCCTGGGGCCCAGTGACTCTGGACCTTTAAGTCCCCAAAGGCCCTGCCCTTCCTGGCCCTTGTCTGTCTGCTGCGCGGGCACCTGTGTGTGGAGGGTAAGCCAGGCGCCGCCCCAGAACTGTCTCCCCCGCCCAGACAAGGGCAGGCCACCTCCAGCGACCACTATGCCCCAGCCCAGCCAGGTGGGGACGTGGTAGCAGCACCTCCTGCTGGAACGACGTGTTTTCTGCAACTTTGGTGCTGACGCCCATGTTTAATGTTCCCGGCCCAAAGCCCCAGGTTCTGCCCTACACAGGGCTGTCCTAGCTTGCAGCACAGTCCTGAGTCTGGTTCTAAGATCCATGTGTAGTTTTGATAGAAGCCAACCAAGATGCTGCATTTCTGTTTAATGCTTCTACCCAAAGGTTTGGTCTCCTCTGTAAGTAAAAGTCTATAAAGAAGTGTTTCCAGTATGGCAGTGTGTAGGGATCATCTCGGTCCACTGTGGGACCTACTGCGTGAACCTCAGTGGGTTCCCAGTGAGGCTCAGTGAGGCTCTGGCTCTGCACTTCCAACTCAGGAGGCGGCCCAAGGCCCACCTGTCAGGCACCTGTGCACCCCCAGCCATTCCTGCAGACTTGGGTCACCCGTGGGCATCCCTCTGAGGACAAGCATCAAAACCTCCCAGGTTGGATAAGTGCCCTGGGAAGCTTCAATTGCCGGGGACAAGCTGGACCTCACCAAAGCTGGGACACCCCAGGTTCCAGTAACTGGATGTCATTAGGGTCTATGCAAAGTTCTGTCGTTTGCCACCCACACACCCTGTGCAGCTCTGTTCTCTGCAGAAGGCTTTGAGGACAGCCCTGCAGCAAGCAGGTCCTCGGTGCTCGTCCCTCCTGGGATAGTCACCTGCCTCTTGGAAGGTGCTTCTCCTGCATCTGCGACTGCTTCACCCACTCTGAAGCTGGATTTATTCAAGAAGTTTTCTTCCTTTCAACACCCCACCTTCTGGGTTCTGTGACCACACACGCCATCCTGTGGTCCATGCAAGAGGGCAGTGGCCTTTTGCAGAAGGAAAAACACCCAACTGCATGCAGATCCAGCCATCCCTGAACTGTGCTGGTCTTTCTTCAAATCCTGTTTCTGTAGGAGAGACGCAGATGGCCAAGACAATAGGGAGAGAGGTCACTTCATTGCCATTGACATCAAAAATGTTTTTAGAAAATTGCTCCTTAGTCAGAACATTGATGGCTTTGTAGATGCTGAATAATACATTTATACAGTATATATACAATGTATGCTGTATGTTTATATAATATACACTTATACAAAGTATATACAATGTATTCTGTGTGTTTATACAATATACACTTATACAAAGTATATACAATGTATGCTGTGTGTTTATACAAGATACACTATACAAATTATATACATTGTATGCTATGTGTATATTTATACAATGTATATACAATGTATTTGGTGTGTCTATACAAGATACACTTATACAAAGTATATACAAAGTATGCTATGCGTACATTTATACAATGTATATACAATGTATTCTGTGTCTACACAAGATACACTTATACAGAGTATATACAATGTATGCCATGTGTACATTTATACAATGTATATACAATGTATTCTGTGTGTCTATACTATATACACGTATACAAAGGATATACAATGCATGTCTGTGGCACTCATTCTGGGTGCCAGTTGTGGAAGTGGCATCGGTCAGCAGATGTGCCTGGTTTGATGCAATGATGGGAGGGGACCAGCTCTCCTCAGCCCACCTCTGGGGTGAAGTGTGGGGGCCTGGCCAGGAGGGGAGAGGCCACAGGCCATCTGCAGGGTCCCTGGGCTGTTTCCTCACCTGGAGTGTAAGGCCTGGGACTGAGCACTCACTGGCAGCTCTCGAGTCCTAAGAAAATAGGTGAGATGTCCTATCTCACCTGGTGTGACATGTCTGTGTGCCAACATGACACACACAACATGGCAAAACACGCTGGCAGCCACTTATTTGGTAACATTTAAAGAGCAGTAACAGGAGCACCACCACGTTGACATGAAATCTGCAGCATTTTGCACAACCCTGGAGCTTACAAGTTTTCTCACTCCAGGAGTGGTTTCCATTGAAATCCAGCTTTTCAACCCAGAGGGAAGGCAGGGGACGACACCAGGGAGGTGGGACACACACCAAGGGGGTGTTTGGCTCTCGGGAACCTGCCACCCAAGTGGTGTCTCAGGAGCTGGGGTGAAACCCAAACATCCTGCACCTCAGACACTCTTACTGTCACCTTAGCTGCTTGGCACTGAGACACTCCACGTAAGGGCTGGAGCTGTGTTGGGGGCCACAACTGTCAAATGTGCTGCATTCTGGGTACTTTGCCTCTGCCCCCAAAACCCTCCTGGAACTCTCTGCAGCCCAAGGACTCGGCGTGTTGACACCCAGGTTGTGCCTCTTACAACCAGGTCCTGTCTGCGTGGCCACATTTCTCCGTGGTGACACTGCAGGTCCCAGAGCTGGAGGGTGCCGGGTCCTCGGTGCCAGCTGGGGGGCAGGGCCAGGGGCTGTGAGGGATGAGCTGACGATTCCAGACCTCATCCCACATTCCTGCCACCCCTCATCCCCCACCCCCTGCATCTCAGAGTCTAATGAGGCAGAGAGGGAGAAAAGCAAAGGAGAGTTTGTAACAATACGCCACAATTAAGCATTTTTAAAATGCATTTTTCTAAATTAATGCACTCAGTGGAATGGTGAATTCACTGAAGCACTCAAAATTAAAGGCTTGCAAAACAGAAGTTACTAGGCAAATACCGAGCATGAGAGAGACTCTTTGTTTAATACAGGCGTTTTCCTTCTGATCATGAGTATAATAAGTGCAGTGATGAAAACCATCTTCTGCCTCCACTATAAGTCTCTCCACTTCTCCTTAACCATGTTTCATTCCTGATGACTTCTTGAAATGAAAAGTGTTTAGTAAAATGACTCCCAGGTTGCAACCCTCACCTCCAACCCCTACCTGCAGCCCACACAAAGGAGCAGAGAACCAGTCCTTGGCTCAGTTTGCAGAACCCTGAGCCTGGGGGCAGAGGAGGATAAAGGTGACAAATTCCTCTCCTTTCAGCCCAGAAACCCCTCCTCCCCCACCCCCATGCCCATCCCCACCCCTGTGAAGTCTCAGGAGACAGCCTAGGGGCCAGGACTCTTAGCTACCACTTTCATTCATGTTTTAGATTTATTTACAAAACAGACAGAATTGCCAAACTGAGAACCAGCTGGTCCCTGTTTGAGGCCGTCCTGGGTGCAGAGCTCTTGCAGTTTTAAACCCTGCACCATGCTAGACAACAGGTCACATGACCAGGGGACCAGGTGTTCTAGTTTCAGTGTTTTGCCTATATAGGGATGTCAACGGAAAAAAACAAACTCTGTAAAATAATTTTAAAGAGATTTACTCTGAAGCCAAATTTGAGGATCATGACCTGGAGCCACATCCAAGAAGCCTTGAGCAAGTGGACTCGCTGTGTCTGGGTTACAGTTTGGTTTTATTCGTTTCAGGGAGACAAGGGTTACAGGTAAAGTCATAAAGCAATATGTGGGAGGCATACATTCATTTGGCCCAAATAGGTGGGCCATTTCAAAGAGGGGGAGGGCGGGGGGGTGGCTTACAGATTATAGGTTTGAATATTCTTTGGCTTGTAATTGGTTAAAGACATGAAGCTTTAGCCGGGCACAGTGGCTTATGCCTGTAATCCCAGCACTCTGGGAGGCCGAGGCGGGTAGAACACTTGAGGTCAGGAGTTCGAGACTAGCCTGAGCAAGAGTGAGACCCTGTTTCTAGTAAAAATAGAAAGAAATTATATGGACAGCTAAAAATATATATATAGAAAAAATTAGCCAGGCATGGTGGCGAATGCCTGTAGTCCTAGCTACTTGGGAGGCTGAGGCAGGAGGATTGCTGGAGCCCAGGAGTTTGAGGTTGCTGTGAGCTGGGCTGATGCCACGGCACTCTAGCCAGAGCAACAGAGTAAGACTCTGTCTCAAAAAAAAAAAAAAAAAAAAAAAAAATGAAGCTTTGTCTAAAGGCTTGGAATGTTTTAACATAGTTGTTTATCAGATAAGCCACCCCAAACATAGATTTGTTGTGTAAATTGAGGACCTGTAGGTTTGTCTTGCACACCCTTAGACTTGTTAATGGGTTACAAAGGATGTCCCCAAGGAGGGAGGGGGGCACGATGAGGCCTCTCTGACCTCCCTCCTCCTGGCAGGCAGTTTAGTTTTAGGAGATTCGTTTGGCCACGAGGGGGTCCATTCAGTCAGCTGGTGGTGGGGGGGGGGCTGAGCCTTAAAATTTTATTTTAGTTCACAGGCGTTTATTGGAGGGAATGGCTAAAACTGAGCATTTCATATGACAGGAATCTGAAAAACAGAAATTGGAAATGGGGAAAGAATAATAAAAAATGAAGTTTATCTGCAACGTAGTTATTAGGGAACAGTCGATTGAAACCGTGCAGCCCAAGACAGCTGAACGTTTGGCTGAATGAATTTAAATACATTTAAATACAAATTTAAAAACTGAAGTAGCATCCGGCTAAGCACTTACCAGCAGACGTGAATGAAGGGGAGACGCCCGCCACACCCCTCACCGGCTCCCTGTTTTCAGTGAAGTGTCCGTGGGGCGTGGGCAGCGTGGCTCTTCCTCCACGCTCCTTCCACGTGGTCTGGCTTCAGTGAATGTTTCTCATTCAGAACAGATGCTTTGGGTTCAAGACATGATCATTTACACCAGTGATTCTAATCCACTTTGCAAAGTACCACAGCACAGCAAATGATGCCAAAACAAAGCACCTGCCAGTCCCAGCTCCCAAAGCAACGCAGGCACTCACAGCACATGCAGTCTATGTGATTTGAGGAAGACAGGGCTGGACCACTAGCTGTGGAGCAAATTCTATGGCGTCTCATCTTTCTACAGTCTGACCGATTATCTTAAAGATTGTATGACTCACTCCCTTAACTCCCCCGGTACTTGAACATGGGCATTAAATACAGTGAAATCGACACAGTAAAAACAGTGTGGACAAACGGAATGGCCTCAGTGAGAGAACAGGTGTCAGAGATTTCCTTCTCTTCCCTCCCCGTCCAGCCCAGGAGCCTGTGGGGGAGGAAGGAGAAGGGGGGGGAGGGGGCAGCAGTGAGCCCACCCTGTGCATGGCATTCAGTGGCACCGTGGACATTGACAGGCCACTCAGCTAAACGCCTGCCCCTCAAACCAGTCGGGAGCTTCACCTGCCATTTAAACTGTGTGTGCTCTCAGCTGCCATCGAAACAGTTGTGTCACCGGAGTTTGCAGTTAGAGTCTAAATCCTGGGTGAAAGTCACTGCGGGAATTCTGCCTTTCTTGGTACTTGGTTATTTGGCCCAAAAATTTAATGTGAAGATAAGACACACACACGCACACACACACACACCCCGTACCACATCCCTATAAACATGCAGTATCTGGACCTACTTTATATTTCTCTCCTAGTAATTAACCGACTTTAAAAAGTCAGTTCTTAGTGATACATAAAACACACGAGGCCGGGTGCGGTGGCTCACGCCTGTAATCCCAGCACTTCGGGAGGCCGAGGCGGGAGGATTGCTTGAGGTCAGGAGTTCCAGATCAGCCTCAGCAAGAGCGAGACCCCGTCTCTACTAAAAATAGAAAGAAATTATATGGACAGCTAAAAATATGTATAGAAACAATTAGCCAGGCATGGTGGCGCATGCCTGTAGTCCCAGCTACTAGGGAGGCTGAGGCAGGAGGATCGCTTAAGCCCAGGAGTTTGAGGTTGCTGTGAGCTAGGCTGACGCCACGGCACTCACTCTAGCCCGGGCAACAAAGTGAGACTCTGTCTCAAAAAAATAAAAATAAAACACACACCAAAAAATCTTCAAATAAAAAAGAGGAAAATTTCTTTAAATTTGTTCTAAAATAGCCCAGTTCCATAATCTCCTGTCTGCTGATTTTGGGGTGTCTGGAGCCGTCGTCTGGGCAGGGCCGTGTGATCTGTTCATCGGAACAGAGCAGCAGGGAGGAAACCGCCTGAGAACCACAAAAGTCACCACCCCTGAGAGTCGCCGATGAAGATCCTCCCAGCACTGAGGACAATAATAAAACTTCACCTGACATGCGTCGTCCTCCGTGGACTGAGAAAGAGCAATCTTTTCTGCAGAGAAGTTTTGTGCTCCTCTGAGGGTGGGCAGGCTTAGGAAATGTCTTTTCCACAAGGACCCCCTCATAATTCATAAGCAGCTAAACCTAAATGAAGCTGCAAAGGTCATTCTTATTTTATAATACAAAGAAATATCCAAGGAGCCTTTAAACCCTTCCTCCTCCTCCCCCAGCCACTCTGCACCCACACATCATAATACAGGATTATCTGCCTTTCTGTAGTGCGGTCATTCATTTAATAAGTGTGTGATGCATCAGGAATTTTGAGAGATACAGAGAGGTGCAAGAGATCCAACAATAGCCCTTAAATGCTTCAAGCATTAATTAGGCTCCAGGTATCACAGCACTGAGAAAGCAGAGATAAACATGATAAAATCCATTAAGAAACTCACAGAAAACATGAGAGACAGATGTGAAAATAACCACACAACAGCAAGACAATTGCTTTACTGGAGATGCTACTACAGCCCCTAAGAGTTGTCTGATTACTGCAAAGTGACCTCATTGTTTGAAAACCTCCCACAGCAAAGCTCACGGAAAAAGCAAACATGCATTTTGAGATGAATGTGCTGAACCCGTAAACTTGGCATAGTGGAGTTTCTTCAAATGGGGGACATGTTGAGAAATCATTGGATTTTACAGCCAAATTATTTTTGAATAAGAGCTAACTATGTTTACATTTGTTGTGAAGATAGATGGAAACATGCTATGAATGGTCAAATTAACCACCGCAGCCAAATGTGGAGACCCACTTAGCAGCATTCAAATCCAAATGCAGCAGCAAGACACAGGAATTCGGTGCATTTGTGATGCGAACCTGCCTCTACTCGTGTTGCCAAGCAGGGCGAACCTGGCAAGGAGCCAGTGCCAGGACAGCCGGGTAACAGGGCATGCAAACTTTGCTTTGATGACTTTTGAAATCAGATAAAAGTGATGGAGTACTTCCTGTCACTCCCACCCTGAGAACATTCCCATCCTATCTGTACATGTGGAAGAAAAAAACAAAGAAAAAATTGTTTCTTCAACATGTCTTACTGGTTCTGAGGCCCTGAATCCCCGTCACCCATTCCAGAACCTTCCTAACGAGCACCAGCACATCAGAATCACCACCCTGTGGGTCCTGCACTGTCACACTTAGCAGACGCTTCTGTCCCGTCTTGTCTCCAAGAGACAAATTGAGCACCCAGGCCGCACACGACACCACACGGGGCCAGCGCATAGGCGGGTGTCCCATGTCCCATGCGGCCACAGATCTTAACAGGAGCCGCCTCGGAGGCCACGGCCCCAAGAGCCCTCAGCTTCCAGGGCAGCTGGGCAGAGCAGCAGAGCTCAGGTGGAGGCTCTGGGGACAGAAACCCCAGCCAGAGGGAAACCGGGTCTGAATTGGGGAGTGGGCTGGACCAGGGGCGTTGGGAATCTTTACGCCAGGTCCTAGTGCCGGGTGCTGGTGACAGCGTCCACCCGCCTGGCCAACTCCCTCGCCATGGCGCCGTTGTCTCAAAACATTAGCATGTCAGGGCCTTCTGTTCCCCGACTGAGAAATCTTGAACAAATGATACATTTTAATAGATCTGATTATTTAAACTCGTAAGAATCACTGGAACAAATTTAATAGCAGAGGTTTTCTTATTATTTTATTCACACTTTCATCATTGTTAGCGCCTAGATTTCCATTTAGCAACAGTCTGACAATTTTCACATCTCAACTGGCAGCAGGCAGGAAATATGAGACAGCTGCCAAGGAGCTCTCCCTCTCGCTGAGATGCAACATCGCGGCGTTTTGTTAAACCCTTTATCTCCGTAGCTGCCACAGGCTGCGCCGGGTGTGAACTCTGCACTGAATCAGAGCGACACCCGTCTGAACTAGATGCATCATAAATTAGCACAGTGACAAACTTCCGCGGCCCCTTCCTCCCGCCCTGACGCTCCACGAGCAAAGCACCGTCCGGGTCTCACGTGCCAAAAACCAGAGGGTGGTTTTGACATGGGCACGATCCCAGGGACAGCAGCAAAACATCCTCCACTTTATAAACTCCTGGGGGGCTCCGTCCTGCTCTGGGAGTGTCTGTGAAGTATGGTGACGCTAACAATGATTGAATTATGTGACAATGTTTGCACCGTTCAGCAAAGACAGTAAGTGGGTTTGAACCGAGTGATGGAGCCCAGGGTGGTGTCTGTTCCTTCCACGATGCCTGGCTGGTGTCTGCCTGCCAAGGGGCCTCTACTCTGTTCCCCGGCCCACGTGTCTCTCCCTCCAACCCCCACGTGACTGATCCTGCAGCTGCCGAGGAAAACGTAACGTGGGGTAGAGTGGTTCCTTCCCCTTCATTCTTCTTTTTCATAATGGATGTTTTAGTTATTCTAGGACTTGTGCCTTGATGTACAAATTTTAGAATAAGCTTGTCTACAACTAGAAAATGTTTGCTGGCACTATGATGAGAATTGCGCTATACCATAGGTGAATTTGGGGAGGATTGACGTGTTTACCATTTGAGTCCTCTGACCCGCGAATGCAGTAGGTCTCTCCGCTAACGTGGGTCTCCTTGACTTCTGTCAACAGTTTGTATTTCCAACATACAGATCCTAACGGCGTGTTTTACAGCTTCAAAGTATTCTAAGGCACCTGTGAAGTATGATGAAGATGATGATAACTAGATGAAAACTACATCAACTAAAGTTTAAGCAGCACTCACCAGGCGACAGACGCTTCCCAAAGTGCAACTCTATTAATTCATTCACAGAATACAAGGGCTTCCCTACCCTTTTGGCCGCCAATACTTTTTGAAGCTCTGATTTACTTTTTAAAAACTTTCCACTAACGGACCAAAGAGGTGGAAGTTCAGCTGAGTTGAGTCGACCCTTTCTGCTTGTGCCAAATGTGATCGCGTTGGCTCAAATCTGTCCCAGCGTGTGTCACTGGTGCCATCTTACCTATGTGCACTGAGAAATAATGAGAAATTACACAAAATTGAATTTTGAAGTAAGTAAAAATTGTATCTTTTAATGCCAAATTTTTTAAGTAATTTGGGTAGAAGTAACTATATATGCAGTGCCTTTTCTTCTCAAATAGCGTGTATCGAGTCTAATATTTTATCTAGACCTCTCATTACTCTGGACTCAGAAGATTGTATTCTGACGGCTGCTGAGATCTGTTGTCTATTTTTCCATCATTAAATGTCCCCAAGTGGCTGGATGTTGTAATTTCCTTCACTGTTTTTCTAGTGTTTTATTCTCCTTCCTCAGTACCAGCCTAGCAGACCTCACTTTGTTCTTTTCTCACCATTTTTCGACTTGGTGAAGCTCCATGAACTAACTAGATTAATCGTTATGTGGCTTAAAGTGAAAATTTATGTAGTCAGTAATGAAGAAATCTGACTCAAGTATTCAGATAGTTTGGAAAATTATGAAAATCATAAGGAGAGAGACAGACAGAGACAGAGAAAGTGAGAGCAGAATTTGGATTCAAACTGGAGTCCCCGGCTCTGAGGCCTGGGCTCTTTCTTCTGGTCTATGTGGAGGGCTTCTGTTTGTTTATTTATTTATTTATTTTAAAGACAAGTAGTTTCCAAGACAGATGTGTCCACCAAGGTTTTTAGCAAATGAGTTTCAGCGAGAAGTGGGCTTTGGAGCCGACACGGGAAATGGAGTTCTCAGCCCATCGGTAATGACCTCCGTCTCCCGCGGGCTCTCACCGAGCCTCAGGGCTTCCGTTAGGAAGACAGCAAGGAGTGCTGAGACCTGCACTTTTCTCTGGCACTGAGAGATTTAGAAATATCGCCAGGGACCAGTTTGTGTCCCCCGAGCCCCGCGATGCAGATGCTCGGCGGAGGCGGGAGAGGTCGGCGGGAGATGCAGGGAGAATGTGTTTCCTGCAGAGCCTTCACCCCCACTCTGGAGCCCCCGGGTCCTCCCAGCCTCCCGGCCCCACGTTTCTGCTCCCTCTCTCCTCCCTTCCAAGTTAGCGGCCGGACGCAGACACCCCCAGGCAGGAAGGAGTTGGGCCGCTGCCTCAGCCCTTCCCAACCCGGCCAAGAGTCCCCAGGGCGGGAAACCTCCCTGGGACAGAATTGGTGCTTTACCAAGACGGGAGGATATTGCTGCCTCGGCCCTTCCCAACCCGGACAAGAGTCCCCAGGGCGGGAAACCTCCCTGGGACAGAATTGGTGCTTTACCAAGACGGGAGGATGTTAAAGCAGCCTCGTTCTGCCCCGAGGAGCCGGTGGAGCAGCAGTCCCTGCTCACGACGGGACCTGCTTGGGCAGGTCCACCTCGGGGTGGAAACTCGGTGAGCCGAGGGGCGGGAAGAGAGAGCTGCCCGACGCCATCGTATGTGCAGAGCCATAAAGCGCCAACGGGACGGATCTCGGTTCCAAATTAGTTATATTGGCTTTTAACTGCGGAGTCACATGGCAGTGCCGCCTGACAGATGGAGGCAGAGATGAAACCTGTTGTCTAGGGGGTGTGAGGGTCTCACACGTCCAGCATCATCGCAGCTCTGCCCAGCAAAACCTGCCCCTGCGGAGGCACCAGCCCCAGGACGCTGAGCCGTGCGGGGCTCTCCCTCTGGGCCGGCTGGGTTTGGTTTAGTCACCATGCCGCACAGCACGGCCACAGCCCTGGGCCCCAGCCCGTCCCACAACGGTGCTTGAAAACAGGCAACAGGCCTTTCTTCATCTGCCTGCCCTTCTGTGTCCCAGGGTTTTTCTTAAGGAATTATTTCAGCACCTTTTATCTTGCAGTTTTCTGTAGCATCTCCCGTTAGGGAAAACAGGCCCGGGGGAGCCCGGCTGCAGGGTCCACACGGCAGCGGCCACGTCCATCCTCACTGGGAAACTCCCGCCCCACCCTCAGGTGTTAAAGCGAGTACGGTGAGAGGGAGAACCGCTGGACAACCGCTGCTGCTCCACCGCCTGGCGGGTTTTCTCCGCTGAGAGATGCACTTTGCCCTGACCCAGGAGCGACCGGCCCTAAGACATGAAACTGGGCCCTTCCCAGGTGAGTTCAGGCCCTGGCCTGGCCAGAAGGGCCAGCTCCCCGGAAATTCAAATGACATCCTTACCACGTGATTGAGAGACGCTGGGTCCCAGACCCTAAATCTGGGTGATCTACATATTTGGGCAAATCACTGCCTTCCCTCTTCTGAAATTCACAGACTCTGGGGAGCCCCACTCTGCTGGGTTAAAGTGACAGTATTTGCTGAGACCTGCTCTGTTCCCAACAGCACGTCGCTAGGCGCGGGGACTAAAAGGACGTCCTTGGGGCCTCACAGGGGTCACTCAGCTTCAGTACTCGGTTTTCCATCGTGACAGGAGCAGCTGGGCACAGGTCTCAGGGGTCTGAGGATGGTGAGATGAGGGAAGGAAGGAGTGTGGGAGGTGACCTGCAATGCAGCCCGGGACTTAGGATGGCCTCACGCCCTGCTGGTGGGCTGCACCTGGCACAGACAATGTGGCAATCCATGCCAATGACTTCAGAAATGTCTGTGTTTCTGGGAATCCAGGCAGGGGAAATACTTTACATTGGCAAGGAAAAGTGCAAGACAGGAATTCACTCATCACTGGATTATGTTTACACTGTCTAGTCCCAGAGGTACAGTCACAGCCCAGGAAGCAAGTGCAGCAGCTGAAGAGAGGCTATGATGGCCACGGAGCACCTGGTGTCCAAGGCAAAGAGGGAAACAGGAGCCACATGGCCTCCAGCATGCAACTCCAGAATCTGCCCTGTAAAAGGAAAACTTACACTGTCCGTTAATCAAGACAGAGATTCTTTGCAAGTTCTGATATGAGAGGAATTGACACAGCGTGTTCTTATCAATGGAGATGTTGTGATTATAGTCCTCTGGGTGGAGATCTTGCTAGTTCATCCTTATTGCCTGAATCTATCTTCTGTTTCACTTTTTGTTTTGATGATGATGGAGGGTGTTTGATACAAAGAAATTTTTCATTTCTCTGTAATCTACCTGTCGACAGTGCGATTTATCCTTCCACTTCTGTGCTTTGAAGGATCTTCCCCACCCCACCCCAGGAAGCTTGGCAAACATGCGTTTTTGCTTTCTTGTGCTAGTCGTATAATTTATTCCATCCACCTGTAACACACATTGAGGTGTGACCCGAGGGCAAGATCATTCCTGTGCTCAGTCAGCCCAGAAACCTTCACTGGATAATCACTGCCCTCTCGCTGTTCCAGGATGGCCCTTGTGTTGTTTGTTGCATTTGACATGTAATACATGCTCTTCCTGGGGTAGCAGCCCAGGCTTGGAGCCCTGGCCTTGTCCTTGTGCCAGTGTCACATGGTTTTAGCAGCCACCACTTTACGGTGTGTGTCGGCATCAGAACAGGTTAGACGTCCCTCTTAACTCTGAGTTTCTAGAATTTTTTAAATAATCTTCAGCCAGGATTTCGGATGAGGTCACAAGGCAGACAACAGAAATTAAGGTCATTAGCCACATTGTAAGCTCATGGGATTTGTCCTGTCCGTTGTAACTTTCTACTAGAATAGTCTCTTTGGAGACTGCTACAACCTTTCCCCCCACGGGAATCCACAGGGTGTGAGCTAAGAGGCTCCTTTTCCAGGGCAGGCGGCGGGAGCTGGAATGTTCTCTGTCTGAGCTGACCCAGGAACCAGAGCACCCGCCCTCCCGTTCTTTCTGACGAGGACAAATCTCACCCTGACGACACTGTGGAGTTCGCGAAAGGCTTTCCCAAAAGCAATCTACCAGGGCTTGGGATCCTCCTGAGCTGAATGGGCAGATTCCATCGTGCCCACTTACAAATGAGGAAACTGGTGCCCAGACGGACCGTGAACCCCGCTGCACCCCAGCACCAGCGAGGCACTCGGGGCAGGTCCGTGAGTGACTGGGTGGATAGTAAGTAAAGGATCCAGCCGCTCCCCAAACAGGACACATCTGGCTCTTCCTGTTTCCAGTGACCACCTGGCCTGCTGCTCCCACATCCCCCCAGCCCAGCCCCAGGGCTCTCTCTCACCCCGGGTGGTTCTAAATTCTGCAGGGAGCAATCAGCGTTTGCGTACACAGGGAGATTCCAGTGTGCATGGGCTGCAAGAGGTTGAAAAAATAAACCAGTGGTGCGGAGTTGCACACCCAGCTTGCCTTCTCCTCCTCCGGCCGCAGCGCCCCTCACCCCGACAGCATACTTCTCCCTGGTGGGACTTCCCTGTTCATTTGGTTGTTTGTGTTACTATGAAACTCAGATAATAATGAACGCCAGGAAATGGCAACACTTACTGTGTCTAACAACAGGATAGTTCATTCTTCACCATCTCCAACTGCCCAGCTGGGCGGAAGGTAGATTTATGAGTTACAAACATTTCAAAACCATTCAGAAGGGAAGGGGCCCTCTCCTAATATCAATGCATTTATAGATCGGGTCCAGGGGAACCTGGCAGGCTCACACTGGGCACCACAGGAGAGATGAGTAAAGAGACCATTTCCATGCAGTGGGCCGGCTTTAGGGACGCTGCCAGGGTGATATCAAGCCAAAGCCAGGGAGCTGGGGAGGCCCAGCCAACTGTCCATGCTGGGCCTCTGGTCGACGGATGCTGGAGACCCATCTCCGCCTGTGCGCCACTGACGGCTCCAGCAGGACCCGGGGACACAGAGCCCTCAGACTGCCCTCAGGGCATGAGAGGCAGAAGGGAGTGCCCACAACCCGGGAATTAAACTTCCCCGAAGACACAGAATTCCTGCACCAAACCCAAACCAGAACACAGCAACTAAGAAAGCGACGTCTCCACGTCTCCTCAAGGATGATCCTATTCATACGCAAACTCCCCCAGGGCTATTAGAACCAAGTCATGTTTACTTAGACATCCAATAATTTTCCTTCACTGAAAATAATAAAGCCCACACTGTTCTGGAAAAATCCAGCCAATCGATGATGCCTGTCAGGCCCTTGGCGGTTATGTGATATTTCATAATTATGCTTAGGATTAAGCCTGATTATGTAAGTGATATTTGGTGATTAAGTCTCAGGGAACGTTATCTGGTGCCAGGTATAGGAGGTGTGGCATCGTAATTATGTGTAACTCATGTCTGCCTGCCTCCATTGTCATTTTTTCTAATAAAGCAGAAAAGTAAGATGTTAAGTACAAGTGAGAAAAATACAAAACATGAAAACAGGCTCAAAGAAAACGTGAAACCGAGCTGGGCAGTCAGCAAAAACATGCTGGAGGGGAGGCCTAGGCAACAGCCTCGCTAAAAATGGAATTATTTTATTTTGCCACGGCAGTGCCCACGGAAATAATTTTTCCTTCCAGCCTGAGCAGTGGCAGCTCAAGAGGAAATGGACCAGATCTCGGATCGGGGCTTTAACCGGGAGAAAAATGGCCAGGCGGCGTTTTGCACACAAGCCTGTGCGTGCACACACGGAGGCTCGCGCGCGACTGCAACCTTGCGCGTCAGGAGCAGGGAGCAAAGCATATTACTCATTTGCAGCAAAGTGATGGGAAAATCTATCATTTCAGTAGTTTGTTTCCAGGGCTAAATGCAATGAAAATCTAGTGGAGTCTTAGCCAAATGGCATTTTCATTAATGCGAAATGAAGACTTTCAAAGCACCCCCTCCCTTTGCGACCGAGCCGGTGCGCACCGCGGACGGAGAGCCGCGTCGGTTCTGTGAACTGGTAAGAGCAGCTCTGTGTGTCTCGAGTACAAGGACCTGCAGGTGCCACCGTTCTTTCAACGGTGCCATTCGGGGTGGAGGAAGATGAGGAGCTCTCGGAGTGTTGGGATGGTTTTAGGTCGGACAGCACAGAGGGGTCTCGCAGAGGGGAGGGGTTCGGGGTGCGCAGGGGCAGTGCAGGCGGCGGCCTGGCCACCCCGCCCCGTGCGTGGCTCCTCCACGGCGGCTCAGGAGCTGCCTCCGAGCGGAGCGAGCTCGCTCCAGAAACTACACAAGAAGCCGGAGCATCTCTGCTTCCCCATCTGAGCAAGAACGAAATGAAGAACCGCAAAGTTCACACCCGGTTTAAAAAAAAAAAAAAAAAAAATTAAACTTTTAACATTAATTGCTCCCGTACATATGTGAGTGCCCAAAATCCTGACATAAAAGCTTTAATTTCTATGCAAAGCAGATAGGATGATTGAGTTATAATTAAAATGGTAATTATACCCTTAATGCTCCATATTTGACTTTTCAAAAAAATGTTATGCTCCAAGAAAAGCTATTTAAAGATCAGAGGAAAATGTTTGAAAATGAATGTATTCAAGACATTTTAAATCTCTTAAAATCCAGTTATTGATTTTCACATGCTTTCAAGTGTAGTCTAAAACATTTTCTTCATTTATTTTGGTCGATGGAAATAATAAAAAATCATTGGAACGTGAAAAGCTTAAACGAAGGCAATATTCCGGAGGTTGATATTTAACATGATAAATATTTGAGACGTGGGGGTGGGGAAGGGAGGTCCCTCCCTGTCGCCGTGGTGGGCGGGGACGAGCGGGGGAGGGGCGGCCTCGGGCCACCGTGATCTTGAGCGCGACAAACATGACATTTCCTCTGATCCTTCATTGACTGTGCAGAATTTAAAAAGAACACCTAGAGCTATAAATCAAATGTCAGGTGCGGCAGTCCTGCGGAACCATGTCAATATTTCATGATGTATGGCTCGCTGGGGGCTT
This sequence comes from Lemur catta, assembly GCF_020740605.2. Lineage (NCBI taxonomy): Eukaryota > Metazoa > Chordata > Mammalia > Primates > Lemuridae > Lemur > Lemur catta. The sequence continues at coordinate 48,637,463 of NC_059145.1, forward strand.
GGAGAGCGCAGCCTGCCAGAACCGGCGTGGGGTGCTTTGCGCCCGCTCAGCCGTGCGGGGCCCCCCGCCCCGGCCGCGGTCCGTGGAGGCGCAGGACGTGAGAGCCGGGGCGCAGGCCCGGGACCCCGCACCGCCCGCACCTGCCGCCCCAGCACAGCGCGCACCTGCAGCTCCCGGAACCGCGCGCACCTGCTGCGGGCTCTCGGCCAGGCCCGGCTTCCAGAGCCTTCTCCTGGGCCCCCAGGAAGGCCCCACCCGGAGGAAGAAAGAGGGTCCAGTCCGCACGGACTCACACCGCGCCTCGCCTCCCTGCCGAGCTCTCTGAGAGACTGAGGCACGGACGGACCCTCCCCCGCACCGTTTCCCCCGGTGGGGGCTCAGGAGCCTCCTCGCTGCGAGGACAAGCAGGACACGGGACGGGACGCCCTCAAGGCTGGGGCCAGCCCGGCGCCCTGCCACCTCTTCTGCCCGTCTCGGGGGGACCTTGCTGTCCCACTCTCGCGCCGTCGGGAGGATGGAATATATTCTAGGAAACCTGGTGCCATCAGGACAAGCCCCACGTGTGCCGCGAGCACCTGGCCGCACAGAGCAGCGGGCGCGGGGCGGGGACAGGAGAGTCCCTGGGACCCAGGCCCCGACACCCGCGGGATCCGCTGGTCCGCCCCGTCTGTCCCGGGGACCTCCCTGGCCAGGTGAGCGGGTGTCTTCCCGTCTGGGGGACGTCAAACTGACACCCCGCGTTCCTCAGCTCCGCAGCGTCCACGGCGGCACCTGCAGACCGGCTGCGACAACAACGACGCTGTGAGCGGGACGGGTGGGAAGGGGGCGCCTGGCCCGCTCCGGGGCGGGCCAGGGAAGAGGACACCCGGCCGGGCAGGGGGACCGAGGGGAGCGTGGCCGTGGGAGGGCCCGCGGAGGCCGCTGGGAGCCGTGCGCGCGCGCAGTGAGCAGGCTGCGCCCCTGGGCCCGCTCAGTGTGTCTTGACTCGCTCCTCGTAGGGGACTTTCTCCGGGGCCTCCGAAGTGGAAGTGCCAGCAGCCGGGGGAGGACGGGGCAGCGGGCTGGGTGCGAGCGGGATGGGCCGGCAGGGAGGGCCGGGGAGGGTGGGCGGAGGGCCTGGCCTCTGCCATGAGCCCCCGGGAAGGCCTGAGCCGCAGTTCAGCCACCTGCCCTCACCCGGGGCAGGAGGCTGGCGTCTGGGAGAGGTGACAGCCTGTGCCCCATCAGGCCGTTGTCCCTCCGCCATCACAGGAGGCAGAGACAGCGAGCGTGGCCCTCTCTGCTGGGCGGACGTCGGAGCTCTCGGCCACACGGCTGCTGCCGCCACCAGCAGCCCACGCTGGAAAGGAACGATGGCTCATGCGTGGCAGCCCCACTTGTGGGTGAGCAGTCACGGCTCTGTGCCTCCTGCAGTGTTGGGAGCCTGAGAGGGCCCAGCACGGGTTCAGTCTCCCGCCGTGGGGACCCCACACGGCCGTGGGGGCCGCAGGAGAGTCAGAGGGTGTCTTCGGAAGCTCAGCCCAGCGTGGAGGCCCTCGGGGAGTCCCCCCTCCCTCCCCCAGAGCTGCGCCCGCAGGCCCTGGCCCCCAGGTAGGGCCCTGAGGTCCCCACCTGGGCACACCCACTCCCCCCGCACCTGGCACTCCACAGGCCCCCAGCAAACGCTGATTGAAGAAATGGACCATGACGTAGCTTCATCACTGGGAGGAGAGGTAGAAAAATTCCAAATGCAACTCCTGCCTCTGCTCCAGCAAAACAGTGTGAGCACCCGGGATCGGGTCTTCCCACCCTTGCTGTCCTGCGACCCTCCTGGCCTCCCTCGCTTCCTCCACAGTCTACCAAAAGGTGCCTGAAGACACGCGCAGTGCACAGCCAGGGTCCGGGGCGGGCAGCTCGCCGCAGGCAGGTGTCCGGGCACCCGCAGAGCGGACAGTGAAGTGGCAGCGTAGCCCACGCCCGCGACGCATCCAGGGAAGAGGGCGGGAAACCTCGAGTGTGCCGCATTCTAACTCCGGATTGAAAAATATCGCCAGCTGTGTGGCTGGTACGAGGTCCTCACCTCTCCTGCTCTGCAAATGGGAACATCGGCCATGCCCACCTTAAGGGCTTCCTGTGACAGCTAATTGAACGATGCGCATGAAGTGTGTCCCACGGTGCCTAGTGCGTCCCACGGTGCCCAGACAGAACAGTGAGTAATTGGTGCACCTGGCTCTCTCCACACCCACTGCAGGAAGGAGTGGTCAGGGCAGCCCCCCAGAGACGAGGGGCTCCAGGCCAGCTTGGCAGTCGGTTCAGTATTGAAGCAGAAATGCAAAGACGTCAAGAGTCACCTGGGGGCGCAGGTGTGCGTGGCCACAGGTGGCTCCTGGGAGAGGTCATCGCTCCTGTCTTTGTTTTCAGAAAGCGCAGTGGCCACACCCCAGCTGCAGCTGCCTCCATCCTGGTCCCCGGTGTGTAGACAGCTCGAGGGAGCAGAGGTCAGATTAGTGCAGCAGCAAAAACCGGGAAAACCAGCCGAGTCCCGCAGCAGCCAAGCTGGAAAGCTCCCTTCCCCTGGAAGCTGATTTATCGGTTTTAATACTTTGCTCTCTCGCGCATTTGTTTGCACAACAGAGGCTGCTCAGGTAGCGCCCAGGAGCAGAAATTAAACTCTGGCAATTGAGAATTCCACCTGCAGGTCGCAGCCACTGCGGGGGATTAAGCTGCTCACTGGAGTGAGGACAGAACTCGCAGGGATTAGGACAGCAACTCAGTAATTTCTTCCCGTTTCTTAAATTACACTTAAATTCTCAGGACGGCTTAAGATCCAGCCCATTGGTTCCAGAAAGAGCTTCACTTAACTTCGCTTCCCCGGTCTCAGGGTGGAGACGGTGGCTCGAGTGGCCGGAGGAGGAGCAGGCGCCCGGGCAGCAGTGGCAGGAGGGGGGGAGGTCTCTGCTGGCCCCAGGGCTGGGTGCAGGGAGGGGTGGTGGAGCTCAAGGGCTCTCCCCACCCAGGTCCGCAGTGTTACGGGGTCTCCGTGGACTGGGTGGGGGTCCTCAATGCCTCGGCACATCATCACTGGGTGCAGCGTGTCGGAGTGTGGAAGATGGAGGCAGGCTCAGATACGCGTCAATCCGTGTTAAAAAAACAAAAACACCTGGCATCATTTTTCTCATTTCACAAAACTCTCAAAGGGTTTATCAGTGCACTTTGGGGAGCGCCTGGAGGCTGCCCACTGGCCAACCCATCCGCACAGCACACCTGTTTCCAGACAGGAGACACCTCGCAGGCCCCACCCTGCTGCCTGAGCCCGGAGCCCTGAGTCCAGGCAGCACCCACCGAAGCCACCAACACTGACACCAGAAACAAACGTGGTGCCACCAGCAGCAGCAAGGGCACCGGCGTGGGCTGTCGGGCGTGTGTGGCTGGGTGCACAGGGCAGGTGTCTCGGCTGTGCCCACCGTGGGGCCTGCACTTGTCCCCTGCTCAAATGGCCACAGAAACGAGACATAGATGGGGTGTCCTCAGGAGGCTGATTTTCCCGATGGCCTTATCTGGACATGGGCACCCTGTAATCTTACGGGTTTTGTTTTTAATAATGTATATAAGCCCTTCTGTTCATCGTCAGTTTAGATTCTAAAATTCCCCTGCTCGGGTCTGGCCAGCCCCATACGAAGGCCGCTGTCACCCTCTGTTGGTGGTAACCAGAGCTGATCAGCTTTGCTTGGACACTTCATTTTTCTTATTTCTAGGAACATTCAAAAGTTAAGTCACTTCTGTATTAGATTTTTAATGTGATTAAATAAGTAACTCAGCCATTTTATCTTGTTACCTTATAATTGGTACACGCTACGAGTGGCTGCCGGCACCACAACCCCCTCGGCCACTCACGGTGGAGCCCGCGGGTCACAGACACCTGTTGCCTCTGAGCCTCAGACAGAGAAAGGGTGACGCCTGCCGTCCACACCGCTGCCGGTTCCGTCTGTGGGGTGGTCACGGCCCCAGCAGTGTTTCCCTGCGCGAGATCCCTCGGCAGCTGCAGGACGCTTTGGTTCCTGGTTCAACGTGGAGTGGACAAAACTTCCAACCCAATTGTGTCGGAAAGAAAAACACCGATTGTGCACACAGGGAAGGACCTCGGGTCGAGAGCATTTTGTCTATATACGGGAAATAAACAGGCTTCACGGTAAAATGATGGTTATCAATCCTGTGAAAGTAATTTCCGTAACTTTTTTGGTTTTTTCTAAATATGTACTTCAATAAACATTTACTTGGTGACTACTCTGTTGCTATGCTCTGCAGGAGTTAAAAACAAAACGCCCTTTTCCCCAAGGTGCTCGTGATGTGGCTGGAATTCCCTCTGGGCAGGTCAGACTGCACAAGGCGGATCAGGTGTGTGAAGGTAAAAACCAAACGTGGTCCCAGCTGTCTCCAGAGCTGCCCTTTAAATTATTTATCAAAGCTGGGAACACTTTGATATCTGTAATGCCGCACATAGGTGTGAGGTACTTCTATATTTTTTCTAAGAACTTCATGTTTGCACGAGGTTGGACAATAATGATAATAACAGCAGCAGTGGCCGGGCGCGGGGGCTCACGCCTGTAATCCTAGCACTCTGGGAGGCCGAGGGGGGAGGATCGCTCCAGGTCAGGAGTTCGAGACCAGCCTGAGCAAGAGTGAGACCCCCGTCTCTACTAAAAAATAGAAAGAAATGATCTGGACAACTAAAAATATATAGAAAAAATTAACCGGGCATGGTGGTGCATCCCTGTAGTCCCAGCTACTCGGGAGGCTGAGGCAGGAGGATAGCTGAAGCCCAGGAGTTTGAGGTTGCTGTGAGCTAGGCTGACGCCACGGCACTCTAACCCGGGCAACAGAGTGAGACTCTGTCTCCAAAAAGAAAAAGAAAAAAATAGAAAGAAAGAAAATACTCTTAAAAAAAAACAGCAGCAGTTACATTTGGACGCTGGACACAGAGCCCACGCGCGCTGGGTGCCCCGTGAAGCCCCCCACATCCACTCTTCTTTAACCTGATCACAGCCTCGTTCCTGGTTAAGAGCAAAGCCGAGTGGGGCGCGGTGGCTCCGGCCTGCGGTCCCAGCACTCTGGGCAGCGTGTCCAGGAGGGCACAGGGGACCTGCCCCGTTCCCAGTGTCCACGCAGGACCCCGGCTGGGCCTCCCGGTGCCGCCGGCGCTCCGAGCCCCTCCCGCCCCTTGGCCCCCATGCCGCCAAGTTCTACAGAGAGCGGAGTTGCGGGACTGGCCCCGGATTCTCCGCCCCACCCTATGCAAATCTAACCTTTTGCTGTTCTGGCATAATAAACCCGAAGACAGGACCCCGACGGGAATATTTGCTAAGGCCTTCTCTTTCCCGATCCGTGGCTCTCATCTCCGGCCATCGCGGCTGAATGTCAGTCTGGGCCCGAGGGCCAGGCGGGGACTCGAGCACGGTTGTCACTTATGCCCGCGGAACATTCCCGCTGGAGGCAGCCGGCGCTGGGCCTCGCGTGTCCTCTTCGCGTGTCCTCCGAAGCCCGTTTTTCTGATTTGCTCAGGGCCGATGACTCGCCGTGGGGACGGAGCCATGGGCAGAACTCAGGCAACAAAACGCAGCAGCCCACACAGCCCCCGTTCTGCTTTCCCTCTACACAGAAGTGCACGGCCGTCGAGGGGGCTGCCCCGCCTGTCATTGTCACCTGCCGAGAGTCCAGACCCTCCCTCCGCCCCCAGGGCCCAGATGGTGCCCATTGGTGCCCAGGCTGGTGTCTCGGATCCGCCCACTGGGGGGGGCAAGGCCACCACCCAGGGCTCCCCAGCCTCAGCCGCCAGCATCGCCCGGAGAGGCCGGGGTGTCGCCCTGGGGTGAAACCTCCTCCCTGAGGCCACAGGCCGTGGACCACGTGGGAAGCCCCGGTGCTGCCAGGGACCCTTCGCCAGGCCTCTCCCCAACGGCCTCTGCGGAGCCGCGGACACCCGCACGGCATGCAAGGCGGTTATGCGAGGGTTTGGGTCGCTGGTGACACATGACAACCTGTCTATGTTCTCAAGGTCGGGGAAACGCCCCACGTGATTTTAGAAAGCGATAACGCAACATAACTTGACCCTTGAGCTCAAAACATGCTTGCCAAGTAGCTGGGTGTCAAATTTGGTTGCGTTTATCCATCCTGCGAGATCGAACCCTCGACAGTCCCGTGAGCACACCGAAAATCTGAATTTATAAAATTGATCTGAAGCGAACTTGTTTCCCAGCACTTCAGTGGCTTCTGCCGGGGACCAAGGGCCGGGTGGGGAGGAGGCGCAGTCGCCGCGAGGTCCGGTCAGTGGGTTGCGGGAGCCGGAGCCACCGTGTCTTCAATCCCGAGTGATCAGAACATTGAAACTCCTCGTGTTGAATCAGACTGGCCCGTCTCCCTGGGTCCTAGTCCCTGTCTAGGTCTAACCCCCATGCAATCAACACACACAAACTCCACCGTGAAAGACCACGTACAGCTGCAGTCACGTATGTGCGTTAATTAAAACACGGTCACTACAGGGGCCACCGTGCGGTGGGCGCGGTTCCGCGGAGAAGGCGGCAAGGGAGGGGCCTCGCGGAGGAAAGGGGAGGATGCAGCGTGGAGAGCAAAGACCACGTGAGGAGGACGTGGGTTTCCCGTGCGACAGCTGGTGTGGCCGAGCACAGGAGGGTCTCGGTCCCCGAGCAGGCAAGGGGCTGGGGGGAGGGGAGGTCTGTGACGAGCACAGGTGACCCCGGCGCGGCCCGTCCTGACGCCACTTCTCAGAGGTCAGTGACGCAGGAGGGGGTTGTCGGTGGATGCCAGCTGTCCCCCGCGCTGTCCCCTGTGACGGTCTCGCTTGGGAGGGAGGCCGGCCAGAGCGGTCAAGGACGTGACACTGACTCCAACAGCCGAGCAGAAATCGCCCCGCGTCCTCACTGGCTCCCCACTTACAGTAAATAACGTTCAGGAATTTTTGCCATTTTCTTTTTCGCATTCGCCTTTACACGTTGCTAGTTGAACATATGCTTGATATAGATGTCAAGGGCCCCGCAATGAAAACAAGGATGAAGAGAGAAGAGAAAAGGGAGGGGTTTTGTTTGCACAGGTCCTCGTGGGGCTGCCGGGGTTCGGGTGGGAGCGAGAAGGCGACACAGGCCGGGCCCTGTCAGTCGGTGTCGCGCTGAGCTCTCTCCCGAGGCCGTGGGGAGAGCGGAGGGACGGACACGCGTGTGGCGGCGTGGCGTGGCGTGGGAGGGAGGGGGGACCGTGAGCAGCCGCCACGCTGCCCGTCACGGAGGTGGCGCTTTGTCTTTCAGGAATTCGCCGACTCTGTGTCCCAGCTGGTCACGCAGAAGTTCCGTGAGGTGACAACCGCCCTGACGTCCGTGCACGCCCGCCACAAAGCGCTGGCCGGAATCGTCATGACCAAAGGTAACCGCCTCTTGCTTTTCCAGTGGGAATCCGGGTCTCCCGGAAGGAGCGCTAGTGTGTACCTGACCCTGGGAGCAGACGGATTCTCGCCTCTCCTTGAATATGCAACAGAGAGAAACAAAGTAGAAAATAGACAGGTCAGGGGCCAAAGTTTGTGACTTGGAAACCCACTCTGAGCGTTGGGGGGTAACCAGGCTTCCCGGCTCCGTGGGGGGAGCGGGAGAGCCGGGCGGGGGGTCCTGAGTCCCCTCGCTGGGGTGTGAACCGGCGAGACCCCCCCAACCACTCCCAGGAGGGAGCTCCGATCCGAGACGCGAGAGTGGCCGGCGGGAAAGGGAACGTCCGCACTGAGGGTTTGGGCAGGGAGCAGGGACGCAGCACGGCCATCCGCCGGGGCCCCCAGGTGGTGCTGGCCCCAGTGCCCCTCCTCCCCTCCCCGCTCTCCCTGGTCCCACCAGCAGGTGCCCACTCCTCCCTTTCCTCCCCGGGCCCCGAATCACAGAGACCCAACTTGGGGGGAGGTGGCTGCCTCGAGCCCCTAGAACTGGGTTCTCGGGAGAGGAAGCTCAAGTTGGAGGAAGCTCCGAGTAAGGTGCGCGCAACCTGCCCGGCGCTGTCTGCACCTGGGAACGTGGATTAAGTGCACTTGGTTTGCAAATCGTCTCTTCAGAGACAATGTCCGAGCACGTGTTGGCCAGAGAACTCGCCACAATGGGTGTGGCCAGTGGCACTGACCACCCTGGGCCACCTGGCACCACCCCGCGACCTCCCAGCTGAGTCAGCAAGTCCCAGGCAACCTCCCTGCCCACACGGACCCCCGGGGAGCCCCTTCTTAGAATATTTTGTGGAAATTCTGGTTCCTGCCCTGGAGGAATACACCATCTAAGAGAAAACACAAATGCACACACCGATCCATGAGAGTCGGAGCGAGAACACGCGTGGATTTGTGGCCTCCACGGTCTCCTTGACCAAGAGTAATTGATATTACAGTTTAAAGACATTAACTTTTGAGGTTGTTTTTGACGTTACTTTTGTTGTTTGTTCATAGTCCTTGCAGAGAACTGCAAGAACAACTCATTTTTGTTGACTGTGGTCAACAAAGACTTTTTTTTTTTACTGTGGTCAGAATGAACATTATCCTGTGAAAAGGATTAATAAATCATGACGTGTCCGACAGCCTTGCCGTGTTGGTGGGAGACTCACAGGCCCTGTCCTGAGAGGTGACCCTGTCCAGGGAAGACCTACCAACGGGGAGGACGGGGTGAGGGGGCCCCCAACTCTGTGTCCCCAGGCTTGGACGTGCTGACTGCTCTCTGTGTCCCCAGGCTTGGACGTGCTGACTGCTCTCTGTGTCCCCAGGCTTGGACGTGCTGACTGCTCTCTGTGTCCCCAGGCTTGGACGTGCTGACTGCTCTCTGTGTCCCCAGGCTTGGACGTGCTGACTGCTCTCTGTGTCCCCAGGCTTGGACGTGCGGCAGGCGCAGGTCGTGGTGCTGTCCTCGGGCACCAAGTGCATCAGCGGGGACCACATCAGCGACCAGGGGCTGGTGGTCAACGACTGCCACGCCGAGGTGGTGGCCAGGAGGGCCTTCCTGCACTTCCTGTACGCCCAGCTGGAGCTGCACCTCAGGTGCGGGGCTGGCAACGCGCGGGCGGGCCGGGTGCTGCCGCCCCAGGGTGTGGGCACTGCGAGGGGTGAGCAGCTCCGGGTGGCCCCCGGCCTCGGGCCTCGGTTTCTCAGCAGCCAGTTTGCTGTTGGTCCACGACTCCAGGCCACTCCCCTGGGCGAGGCTCTCCCTGCACCGCGGGAGCAGGCGGACGCCCCCCACTCCAGGGTTTGCGGGGAGATCTCAGCCCGGCAGAGCCGAGTCCGTCACCACCGGGGGGAACGTGTAGAAACAGCGAGACCCGCAGGACATCACCTGCAGGAACCAGGGCATAAAATCTGGGATAAAAGGCTCTGTCTGGGGTCCTCCCGCCTCCCGGTGGTGCCGCCGCTTAGATTTGAGCTTAGTGGGGGGACGGGGGTCCAAGGGCAAAACGCCCCATCTTCCCACGGTCAGAGGCCCGGGGTGTGCTGTCGCGGACCGTGTGGGAGGGGACAGTGCCCGCGCTGTCACGCAACCTGCGCTGGCCCCGCCCTCCTCGAGCCCCACCGAGGCCGCCACCCCCGCAGCCCCCGAGGGTCGCAGCCAGCGAGGCTGTCCTGGAGTCAGGGATTAGTTTCATAAACACCGACACGGGGTTCACGGCAACGGAGAAACCACTAAAGGTACCTGGCAGGTGACTGGGGCGAGGGGGGCGGCAGGTGTCCGCTCCTCGTAGGGTCCCATCCCGAACGTGCTGCGCCCAGAACACCGGGCCCGGCTCGGTCTGCGGTAAGTGACCTGGACCCCTGTGTCCCCAGCAAGCGGCGGGAGGACGCGGAGCGCTCCGTCTTCGTGCGCGCCAAGGAGGGCGGCTACCGGCTGCGCGACAACGTCCTCTTCCACCTGTACGTGAGCACCTCGCCCTGCGGCGACGCGAGACTCCACTCCCCGTACGAGATCGCCACAGACCGTAAGAGGCCACCTGTTACCTTTCCTGAACAGCCCCTCCCCCTGGGGACCCCGGCTGTCGCCCCCTCCCCGTGTGGGTGGTGGCTGAAAGGGTGGACGCGGGTCGCGGGACAATCGCACCTCCATAATCCGAAAGGCCCAGATCACTGGCAGGAAGTAATTTGGGGTCTAAAACCAGCCAAATTGCCCTAGTTCTCTACTTCCTGTTAGTGAGTCTGACAGGCCCGTGTCCAGGGACACAGGCAGGCAAAGGCCACACGGGTACCTGGCGGGAGCAGGTCCCATCGGCTGTCTTCACCCGAAAGTTTGGGGACAGCAAAGCTCAGCTTTTATAACGAAGGGGGGGGGAACCCCACAAAGGTGTCGTCTGCCAGGTCACCTGTGGCCTGCGGGGTTTCCTGGCCACCCTGTGGCATTTATGAGTTAAGGCCCCGCCCGCCCCGCCCCCTCACCTCCCCCAGCAAAGGGCAGGGATGGTGCCATGCCCGGGAGAGAAGTTCCTTGCCATTGGAGGACTCATCACGCTGGATCCACGTGGCGCCAACTCACCCTGTGACATTATGACATCTGGTCCCTTAGACAGATGCCGGGAAATATCTTCCCACTTTCTCCTGGAAGTTTGGCATCTTGCAGACCAGCCCAGGAGGCTCGGGTGGGGAGGAAAAGGCCGCCAAGGCTGGGCACTGGCCCGACCTGCCCAGCGGCTTCCTCTGCTGCCGCGTCCCTGGTGGGAGCCTGGAGGGCGCCGAGCGGGGCCGGGGCCGCGGGAGTCTGTCCAGCCCGAGACCCGCGGGTCCCCGGGGGCAGTTCCGGCTCCCTGGGCTTCCCGCGTCTCTGCCTCCGCCGCCAACCGCGGCCTCCGCCGCCAGCCCAGATCCAACCTGCCGTGTCTGCGGTTTAGAAAAACAAACAAGTACATTCTCAGGGGCACCCTGGGTTTCACTGCCAGACACAGATGTCTCTTATTTCATGGTGCTTTTAAGAAGTGGCAGGTGTTGGTAGGAGAAAAAATACAGCATTTTGCTCACACTTTCGCTGCGGATGAGATGCCGCCGTCTGCGCTGCCCTGGCGGGCTGGAGACGCCGCCCACCCACGCCGTCCGGGAGCTCGCAGAGTGGACTCAGCCCAGGTCACGCATCGCTGTCCCCTTCCTCGCTCAGTGCAGGAGAGAAAACCCAAATCCCCGCTGCCCTCAGCTGGGAAGGAGCCTCGGAGAGACCCTCAGCCCCTCGCCCCGCCTGTCTGTAAATGCCTGTTACAACGAGGGGCGGGCGGCCCTCCACGCTCGCTCCCGCCTGTTCTTCCTGCCCTCTTCAGAGAGGGCCGCACCGCTTGCTAAGGAGATGCCAGTGGCCAGGCTTTGGCTCTGCGGGGCTCCTGCCAGGCCGCCCGAGGGCAGAGGCGACGGTGATGCAGCCCCCGCAGGGAAATGTGCAGCGGGGCTGGGGAAGTGCCGGTCAGGGTGTCCCCAGAGGTCAGCGGCCGGCACCGTCTGCGCCCCCAGCTTAACCCTGCGGGACCCAGCGTCTCTGCACCGCCAGCCCGGCGCCCAGGTCCTCAGTGAGCCAGAAGCCACGTCCTCGTGAGGTTGTGCTCACCAACGCAGGGACTGCAGCGCGCAGACGCTCAGCCCATCCGCCGGCCCCTCATCAGGTCTACGGACCCCATCCCGGAGCAATGGACGCCGCAGTCTGAGCTCCCCGTCTGCCCGGGCTTCTCTCCAGCTCTGGAAACTGACCCGTCTCCTCTTACCCGCACATTGCCCTGTTTGGCCCCAACGGCTTCAGCGTTTCTTTTCTCACTCCCTCTTCTGGTCTGCACGGAGCTATCATGCATCTCTGCACAGGGCCTGCAGCTGAGCTATCAACTGCAGCTGTTCCAGAATTTTCCTCTCTCTCTCTTTCACATACATACCCCCACACACACAAACACATGCATGAGCATGTGTGCACACACAAATATATGTGCATAAGCACATGTGCACACACATGCATGAACACATGTGCACATACAAACACACATGCATGAGCATGTGTGCATGCATAAGCACATATGCACACGTGTGTGAGCACATGTACACATGCATGAACATGTGTGCACAGGTATACACATATGCATGTGTACATGTGAACACACATGCATGAGCACGTGTGCACACCTAAGCACATGCACACACAGACATGAGCACATGTGTGCACACACACTCCCATCACGGAGGGACGAGGCCCTTCCAGACTCGCAGGGAACGACTCCACTGCCGTGGTGGCTCTGGGAGGCCCCGGCTAGGACCAAGGCAGTTCTGATCAGAGCCCAAATGGGCCAGCAGAGTGTCAGGGTCTCGGGCACTGCACCTTGGTGCAAAGTCCTCTTTCTTGGCATGGTTTTTAAATAACCTGGTAAATTCAGTTCTTACTGCCATTTTCCAAGAATTTAACAGCTTAGTGAAATTCTGCAATCTATTGATATTCTACAAAATGCCAGGAAAAATAGCAGCATTATGTCTTATATTTCTCTACAAGTTTATGCTAAGAGCTTAGCACATTTCTAAGCCAATTCCATTCATTGTATAGAAGGCAGTTTAAGAGATTGAAGTCGGGAAATCTAAAATACAATTCCATAAATTCCTGTCTTCAGATTTTCCTACTGAGTTACAGAAATATGCAAAATAGGATAATATTTGTGCGTTGTGAGATAATGAATTTTAATGACCTCATAATTTAACATTATCCTTATCAACATCATCAAATAAGGCGAAGCTCCCCCTCACGACCACACGGAAAATATTGTAGATGTTATTATTACAATTAATAGAGGTTGTTTCACAGGTAAACCTTCTGGGATTTACCTTTTGAAGACAATTTGAAATGTTAAAGTTTACTTGGCGTTTAAAAATATTTCCTTCCCTTTTTGTGATTTTTTTGTTTCATTTTTGGCTCTGTTCCCTTCCCATATCATCACGGCACTCGCGCACTGCTGCTTAGACAAACCTTCAGCCCCCCAGGGACGGAGTTCTTCTCATTTATGTCCATCTCCTTCTGACTCTCCCCTAAAAATATTCACTTGGACAACTTTAGGAAGAATATTACTACCCTCACTTTACCTTGACATCGAAAGGAAAGGGTTTTAGACGAACACACACTATGCCGAAGAGTCTGGCGGTTTGCAGTGTCGGCATTTGACTGGAACGTCCTGATGGGTTTGGGAGTGTCTGTGTGCACAGCAGGCAGGATCTCAGCATCTCACACTCCCACGGTCTCAGGCACACGGCAAACCCACGGCAGATGATTTAAGTTCAGCTCCCTGCAGTTGCTGGTTGGACTGGCATTTTGTTCTGCCTGAAGTGACATCTTCAGCTCCCTCCTGCCTCTCACAATTAGCTGAGAAAGAGCCGGAGGAGACGGGCTCTGAAGGTGGACCCCACTCTGACTGCCTGGGCCGGGTCCAGCTCTCGGGGGGCGCGCTGGAGAAGGCAGCCTAGGACACAACCCCTGAAATAAACACTCTCAGGAGCAGCTCCTGCACCTGGCTCTTCAAGCAAAATTATTAGAAACCAGTTGTTAATTCAAGCCAGGCCCCTGTTATCACGGCACTAACAGACTGTGGAGTGCACTCCAGGAAGAGCTGGCTGTGCCGGAGCAACGAGTGAGAACTGGGAAAGGTCTTGCAGCCTAACAGGCAACTTGCAAGGTCTGGAAAATGACCAGTAGCTCAAGTGTTGGGAGGACACAGCACACTACAGTTACCAGAAATAGGGGACAGCAAGCACCACGTCCCCTGAGGAAACATGCCCCAGATGGAAGAGAAAAGTCCCCAGTACTGTGATAACGTTGTGGACAATGCCCATGTGCCGGCTCCTCCACGTCCCCAATGCTGCCCGCCAGGGATCAATGCTGATAAAGACCTCACTTGAGGCCGGGCACAGTGGCTCACGCCTGTAATCCTAGCACTCTGGGAGGCCCAGGCGGGTGGATTGCTCAAGGTCAGGAGTTCGAGACTAGCCTGAGCAAGAGTGAGACCCCCATCTCTACTAAAAATAGAAAGAAATTATATGGACAGCTGAAAATAATATATATAGAAAAAATTAGCCGGGCATGGTGGCACATGCCTGTAGTCCCAGCTACTCGGGAGGCTGAGGCAGGAGGATTGCTTAAGCCCAGGAGTTTAAGGTTGCTGTGAGCCAGGCTGGCTCCACAGCACTCTAGCCCGGGTGACAGAGGGAGAGTCTGTCTTAAAAAAAAAAAAAAAAAAAAAAGCATTCAGTGCTGATTTATGTCATCGTATGTACGTAGATGATGGACTACACTATTTTACATATAATTTGCATGCAGAGTAGTTAACCATTTCTATATTATAATATGATCCAGACTTAATACACAGAGTCCTTTCAAAGAATGAAAAATAACAAATTTAAGCTTCCTCGTGTTCACACTAGTTCCCCAAATGACTGTGGGGTGTGAGGCGTGGTTGGTGGGTGTTTGCCACGGACTCTGGAGAACCGAGACCCCGTGAGGGACCCACAGGGACCCACTCATGGGCCACCTCATTTCTGGGCCTCTCGGGGCACCTGCCCGGCGTAGACCCGGGAAGCTGGAGGGGGCGGCCAGAGCCCAGGTGCCCGGCGTCCTGCATGCTCCCTGGCGCCGTCTCGGGCCATCCTCACAGCCCGGGAGGCAGGCCCTGTTAGCATCCCTGTCTCCACAGGAAGTAACCGCATCACGGTGACTTTGAGTAACTTGCCCAAGGTTACACGGCCGGTAAACGGTAGACCAGGACTGAAACCTGGGCCAGGGCTGGTCCCACTCACCACCGGCTTCTGTCAGGCCCCCAAGCTAAGCACAAATATTTAAATTTTTCAGTGTCCACAAACCAAGTGTGGGAGGGACATGGCCACACTGGCCCCACACACACACACACATACAGTCCGGGGCTGCCCCTGGGGTCCGTGCTTCCCCACACAGGGCTACAGTGAGGGGACCCCCCCCAGCCCACGTCCTCGTCCTGCCCCAGCCGTGGCACCGAGGCCCTTTGACTGGTCTCTGCCCCGCATCCCTCGCCCTCAGCCTCTCACGCCAGCCCCTGCCTGCAGTGCCCCCTCACCGTCCCCGTCTTTCCCAGTGAACAGCAGCAAACACATCGTCAGGAAGTTCCGAGGGCACCTGCGCACCAAGATCGAGTCCGGGGAAGGGACGGTCCCCGTGCGGGGCCCCAGCGCGGTCCAGACCTGGGACGGCGTCCTGCTGGGGGAGCAGCTGGTCACCATGTCCTGCACCGACAAGATCGCCAGGTAACGGCCCACTGGCTTTCCCGCCGCACAGGCTGTGGTGGTCAACGGCGGGGGCGGGGTGCAAGTCCGCGGGCTCTGACCCGCCCGCCGTAACCCTGGCTGGGACCAGGGAGCGGGTGCCTGTTGGGCATGGGCCTGGGCTGGCGTGGGCTTCTTGTCAACAGCTGTTGACACGTTTTTAATTACCTGCGCTGGAGGCCAAAGTGCCTGGAGAGGGCAGCACCCAGCACCCAGCGGCCGCTCACACACCCTGCCTTGGGCCTGTCACCCTGGACGGTCTGACCCCGCCACAGGGTGGACGGGGAAGCCACGGGACCCCCAAACCGGAATCTTCCACCGGCACCTGCCAGGCAGGAAAGACGCTGGTCCTTCCCTTGCTGCCCCCAGGTGGGCCCCCACCCACAGGTCTCCGGGAGGGAGGCCTTGGCCACGGTGGGCAGGATCGGGGGTCTCAGGGCCCCTCAGCCTCCCCAGAGCTCCTGCCGGTGGGGTGAGGCCCTCGACCCTGAGCCACCCTGACCTCGTTCTGTGACCCGATAGGGGCCGTCACCCGGCGGGCACAGTCCCCTAACTTTGGTTTGGAAACAGCCACAGAGCACACCTGGGGTGGGGGGTGCAGCACGAGTCTGCCTGAAAGAGCCGTCAACCCCCCAAAGCCGCCCCTGACAACAGTGACGGTGACGCAGGCGCAGAAGGCCAAGGCCCACGAGAGTCAGAACGTCCTTTGGCAACTTAGGTGAAGGTGTTCCACCCCGCCCTCGTATCTGTTGACCTTGCTGCCCCAAGCGCCTCTCTGTGGCCCATTTTGGGTTGGAACCGGTCAGGAGGGGAGAACGCGGCCGCCCGGGCGGGAAGGAGGAGAATGAGGCCCGTCCACGGCTGCTACAGGGGCACCTGTGCCCGTGGGATCCACAGCGTCCCGCCACCACGGCGGGGTCTGGGCACAGAGTGAGGGATCACAGCCGTCCCCTACGTTCCCCAGTCAAAATGCAGCCGTCCTGGGGTCCCAAACAGATGGGAGCCACGGGGTGCAGGCGGGTCTCACTCGCGACTCGGCAACACCTGAATGTGCCTTTAACAGCCAGAGCACCTGCCATGCCTCGCTCTGGAGACAGAGCCCAGGACCGGGTGGTGAGGGAGAGCACAGGCCAGAGGGAAAGGGGCGCCCCCACCTGCCCTCCCGGGTGCCCCACCTGCCCACCTGCGTACCCCCACCTCCCCACCTGGGTATCCCACCTGCCCAGGTACTCTCACCTTCGCAACCAGGTACCCCACCTGCCCTCCCAGGTACCCCCACCTGCCCACCTGGGTACCCCACCTGCCCAGGTACTCCCACCTTCCCAACCAGGTACCTCCACCTCCCATCCTGGTATCCCACCTGACTGCCCAGGTACCGCCCCACCTGCCCACGTGCGGCCCAAGACTCCCTCTCTCCACCTCTGCACTCAACTCCAGGCAAAGAGTCGCCGCTGGGAGCTCCAACGGCTGCAGGGCAGATAAAACACCAGCCCCAGAGCTGTGATTCCGAATCCTCGGGGGAAATTACCCAACGGCTACAGGAAAAATAGCCCCATTTGCTTTCTGCTCTGATTGCTCCTGGTGCAGAGCAGCGAGTGGCCTGATGGCAGTGACTCAGAGCCCCGTCTCTGTGTCAAAGGAAGCTGCTGTCCCATCCTCATCTCTCAGAAGGAAACGCGAGGCTCCTTTGTAGTGTTTTCCTCTGCTCACGATGGGGAAAAGCAGCAATTTTCACCTTAACGGAAACCCTCCCGGCGCCAGGACAGCACTGGGTTTCCCAGTCGGCTCCGACTCCCCCGAGCGAGGAAGTGAATTGACGCTGTCCCCGCCGTCTCTGGGACCCTAAACACCTTGCCGGTGGGTTGAGCACGACCACCAACCGGCACCGTGAAAACCTCCTCGGAAAGCAGGAGCCACAGCACGGCCTCCAGGGCCCCGACGATTGTCAACTCTTCTGGAAAAGAGAGTCTGGGTTTGGAGAACCCACTGAGCAGGACCCCGGGTGGTCCGGGACCAACCCAAGCCCTGGGCGGGTCGGAACCGGGAGTCCCGTCACCTCTTCCCACCCACGCGGGTCCTCACCCCTCCTGGGGTCAGGAAGCCCACCCAGCTCCTGCGGGTGGTCTGCGGCTGCTCCCGGGAGGCTCCTCCCCCCCGGCGTCCACCCCTCCCAGGACTCGCAGCACCTGTGGCCGGGACCGTGGCTCATTCTTTCACGTCGTGTGTTCAGCGTCTGCCACACGGCAGGCACAAGGGGTGGTTTGGGGAGGAAGTAGGAGCTGATGGACTGTGCGTGAGGGAAACTGAGGCACGGCACACACACACGGCACACACACGGCTGCCCGGTGCCCTTGTTGTCTCTGCCCGCGGGTCCCCACGTTGACACGCAGACGCGACCGCACCCGTGTCCCGCCCTCGCCGCCGCCTGTGCTCCGGGACGGGCAGCTCCAGCCCCCGACAGAATGGGGAAGACCAGAGGGTGTTTCTCTCTTTGTCTCTAAGAACTGAAGCCGAGTGTCACATAAGAGTCTAAATCTTCTGGAACTAATGTGCCTCCAGACACGGTTTCTAATTTTAAGTACCGGAGCCTGTTATTGATCACAATGTCTCTCTAAATGAACAGATTAAAATTTTCTCCGTAAAAACGAACTGTCAAAAATTACAGCTGCTCTCAGGGAATGTGACTGACTGTCTGATTTCCAGACTCAGATTTTAGGCCCAGGCGGCCGTGGCTCAGCCTGTAGTCTCGGCCCTCTGGGAGGCCAAGGCAGGAGGATTGCTTGAGGCCAGGAGTTCGAGACCAGCCTGGGCAAGAGCGAGACCCCGTCTCTAGTAAAAATAGAAAGAAATAAACTTGGATTTGGCTGTGAGAGCTGAGTCTCCTGCCACCTACAGAGAGGAGCTGCTCTGTGCTCTCCCCAAGGGGGTTTCTCTCTCTCCCAGCCCCGGCCCCCTGAGGGCAGAGATTCCTACATCCTTCCTCCTCGCTTATCTCGTCTCGAAGTGTCACCAGCCCTGTGGACGTCAAATCCGAGCATCGTTCATTTTTCTCATCTCAAAATGCAGCTCCTTTGAAAACAACTGCTCTTCTTAAACACTCAACCCAAAATGTTCACAGTTGGGTTTGAAAACCTTTTTACTCCTTTTTTAATATAGATTGTGTGGTGATTTAATTACAGCTTTTAAGTGAACTTTTATACACTCTCTAGTGATGAAAATGGTGCGTGGTCAATCCAATAACACTGATCAAATATAAAAGCAATAACTGCGGATCGATGGCCGGCTGTATCTTTGCTCCTGCGCCCGGATGGGGGCCACAGGGCTGGCGGCCTCCTGGGGAGACAGCGGCCGTCCCTCCCAGGACACGGCCCGACACTTGGAGATGACAAAGGAGCCCGAGTCTGCAAAATAAAAACCGGTAATCGAGTTAGGTCGACAGCAGAGCGGACGCGGGAGGAAAGGAAACCGGAGGGGGGCCCCGAGACGCTCTGCACACGGCCGGGTGGGGAGGGGCGGGTGTGAGACCCCTGGGGCCGGCGAAGGCTGGACTCCGGGCTGCCTCTTCACAGAGGGACCAAAGGCCTCGGAGGGAGCAGAACTGTCCTCGGTCGCCAGGAACCGGGAGCCGGTTGGTCTCTCTGAGAAGGGGCTGAGGGTGGAGCACCCCCAAGGTGGGAGGTCAGGACCTGACACCCCCATGCCCGGAGGTCAGGCCAGCGCCAGTGCTGGGGTGAGGTCGCACGGCCCGAAGGCGTCACCCCCAGCCTGTGCCGAGGCGTCCCAAGCCCACGGAGACGGGGGACGCAGATACTGCTATCACGGCCATGTGAGCAGGCAGAAACCTGGTCCTCAGAGCTCGCACCTGGCCGCCCCGTGTCTCGGAGTCAGCAGGGCCGGGGCGGGGGCCGAGAATTTGCACTTCCAGCAAGTTCCACGTGATGCTGGTGCGGCCAGCCCGGGCACCACGCTTGAGAGCCGCTCCGTGGACTGTGCTCACGGCACCAGGAGAGGGACCTTCGGTGGCTTCAGGCGCTGCCGGGGAACCGCCTGGTTGGCCTCGGT
Source organism: Lemur catta (assembly GCF_020740605.2). Taxonomy (NCBI): domain Eukaryota; kingdom Metazoa; phylum Chordata; class Mammalia; order Primates; family Lemuridae; genus Lemur; species Lemur catta. Next base: position 48,656,796 of record NC_059145.1, read on the forward strand.
TGTCCCTTCAGACAACGGACAAATGTGCCCACAGGTGAAGGGTGACGCCTGGACACTTTGCCACCGACGTCACCTGGATTTCAGAGCCATGTCACTAAGGGCCACTTCAGGGTGGCAAAGGCAGCCAGCAGGACACCAACGGCCCCAGGCAGGTGACAGTGGTCACCACCCCGTCCCAGGCCCATGGTCTGGGCAGACCCAGCCCCCCAGGGATCCCACCCGCGTCCCCCTGTTGCCTGGCAACCGCGGTTTGCTTTACGGGAGGAGGTCGCGTCTCTGGGCTGAGGAAAGGCGGCCTCTTCCCAAGACCTCCCCCCACTTATCTGTGGCATTTCAGTGATTGACAAACACAAAACTACATTTATTCAGGGATTACCTATATTGAAAGCCAGACACGAAATTTTCTATTCTCTGTCAACACCGCAGTAATAGCAGCTGTTTGAACAAAAGGAGAGGAGTTTTCCATTCACCCCGAACGCTGCAAATTCTCCGGTTTATATTCAGAAAGAGGTTTGGTTCCATCGATCGAGTCAGCTGAGTGAGTTTAAACCCGCGTAGCCGGGCGAGGAGGTTGATTTTCTCTTTATTGCGAAGGTTATTAGGTGGGAGCCAGATAGAGGAGTTGTTTGTCTTCAGACGTCCTGCGGAATGCAAACCCCTCAAACAGGTTCCAGAAGTTTCCTGCAAAGCCCGTGTTCCGACGGCCCCTCCCGGAATACGAGTTCTATTTTTTAAGTCTCAGCTGGTTTCAAGAAAGTGCTTTGTTATCGGTGGAGGAAAAGCACTTTTCCTGCTTTGAATTGATACGAAATTTAAAACTCCACTAACGGTTTGAAAATTAACAGCCCCTCCCCCGACTGTCTGCAACCCAGAGTCCTTCGCCGTAAGCGGGGACCCCTCTCGGCAGCCCCCCAGCACCTCCTGACCTGAAAGGGGGGGACCCAAAACACTCCGTGAAGGTGACATTGTCGGATTTCTCCGCACGTCTTAGTCGGCTGCCTGGTCTCAGATTTAGGGGAACAAGGCAAATCTCCCCGTCTCCACTCAAAAACACAGGTGTTGTTTCCTAAAGGAAAAGATCAGACACAAAAACATCTCCGCTCCTGGGTGGTCTGTCCTCGTCGGTGACAGACGGCGAAAGGTGACTCTGAGGCCCCCACGGCTGGGCAGCCAGGTTGTCGTGGAGAAAACGCAGAAATGCTACAGCTGGGGGAGCGGTCCCCAGTCTCCTGGGGGAGGGGTCCCCCACCTCCGTGACAAGGCCCGTGGCCTTCAGAAACGCCCCTCCTCTGAGACTCCGGCTCCTCCGAAACTCCGGCCCCCCAGGGGAATCGTGCAAGCCCTGGGCCGGCCCTTCCCACGCTGCGACTTACGGAAGTGACCACAGTGTTTTTTTAAACGAACTTATGCAGATCTGATAAACGGGAGTGAATGTTTCATAAAACCAACGACTGTTTAAATCCTAGGACTGAACTGTTTGTCTATAAATATTACCTTTTATATTGCATCTGAGTTTTATGTAGATGAACACATTACTTTAACGACCTGTGTTTGCTGAGGGAGAGCCGCAGAGCGGTGCCGCGGCCCCGCCAGCCAGATGGCTGCCTTTCCTTGCATGAGATTAAAAGATGTTTCTCATTCACCAAGACGCTTCGGAGGCAAATTAATATCGCCAGCTAAATTGCTTGTGTTTTTGGAATAAAATTTTAAAGAGAACTTTTTAAAGCAATTGGTGTCACAGGTTCTCCGAGCAGATTGCTCTCCAGGTAGAGAGACATTCGGTAATTAATGAAAAGAATTCTGTGTTAATCGACTGCTTCGGGAAGGGAAATATAATGACTCCTTATTAATCATGAAAAGAGATGTTCAGCATGCAGGGACCACGGTAATTGCTCGAACAGTGGAAATGTTAATTAATGAAAAGAACAATGATGTAGGAAATTAGCTGCATAATGCCTGCTACTGCCGGTGAAGGTTGGATTTTAAACAAATTATTTAGAGTGGAAACCACAGAATGTGGCCTTAAATCACAGATACGTGGAACCTCTTTCCACCCAAATTTAAGGGGGAAAAAAAAAACCCAGTGCTCCTGGCGACTTTGCCTGAAGAAGTGAAAACATCCGCCCGGAGCTATATTTATTTCCCAGAAAACGGCCTTGTCCCTCTCTGATCTGGGCTTCTAAAATCAAATCATCCCAGCCCAAAGCAAGGTCGTTTATTAATGTCATTTAATCTCAACACAATAGGTCATTCTGACTGCTGAGGACAAAAGGAGTAGAAGAGAGTATTTTTCCCTAAACTGATATAAATAAATGTAATTTCTGATAGTTTCCAGTTAATATAAAGAAAAAATTCAGATTCACTCTGGGGACAGAGTGTCTTTTTCAAAAAATCTAATTTTAAATCCCTGTGAGGCCGGGCGCGGTGGCTCACGCCTGTAATCCTAGCACTCTGGGAGGCCGAGGTGGGAGGATCCCTTGAGCTCAGGAGTTCAAGACCAGCCTGAGCAAGAGCGAGACCCCCGTCTCTACTAAAAATAGAAAGAAATTATCTGGCGAACTAAAAATATATATAGAAAAATTAGCCAGGCATGGTGGCGCATGCCTGTAGTCCCAGCTACTCGGGAGGCTGAGGCAGGAGGATTACTTGAGCCCAGGAGTCTGAGGTTGCTGTGAGCGAGGCTGACACCACGGCACTCTAGCCCAGTCCCTGCGAGAACCTACAGCATCCACTGAGGCTGGCTCTGCAGAGAAGGCAGTGGCCTCGGAGGCGCAGAGGCCGTGGGAGCTCGGCCGGTGTCGGAGGCCAAAGCTCCACCGTGGCTGGGAGCTCCCAGAGCCCTTCCCTCGCCACGGGATGGGGAAGGTGGGCGGGGGCTGGAGGCAGGGGAAGCCCGGTCTCTGGGTCCCTGGGTGCCCTCCCCACCATCCCACAGGCGGGGACCGGGTGGGCACCTGGCGGGGCCGCTCACATGCCTTTCCTTCCAGGTGGAACGTGCTGGGCCTGCAGGGCGCCCTCCTGTCGCACCTCATCGAGCCCGTGTACCTGCACAGCGTGGTCGTGGGGAGCCTGCGCCACACCGGGCACCTCTCCCGGGTCCTGAGCCACCGCACGGAGGACATCGGTCAGCTGCCCGCCTCGTACCGGCACAACCGGCCTCTCCTCAGTGGTAAGAAACACTGTCGGGGCCAGGACCCCTTCCTGGCACCGGGTCTGGGGCTCGCGGGCACGGCAGGGCCCACACGGGAAGACGCCACCCACTGTGGCCAACGGCTGTTCATTACAGAGCAAAATCCAGCAACCCAAAGACTTAAGGCGGCTGCCGTTCACCTCTGAACACAGCAACAGGTGACATGTAGTGACAGCTCGTGGGCAGCAGGCAGCTGGGTGGTTCCTCGGGGTGGGGGGAGCACGCAGAGGGGCCTGGGACGGACATGCAGCCATTATCAGGACGGGGTCTCCTGGGGGTCCCGGGTGGGAGCTCAGAGAAGGAGGACAGGCTGCGTAGATATTCCCTCTCAAAAAAAAAAAAAAAAGGAAGAAAAAAAAAAAGATGAAAACCAATCATGCAAATTTTGAAAGGAAAGCATCAGAATTTCTTGCAACAGAAAAAAGATCTTGCATAAGGATAATAATAAAAAGTGTACTCAAACAAGCAAATGAAATTTGCTCAAAGCCTCCCTCAAGGTCAGTTTGGGGAACTGTCGTAGAAGATGACGCCTGCAATTTAGACAGGGCTCCATCCCTCAGAGTCACAAAGAAGCAGGCAGGCAGGAAAAGATGCCCCTACAGGCACCGTCACAGGGCGGATATTAATGTTCTCAGAAGATATACCCGACAAAACCTGCACAGACCAGTCTAGACCTGCGGCAAAACTTCAGGACCAAAAGCCACATCCAGGCTCTGGAACCTGAGTCCTTCGGCAAGCGCTGGGTTGTCTCCTGAGAACAGCTACCCTAGGGAAGTCTCCCCTTGGTCTTTCTCAGTTAATTCCACGTGGCAGAAAAAAAAATGGTAAGAATCATAATTAATAAAATCCTGTGCCTCGAATGCTCATCTTTTCAGAAAAAAAGTGACCTGAAATAGGACCCAACTTTGACAGCTTGTTCTACCAAACCAAGGACACGTGCTGCTCTGAGCTTTCACCCTAAATTTTTATTTTCCAAGAAAAAAAAAATCATAAAAAAGGGAAGAAATCTGGATAGGACAAATAAATGTTTTGTTCTTGTTAATGACGTATTTAACAGATATGTTTTTGGGTGTTGAGCTGTTTTAGTCCACACCGAAGGTAAAACTGTGTTTACAGCCCACGGCAAGGTCTTGGCAATGAACGTGAGATTTGAGAGATGGACCCGGAGGACAGATTGTCAGGACCGTGAGTTGTTTAAGGCTCCTGGTTTACGTTCGTGTGATGAACATCGCAGCATTGGTGATAAAATAGAGGAGAGCACAGCTGTCTTTCTCCAGAGCACAGAGAAGATGCCGGGCTGCGGACCAGAAACCTTTCTGCCTCCATGTTTCCTGCAACTCCATCTGTCAGGAAGAACTTTGATTCTTACTGAGTGTTCACCCACAGTGGCCTGTAAATTTTGCCTCCAAAGTATCTCTCTGTTAACATTTATATCCGGTTTTTGCCTCCACATGCACATGCACACACACACACATGCACACACACGTACACACACATGCACACACACACATGCACATGCACACACACGCCAGAGCAGCAGAGAGCCCCCAACCCCCGCAAGGGGTCTGGCCGTGTATAAAACCCGAGAGGTCCTTTCCATTCCTGCAACTGACTCTCTGATTCTGAGCCTGCTGGAAGCTGTTTCAGTCACATGGCACAGCTCAATGTCGTGCTGCCCCGTGGCCCAGGTGTGCCTCACTCCCTGTGAAAATTGGATCCCTGAAGTGGCTTGTGTAAATTCAGTCTGGGGAGGTGAATTCCATTTCCAATATGGCGCACGCACCAGCTTTGCAAAGAAGCGCTGTGACACCTCCTCACGTCACCCCCGTTTTTAAGCAGCTGAGTGAGGGTTTCCGGCAGCACAGCCTCTCTTGTAGCCACGTGAGCCCCAACAATGCTCGTTCCGTGGGTGAATTGCGGGTCCACTCGCGCTGCTCTTCAATCGCGGCAGCAGCGACCATGCTGGTCGTAGCGACTGCGGCAAAGGTTGAAGTGGCGGTGGCAGCGGTCGTGGGTCAGCTAACTCGGCACAGGTCTCAGCTGTCCCCAGGTGACATGGTGACCTCCGTGTGAACTGGCCAAGTTTTACACATGAAAACAAGGATGGTGTGTGTGTGACTATCTCCTGTCCCCCCAACCCCAACTAGGCTGCGTCTCCCACTTGCTCTGGGAGCCGTGTGGGGCCTGCAGACTAACGTGGCCGCTCCCCACCTCCCTCCACAGGCGTGAGCGAGGCCGAGGGGCGCCAGCCCGGGAAGTCCCCGCACTTCAGCGTGAACTGGGTCGTGGGCAGCGTGGAGCTGGAGATCGTTAATGCCACCACCGGGCGGAGGAGCTGCGGGGGCTCGTCCAGGCTCTGCAAACACGTGTTCTCCGCGCGGTGGGCGCGGCTGTACGGCAGGGTAGGTTGCACCTGTCCTCTGGGGGCGTCCAGCTCAGCAGATGGGCTCAAGGTCACAGGCCACCCCTGGCCCTGCAGTGAGGGGGGCGCAGGACTCCAGAGCCAGTTCCCACCGCCCAGGCCCATGCCCATGGCATGGCCCCCCAGATGGAAGCCTCCACTCCCCCCGCCCCGCCCAGGCCAGGAGCCCCTGCGCAGGCAGCTGAGGGGCCGGGAGCTCCGTGGGGAACCCAAAGTGGCGGAGCTTGTGCGACTCTCCACGTGGGGCAGTGTAAGAAAAGCCGACAGGGGCTTTGTGAAGTTGAAATTATTCCCAGTTTAGATTTAAGGAAACTGACACTCAGAAAAGTTAGGTAATTTCTCCCAAATTATGTCAGGGTTAGAATTTCTCCCCGACCCCAAAGCCCACGTATTTCCACTATATCCACCATTCGGAGTCTGCTTTCTCCTTCATAAATAGGTTTTAAATTGAAACTACATTTCTAGGTTTTAAATTGAAATACATATTTGTATGTGTTTCCAAAGCACAGCAGGCTGTAACCAAAAAAAAAAAAAAAGAAAGATAACAGAAAAACTAGCCAACAAATAAAAAGTGTTTGGCTAATTTTTCCGTGCTTCTTTATCCAAGCAATGACTGCAAACAGGAATTGTAGCATTGTGGTTGATTTATCAACAAGGAGAAGAACAGGATAGACATACGATGCTTAAAATAAACATTTTTACCAACTTAGAGGACACTGAAAATTGCACCTTTTTGCTCTGAGCCTGGCAGTGGCTTCTGCCTCTGCCTTGAGCAGCTGCCCATGGACCAGGGTCTGTGGCCAGTGCCTGTGGCCCTCGGCCCCTGTCCCGCCTGCTCCCGGCCACTGCCCACGTCTCGCTCCTTCCGGAGACTTTGCAGGGTCAGGGAGGCACAATGTCCACTTGCTAAACAAACGGACACACTTGAGGTGGCACTGCCCCGCGGGTGCTCGGCCTCCTGAAGGACCCTGGCGTGGGGTCCTGAGTCCCCTGTGGGCCCGTCCTGCCCCTCCCACCCCAGGGTGACGGCTACCTTCTGCTGGCTGCTTTGCCGGCTGGAACTCAGGAGCCAGCAGGAGACATCCAGCCCTGTTGGTCTCCCAAGCCCCTGCCCGTGCCCTGCCCACCGCGGCACCGTGTGCCTCGTTCCTACCCGCTGAGTCCCTGCTTTTCCTTCAGAAACAAAAAGACACACGCCGTGTTTGTATGTTTAGCAGCAGGCGAGTTGTGCGTTTCTTTCGTTCCTCAATCATTCCTGCTTAGATTCCACCACACTTCCTGAGAGACCCTGGTCCCTCCCACCACGGTTTCTCTTTACAATGTTGCCCTTTTGGTTTAAAGAGCAGGAAGAGGTCCAGACCCGGTGTTCTGCGAGACCCGAGTGGGCTGTGTATTTCTCACTGAGTTGCTCTCTCTCCTCCCTGCCCACAGCTGAGCACACGGGCCCCGAGCCACGGGGACACGCCGAGCACGTACGGCGAGGCCAAGCTGGGCGCGCGCACCTACCAGGCCGTGAAACAGCAGCTGTTCGAGGCGTTCCAGAAGGCCGGTCTGGGCACCTGGGTGCGGAAGCCGCCGGAGCAGGACCAGTTTCTACTGACTCTCTGAGTCGCGGACCCTCGGCCGTCCGACCAGAGTGAAGTGTCTGTGGAGCGACGTGGCGTGTCCGTCGGTTCTCTGTACCTGTCTCCTCTGGCGTGCCCGGCACACACGCGTGTCCTGTGTTTGGATGGGCAGCCGGGCTGGAATTGAGGATGTGCTGCCTCCCCCAGATTGCTGGTCCCAGCGTCCCACGTGCCACGCGGGAGCTATCTGTGCTGCCCGGTGGGCTCCGTCTCTTCCTGGCGGCACCAGGGGGGGTCTCCGTTCGGGCGGACGGGCTGAGGTGTCAGGCACGACCCTCTCGTGCCACGCGCCTCCCGGGCGGTGCGTGAGGGTCTCACTAGCACAAGTCACGTGACGCTTGAAGACAAGCCACAGTGAAGAGAAAAGCCATGGGCTCCCTCCCCAAGAAATCCGTGAGAAAGCCCCGTTATTTTCTCTATTCCTTTAGGTTTTTCACTCTTTCTCCTTCCAACAAGCATTTACGACGCATGATATTAAAGAACACCCAAAACAGAACCGGAGAAACGGAAACCTTCTCACAAGGAAAGAAACAGCCACCGAGGCACCAGCGGGCTCAGGTCAGCGCCGCGGGGAAACCGTCTCTGAACTCGCTGCAGACGGAGAATCGGTTTGGCGCCACCAGCCCCAGCTCTGGTCTCTGTCGTCGGGCGGGGTCGACGCCGGGGTTTGTCAGCTGCCGCCCTACAACCTCGCTGCCAGGTGATAAGGAAACCAAGTCTTTGACCAAATTCTGACTTTTTAAGCCAATTTTTATTATAAAGCAATCACCAAAAAAAAATCAAAACAAGCCTTCCCTTTTGGCTTGAGGAGCTACCGGCTTGCTGTTCTTTTAGGTTCTCCAATCGCCACCTTGCATACAAAAAAGGAAAAACTTGCCAGAAGCAGCTGCCCAGATCCAGAAGGCGGGACTCTGTCACCTGCGGCTGGAGGCAGGACCGCGGCCGCCAGCCCACAGAGTCACCCGACAGCAGGGACCCCAGATTCACGCGGGGCTGAGGCCCTTTCCTGACGTATGTTGAGTCGATCCACACACCTTGAATTGCTTTAATTTCACCCCTGGGAACGCATTGCTAACAATTCTCGTGCTAGTTAACAGGTCTCTAATTTCTCCAATTTAAAAATCCATATCCACAATTCATTATGCTAAATAGCAAAGCACGGTGGTAGCCACGTCCGCTGTGTGGGCTCCCGGGTTGGAATTCCAGCCCCACCGGCCAGGAGAGGCAAGGAGGGCATGGTGCTGCAGCCATCCAAGTGCTGTAGTTACAGATGCCTTAACAAGGAAACAAAAGTGAAACGAATTGAGGTGTAGCTATTTGTTACAAGATCGTAAGACGTAGAGATGTTAGTGAGGAAATAAAAGCTTTTCCTGGGATTTAATACAATATGAGGCCAAATTTGTCGTTCGAGTGAGTTCTTCTAGAAAAGAAAATGGGTGCTGAGGGGGTGACTTCTTCAAGACAAAGTTTAAAAAGACACAAAAACGCTTTTGTAAATGAATAAACTCATCTCCGTCTTTCAGAAAGCGAGGACATGAAATCTTAATTCGGTGCAAAAGCTGAGATCAAACGGCCAGCGTATAGTAACTTCCGGGGACTTGGCATCACTAGCGTGAAGCTTGGAGAACCCGAGGAGGTGAGGGCTGATTTGCGACCCAGACGCTCTCTGTCAAGGTACCGGGAGCTTCTCTGGGCGCGTGGAGACACAGCCGACTCCTGGCTGCATCTGGGACCTGAGCCTCACGTTGCTGACGTGCGGAGAGGCCGGCTGGAGGAGTGCGCGTGCGCTTTAGGTCACGGTGCTCAAATGATGCGATTTCTGCAGTGAGGAGACGGCAGCCGTCCTGACTGTCACAGGGAAGACACAGCACCTGCCCCCGGGCCCTGGGAAGGTGCCCACCTCCCCCGTCGTGATAAGCCCACAGTGCGTGAGTCACACAGTACGGTCACGATGCATTTTGTCTAAGGCATTGGCTCTCCAGAAACAACTCGAGCTTTAGTAAAATATAAACATCTGCTTCGGGAAAGCCACACGTTAACTCCACTCGACCTGTCAGCCTCTGTACATGAATTAGTCTCCTAAGTCGACAGGAGACCCCTCGTCAGGGGAGATTGCAGACCTTCTGCAGGGAAGGTTTATACAAGCGAAGAGTTTTCAACGCAGCAAGAAGCAAGTTTGGGGTGTGGGAGCTTTTCCGTGGAGGTGTCTGTCGGAGCAAGCCTGGCGTGGGGAGGAAATGGGGCGGAGGAGAAGGCCCCAGGTCTGGGCGGTGGAAGGACATGACGCGTTGAGACAGCCACAGGTCAACAGCTGGGAAGTCGGGTTAGAACCAGTCGGCGTCCGAGGAAGGAAAACCGGGAATGAAAGGTGTGATGTTGCCATTCTCTGGAGCATGCCGTGGCCAGTTTGGGGCTGTGCACTGTGACACTGTGACACGTGAGTGCCACACGCAGCCTGCTCCCAGCTGGCAGGAGCCAGGACGTGGCCAGGGCGTGGGATTTCCACGCAGCCCCTGGAAGGAACAGGCCGTGGCAGCCCTGAAGCTTCTGGATTCTGCGCCCACCTCTCTGTTCAGAGGAACGTCCCAGCGCTGCTTCCGGGCCAGGTCTGCCCCGCACTTTCGATGGCCGAATTAGAGACTTGCAAGTAGCCCCAAGACACCTCACCAAGTGAGGGTTCGCCAAGAAGAGCAAAGTACCAATGGACGAGGTGGAACTTTAGTCACCCTGAAAAAGAATGACAGCAAAAGGAAAGTCAGACAGAACATAGTCAGGGAACACGCAGGCATCTGTCACCCCCGTGTCCTTCTGAATTTGCCTCAAAATCGCCATCCCTGTATCTCCCTGTGCTTCTTGCTGCCTGGTGGCCCAAAGTCCTTTGTCTTGACATCGTCTGTGTTCTGTTTCCCTGACTACGTAGCCCTACTGCGAAAGTCCAGACAGAACCAACTCATCCTTATTTTGCTCCAAAACACGCATTGCTTTCCTACCGGGGCGGGGGCGGCCATGTAAGGTTTCCTGCCTGGTTCTCAGTCAAAAAGTCAGCATCTGGCTCTGTCGAGCCTTGTCACAGGACCCAGGGAAAGGCCACCAGGCTCTGTGTCCACCTCCAGAACAAGGTTCCACCGCAAGGTTCAATAATATCAAGTCATTGAATTTAGGATTTCTTGGGATTTTGTTTTTGGCAAGGGAAGGGTTTGCAGGTCTGTAACTATTGTTTCTTTTTCACTCCTGTCATTCTCTTTAGATCTGTATAGACCCGTCACGCCTCCACTCGGTCTGCCAGGGGACTTGTTGCTCCTCAGAAATGTCAACTGAGTTACTTTTCAGACAGATGCATAGCTCATATTTTCTCCATATAACTTTCTGTTCACAGGAAGCTGTTCTTATTAATAAAATTAAATGCCTTTTTTTTTTTTTTGGAATAGTGTTTACCACGTCTGGAGAGCCATACACAGTAAATACATAGTATATCGATGCCCAGAATAGAATAGTTAGAGTATTTTGATGAAATCCTATTTTTAGATTATAAATTTCAAGATGTGTCTATAGTATCTTGTTTAAAAAAAAGTTAAAAAGACATTTGAAACTTAAAGTAGACATTTTTAATTTAGGGAAACTTATATACCCATTTTTTAAGAAGCCATTCTAAGAAAATAATCTAATTGGCCCAAAAGACAATAAAATCACTTTCTAAGAGAGACCAAAGGGAAGTTAGAGGAAGCCTTTCTTTTTATGTACGACCACGTGATTGCTACGGCCACTTCTTTGGGCAGAAGTTTCACTCAACACTCAGCAAAACCCACGGCCCATTTCCTGGGTCCCGCCCCCCCCGACAGTTCGCAGAGTCGTCACTGAGTCGAGGTTCAGGTGTGCAGGGTCCTGCGGCCCAGAGGCTGGACCAGCCACGAGTCTTTGCGGAGTTCGAGATTCGAAGTGGAAACTTAGCGGCCCCGCGTGGCGGGGAAGGCCGGAGCCCCCTCGGGCAGCTCTTAGCTGGGACAAACTGGCCCCTGAGGTCTCGCTGGTGTTTTGTGGGTCCCACAGGCAGAGTTTGCAGGGGAGGGGCAGCGGTAGGATGATGCAGGGGGTGCGGGAAAGGGGAGCCCTGCGTCAGGACTGGGGGCACTGAGCTGTCCCTGATCCCGACCCCTGCTTGGGGGGGGGGGCTGCGCTGTCCGTGGTCCTGACTCTGGGGGGGGGGGGCTGCGCTGTGCGTGGTCCTGACTCGGGGGGGGGCTGCGCTGTCCGTGGTCCTGACTCGGGGGGGGGCTGCGCTGTACGTGGTCCTGACTGGGGGGGGGCTGCGCTGTCCGTGGTCCTGACTCGGGGGGGGGCTGCGCTGTCCGTGGTCCTGACTGGGGGGGGGGCTGCGCTGTCCGTGGTCCTGACTCGGGGGGGGGGGCTGCGCTGTCCGTGGTCCTGACTCGGGGGGGCTGCGCTGTCCGTGGTCCTGACTCGGGGGGGGGGGGGCTGCGCTGTCCGTGGTCCTGACTCCTGGGGGGGGGGGGCTGCGCTGTCCGTGGTCCTGACTGGGGGGGCGCTGTCCGTGGTCCTGACTCCTGGGCGGGGGGGGGGGGCGGGGGCTGCACTGTCCGTGGTCCTGACTCCTGGGGGGGGGGGGGGGCTGCGCTGTCCGTGGTCCTGACTCCTGGGCGGGGGGGGGGGGCTGCGCTGTCCGGGGTCCTGATGGGGGGGCTGCGCTCTCCGGGGTCCTGGCTCATCCTTGCCGCTGCAGTTCGGCCGTTCCTGGGAAGTCGGGGATGTTGGTTGTTCCCGTCAAGCTTCTCCCACAAATTCTGAATCACATAAAGCAGAGGGAGGCCGTGGGGACGTGAGGACACAGAAACAAAGTTACAACAGGTGCCAGTGCTCGGACGATGCCCATGGAAGTGGGAGGGAGCTTTGCTCTCACCTTTTCTGGGAAACCCGCCACTCTGCTCACTCCCGAAACAACCGCACTTCTTGGTTCCATTTCTCTTTCTTTTCTCTCCCACCCCTTCCTTCTACCTTCTTATTGTCTGCTCTTCCCCGTCCCCAAACCTCTGGTTCCTTCGCTGGAGTCCCTTGTGCCCCTGGGAGGAATGACGCCTCAGGCACACGCTAGCTCCGGGCGGGTCCGTGCGGCAGGCGGGTGCCTGGGGCAGGCGGGTGCTCCCGACGGGCCCTGCACACCTCATCTCAGGGCCCTGCCTCTGGTTTTCTGGACTCCTGGACCGTGTCCGCTCAGCCTGGCCTCCCTCCCAAAGGAACACTGGCGGTCACCCCTCTAGAGAACTAGACCAAACAATGTCACCGCTGCAGGGAAATGCAGACCACGGCCAACCCCGGGGAGAGAAATGCCTATTTCCCAACTCATCGTTTTAAAATCAAAGCTGGAGGGATGACGCATCCTCTGAACAGAAACATAAGTTACCCGGGGGGGTCCAGTGCCTCTTTTCTCACCGGCCCTCGATTCCTGCCACTCTGCAGGACACGCAGCAGTTAAAAAAAAAAATGAAAAACCTTTCCCAGCAGTGCCCAGTTAATTTTCAGCATTTTTTAAGCAAAACGAACTTAATACACAGTAATTCTTAATTGAAGGTATGTACATAAAAAGCATGACTGAATGGCAATATTGTACCAACGGGTGTACATTTGTAATATTTGTAAAAAAAAAAAAAATCTAAAACCTGAACATATGAATTTGCATATGTTACTTTGCCCTAAGTTCTGTAAATTGCACTTCAGTGATATCTGATAAGTGAATGTTTCTGTTAAGCGAATAAACATATCAAGTAAAATTGCTCTTCCCTGGACTGGGTCTTTTCCACCAGGCAGAGTCCCGGGGTCTCTGGCGTGTGTGAGGTGTGGGCTTGGTTGGAGTCCACGGCATGCCCGCCCCTGTGCCCCAAAGAAGTGGCATATTCCGCTCTAAAACCTTCTCCTTTTTATAATAGTTATGTCAGTTGGTGGGTTCTGCCTACGCAACAGCGACTAGCCCAGATGTCCCCCTGCAGCTTCAGTGTCAATGAGCTAGTTACACGACCGCAGGCTGGAAATGAAAAGACTTACCTTCAAGCCTCGAATCAGCTTCTCATTAATGTGCGAAATGAAATTAATCACTTCATGCCTGACACTGTCAGGGGCGGGAAACAAGCCCACCCCATTCCTCTGCGGGATCACAGAGGGGAATCCATGAAGTCAGAATGTGGCTACGCTTTGAACAAAGCATGATAAATATTTAACATGTTCTGGGTCTTCCACTCAAATTTGCCACAACAGATGAAGCCTATGTGTGGCCGATACACTCCTTAGAATACTAAGCCCGATGGGTCTGGGGGCATGAGAGATTCCTAATGCATCGGTCGGGTGTTCAAAGCCTCAGCTCTGGGACTGAACATTCCAGAACTCACTCGGGCATTTTTCCTACCACAATTTGCCCCTTTCCAGGGACATAAGTTTGGACACAACATGTCCAGAGAGTCACGTACATTCGCTAGATGAAGGAACTTTGATTTCTCACTTGTCAGCCTGGAAATTGTGCAAAATGACAAATACTCTGAACACAGGACTGTGCGCTGTGGCTCGTGGATAAGAGCTCTTGTCTGGAAGTCTCCTCTCACCCTCTCTGGTCTCACGATCCACCACATACACCTTCAGGCCAGGGTGGCGATTTCTCACATGTTTTCAGTGTATCCGTGTTTTGAGTTAACCGCAGTGACGCTCAACTCAAGCCAGAACACATGAGAGCTCAGGCAGAGGGTGGTGGAGGGAGGGGTCCGAGCACACCCCAGGGAGGTTCCGGCACCTTCCCTCCACCCTGGGGTGGGGGCTGGGCAGCTCCTCCTGGTGACGTGTCCGTGTTCTGAAGAGCATCTCACTTCCCAAGTCCCGCAGGAAGTTCCCCCAATAGAGAGGATGGTCCGGGTCAGGGTTATTAGTCAGGAATAACCCCAGAGCCGTAGATGAGGTTCAGGACAAACCCCAAATGCGTCACAGCTGTGACGTGCCTCAGCGTCACCGGGTCTGAGCCCCCACACTCTCAGAATTGAATGCCCCGTGGCAGGGATCGTTTATTGGGCAAAGGAGAGAGAGGTTTCCAGACTAATCTTTCATGACCTCCAGAAGCGACTCTCGGGGTTGGCACACAAGGCTGGCTGTCACCCACGGGGGACCATCTGTGTGAGACAAAAGCCATCACTCTCGGAAGTGGGGGGTCTGGTTCCCAGTAGCCCCTTTAAGCCCAGAGGTTCCACGTACCCCCCAAATCGTTCCTCACGCCAGGTGAGTCCTTGTCCGCCCTCTCCCGGGAAGACTCGTTTCCTGCAGCATTTTTCTCTCCTGTTGAGAGTTTCTTTCAGGAGCGTGAAACATGAAGTTTGTGATATATCGTCCTAGTAAAAGGTCTCAGCTAAGTGCATGTTCCCAAGGAAAGGAACCGGAGTCTACTCCGATTCTTAAAACGTGACAGGTGTGCGGCGGGCGGTGAAGGACGAACTGACCACGGGGCTCCGTGACGGATCGCCCTCTCGCCCACTGCAGCTACTAAGGGGCAGCTCAGTGACAGCGAGTTTCAGAAGGCCACTGCCTTAAAGGGCCAGCTCTCTATTTTTTTTTTTTTTAAGCGTTTTAATCAGCAAAGATGAGCTATGAATGGACGGGGGAGAGCAACAAGGAACACAAATACTGACCTACCCAGAGCAGAGCACTGCCCTCCCCCCGCCTTTCGGAATTACACATTGATTGACCAACCCTGCAGCCAAGCTCACTGGGAACTTCGGTATTTAGGGGTCTCCCTACTGCTCCGAGCTCAGGTTTGCCCAGAATTTCCCCTCGTATCTCCCACTCACCTTGGGAAACAGCCTCGACGAACGCTCCAGAGACAGACGCCACGGCCTCGTGAGAAAGTGGGCCCAGCCCGGAGCCGTGGAAACACTGTGCCGTGTAGACCAGAAAGCTGTGTGGGGTCCGTGCTGGGCCCCTGGGCAGATGGCGTCAGTCTTCCAGGGGCCTCAACTATAAACTGGGGCAACGCGTGCCCGGCCGGGCGTGGTGAGGGTCGGATCAGAGGAAGTGGGAACCGCGGAAGACGCTGTGCGTATATGAATGTCAGCTGCTTCCTCCAGAGACAACGAGCTCCCCGGCAGGCAGCCAGGTGGTGGCTTCTCAGGACGGCTGCCCTCAAGGCCTTCAGGGCGAGGGCAGGACAGCCTCCCCAGGGGTACAGAGTGCCGGGGAGTGGAGGAAGGAATTGGACCCTCAGGGGGACGTGAATTGCCCCAGGGAGAGGAGGAGGAGGAGGAGGAGGTGACTCCCTGTTTATAGAGCCTGAGAGAAAATCCACATCAGGACCATGATGGATCACACAGGAAACTTATTGAAGAGAAGGGGAACGGGGGCTTAGAAAAGATCGCTGACAACCAAGGATGTCCCCCTTTACAGGGGACTTCCACCGGGAGATGGGGACACAACGTTGACAGCGAGGGGAGGAGGGAACAACACCGGCAATGGAGACGCAGATGGCGCGTGAACCTGGGGAAGGAGGGCGAGGCCGTGCTGGGGGGGCTCCCAGCAGCAGGGCAGGGGGTGCCCGGCACAGGGCTGCCGAGGAACCCTGCAGGGACACCCAGGGTCACCCCGGGGACAGCACAGATAGGTGCCTCTGGCACGGCTGGCGTCCACGCTGCTCCCTGGACTCCTCTGTCCTGGGCTCCAGGCAGGGCCGTCGCGCCCCAGCCCTCTGGAGGGGTCCCACCAGAAAGCACACGCCACTGAGGCAGCGATTTGGGGCACTTTTGTTGTTTTGTGTGTCCTTAGTGTCTAGCATGTAGTAGATGTTCAATAAATATTAGTAAATAAACAAGTGAATAGCATTTCCAGTGAGGATGGGGGGGCCGGGACCTGAGCTGTATGTGCTGTGTAACACACGGCGTTTACTACATAATCCTAACACGTGACACGCTCGCTCACTACATAATACGTACAAAGTGCTCACCGTGTAATCTCAGTCACCATCTTCACACAAGACGTTCAGAGGAAAAACGCATCCTCCTAGCTCCTTGGTCAGGCACCCGACCTCCCTGGTCTCAGTTTACCCTTCTGTTAATGCACGTATGTCTGGATGACATAGCTTTCGTGATTCTAAAATTCTACAGTTCTGCACAGTCGTTATGGAAAACGGCAAGGAGGTTTCTCGACAAATGAAAACTAGAACTAACAGACAATCCGGCGAGCCCTCTGCTGGGTGCACACGCCGGGGAAAGTGATCAGTACGTCCAAGATGTGTCTGCCCTCGCGTGTTCGCTGCGGCACCATTCACCGTGGCCCAGGTGTGGAGCCAACCCAGGGAGTGGACAAAGAAAATGTGGTTACGCACAGTGGGATGCTCCACAGCCTTCTAAAAACATTAAAATGCTGCCATTTAATGGAAGGAAGGAAGGAGGGAGGGAGGGAAGGAGGGAGGGAGAGAAGGAGGGAGGGAGGAAGAAGGGAAGGAGCGAGGGAGGGAGGGACGGAAGGATCTCCTAGAGGCCCAGCACTCAGTCGCTCCCGAATTGGGCTTGGGATTGTTCACCTCATCGTCCCGGAGATATGTGCACAGAACAAGGCACAATTCCACGATTTGCTAACGTCAGAAACCACAGAGGACCCTGGTGCTACCAGAGTGGAGGGACACTTCTATAATGCAAATCTTCAGTTTCCTCTGCCACGGAGAATGCTCACGGCATTTTCTGTTCTACCCCAAAGCCACTGCGAGCTCTTGCTTACTCCCTGTTACTTATTTTTTCTGCAACAAGCCAACCGCCTGAAATAACAAATTGATTTTCACCCGGGCGGCTCCAGCGGCCGAACTCGGAACGTCGGGCTCTCGGCGCTGAGCACGCGGTTCGCGGCGCGAAAGGCTTATCTGCCATCAGCGTCCACCTGGAGTTAATTGATCTGGAAGCAAGTGGCCCAGACAGACGTGGCTTCTGGAAAGGTGACCTTGGGGGCCGAAAGGCACAGCGCGGGGGCGGCGCTGCCCGTCCGGTCGGGTCCTGCCAGGAGCAGCCGCTGAGCGGCACCGGGGGCTCCGCAGTCGGGGCTACGTGTGGCTGGGGACGTCCCAGAGTCCGTGGCCAGGTCCCCCTCCGTGCTGTCCGTGGGCCCCGCAGCCGCGGGGCAGAGGCGGGGGCCGGGCACGTCCCCCCCCGCCTCGGCCGCACTCGCGGCGGTTGCTTCCCCCCCCACGGGGCTCCGCGGCGCAGCGGAAGCGAAGCCCACGCGACTGGGAGGACCCGGGACTGACGGGCCCCCAGGGTCCCAGCCCTGCACGGGCCTCCCCGGCCTCGCCGCCCGCGCCGGCCCCTCCCGCGCCGGCTCCCCCCGCTCTGGCCCCTCCCACGCCGGCCTCCTCCCATGCTGGCCCCTCCCACTCCGGCCCCTCCCACTCCAGCCCCTCCCACGCTGGCTCCTCCCGCTCTGGCCCCTCCCACGCCGGCCCCTCCTTCTCTGGCCCCCTCCCACGCTGGCTCCTCCCACTCCGGCCCCTCCCACTCTGGCTCCTCCCGCTCCGGCCCCTCCCACTCTGGCTCCTCCCGCTCTGGCCCCTCCCACGCTGGCTCCTCCCACGCTGGCTCCCCCCACGCTGGCTCCTCCCACTCCAGCCCCTCCCACGCCGGCCCCTCCTGCTCTGGCCCCCTCCCACGCTGGCTCCTCCCACTCCAGCCCCTCCCACGCTGGCTCCTCCCGCTCCGGCCCCTCCCACGCCGGCCCCTCCTGCTCTGGCCCCTCCCACGCTGGCTCCTCCCGCTCCGGCCCCTCCCACGCCGGCCCCTCCTGCTCTGGCCCCTCCCACGCTGGCTCCTCCCGCTCTGGCCCCTCCCACGCCGGCCCCTCCTGCTCTGGCCCCCTCCCACGCTGGCTCCTCCCACTCTGGCTCCTCCCGCTCTGGCCCCTCCCACGCTGGCTCCTCCCACGCTGGCTCCCCCCACGCTGGCTCCTCCCACTCCGGCCCCTCCCACGCTGGCTCCTCCCGCTCTGGCCCCTCCCACGTTGGCCTCTCCCATGCTGGCTCCTCCCACTCCGGCCCCCTCCCACGCTGGCTCCTCCCACGCTGGCTCCTCCCGCTCTGGCCCCTCCCACGCTGGCTCCTCCCGCTCTGGCCCCCTCCCACGCTGGCTCCTCCCACGCTGGCTCCTCCCACGCTGGCTCGGGCAGCTCTGCCCCTGGAGCTGTCACTCTGCATCTGCCTGTCTCTTCCTACGGTTTAGGGGCAGCAGTTTGCCCAGTGATCTCCATTTTCTAATAAATTTAAGAAAAATCACTGATTTTACCTTTTTTTCGCCTTCTTTTTTTGGTGTGAGAGAGACAGAGACAACTTCTAAGCTCTTTACATGTCGGGACAGAAACTGGACGTTTCCAGTACAACCACTTTGAAACACGGTATGGCAGGTTCTCAAAAGTTAAAAACATAGGCCGGGCGCAGTGGCTCACGACTGTAGTCCCAGCACTTTGGGAGGCCCAAGGTGGGAGGACTGCTTGAGGCCAGGAGTTTGAGACCAGCCTGGGCAACATAGCAAGACCCCATCTCTACAAAAAATATAAAAATCTGCCAGGTGAGGTGGTGTGCACCTGTAGTCCCAGCCACTCGGGAGGCTGAGGCAGGAGGATCGCTTGAGCCCAGGAGTTTGAGGCTGCTGTGAGCTATGATCACACCACTGCACTCTCACCAGGGTAAGAGAGTGAGACCCTGTCTTGAAATAGAAAAAAAAGAAAAAAAAAAAAAAAAACTATACCAACCATATGGTTCAGCAACTCCACTCCTAGGAATTGACCCAGGAGAAATGAAAATATATGTCAATGTAAGACTTGAACACAAATGTTCACACCAGCTTTATTTGAAATAGCCAAAAAGTGGAGACAATTCCAGTGTCCATCAACGGGTAATGGATAAACCCTACTCAACAATAAAAAGGAATATATTGATGTAGGCAATTACATTAATAACAAAATAATTTCTCTGAGTGAAAGTCAAAAATAAATACGTAAGTACATACTGTATAATTGCATTTATATAAAATTCTAGAAAATGCAAATTATCCTTTAGTGACAGAAAGTAGACCAGTGTCTCCCCAAGGATGGGGTGGGCCGAGGGGGCAGTACGCGGGGTACGAAGGCCATGAGTGAACTTTCCCGGGTGGCCGTGCACTGTCTTGGTTGTGAGGATGATTTCAGGGGTAAATATATTAACATACGTCAAAGCTCATCAAATTTTACACCGTAAGTATGTCCAGTGTGTTGTATGTCCATCCCACCACAATAAAGTTGTTTAAACACAGAGAAGAAATAAAATTAGCCCCATCTAACAGGGATTGGTTGGCGAATATATACAATTAATTTTATTCCTGAAAAAGAAAAAAATAAAGTCTACCAGTGGAACATTTTTACATTATTTGTTGAGAGTTACTTCAGGAGCTAGAACACATTTGCAAAGGCAGGTAAATTGTAGAAAACAATCATACGTTTAGCAAATATTCCAGACCTTAACCACTATGCAAATAAATGCTATTTTCCCAAAACACAGACTATGGGAATAAATTCTTATTCCGATATGTGGCCATCGCTCAACACAACTTTTGGACTCTCTCCTGGATTTGAAATTATTTTCAGGCCCAGTTTATGGGCAACATAAGAAAACTACCTTTGCTGTTTTATGATCACACCTGGTAAATGAAATTCTTATTACATTTCCTGCTTTAAAGCTAGGATTTCCAAAATGCGTTTGGAAACAGCCCAACTTTCACATAGCATAACACGCTGCCTTTTTACAATTTCCTCAAGTGACCGTTTTGTCAAGAACATTATCTTGGAACAAAATTGGCTTTGTGATTCGTCCTATGAAATGTACGCACTGACTGAAAATCAGACAGCTTAGAACAATAAAACTATATGTTTATAAATGGAAAAAGAACTAATTTCTGAAGTGAATAAAATATGGTTGTGCAATGCTAAGTTTGAAACTGATGCTGTTTGCTGTTAAAACATATCAGGATATATTCCCATTTTCTTAGCATTCACTCTGGAATAGCACACACTTCTTTTTCCTTAGACTTTTTACATTACTCCTTTAATTATGTAATATAAGACACATTAAAGGAATGTTATAGATATTTAAATTATGAAATATGAAAATTAAAACACAAAGACTTGTGTTCCCAAGGTGGGAGATGCACTTAGCTAAGGTGACAATGTTGCTAAACTATGACTGACATTTCCTAACATAATGTTGACCTCTTTTTAAGGGGAAGAAAATCCTTATCATGTATTTCAGGCTGTCAGTGCTTGAAACACCTTCTGTGTACCCTAGAGAATGCCTGCACAGAGCTGTGCGTTTTCCTGGCTGTGTTCTGAATCGCAGACGAGAGGGCCCTTCCTTCCAGCAGAACTGCCTGTGCTAACGCCAAAACAGACCAAAAATCCATCTTTCTCCACCCACGGCCACCCACTGGCCTGGGCAGCCAGCACCTCCCACCAGGATGACAGCACAGTCCCCACGGGTCTTGCAGCTCCAAAGACCCAGTATATTTCATTTTGTCCAAAAGCTGCTTAACAAAAGATATTTTAATAAAATTAATTTTAAGTGACACAAGACCTTTAACTGATTTCATTTTTCAGCTTTGTCCCACTGTAACATGAGCTATATATCATATATTGCAAATAACAGTTGAGCGTTCCCAATTTTGGAATAAAATTATAAAATTCTAATTAGGGGACAACCTATGGATAGTGAGGGAGACAGATGCAGCAACCTGGTGAAATCACAGCCAATGCACGTCTTTTCCTGCTTTTTCCTTTAAATTAACTGAAGATGTAATTACGAAATTCAGACAATAATCGCATGCTGTTTGAGGAGCACGGTAAGAAAGCTGAGTGACCAGTGGAGAGAGCGCCACCCGCAGGACTTCACTGCCCCGGAGGTTCCTGTGACAACCAAGACACTGGCCTGGACTAGAGCCACCACAGCCGGGGGCCGCCGCCGTCTGTGCGCATGTCCCGCAGAAAACGGGGCCTGCCTCCCACGGCTGTAATTTGTTTTACTTTCCAACACGCTCAGTGCTCAGCACAAGCCTCTGTGACAGCGTGAGCTGGTCTCACGGCACGTGGTCACGCCTTCCAGAAACCCTGGGGGCGGAGGACGGAGCAGCACAACCGTGTCTCGTTTAATGTCGGTGGCGGGAAACACAGACACCTGATTCCTAAGTCTAACGTTTCACCAAAGCACAACGGAAAAAAGTAAAAATAATAAAATAATACAAACAAGAGACTCCCAATAACATAAAACTTTTGTAATAGTAATTACAGAACACGGATGTTTTAATGAATTTCATATTGCAGTGAAGACAATGAACACTTAAAAACAGTAACATCAATACAATACAAACAACTGATTCCAAACAACACGTATAAATGCAGATTTTCCTCCAAAGGAACTTGTTTTTCACAGATTTAAGTAACAAATGATTTACATAGGATTCTTCAGATTCCAAAATATGTACAGGATTTCTGACTCCACCAACACTGATGGGAAACAGTGGCTGAGAGAAAGTGCTGCTTTGCCCAACAACACAGCCCTGACGCAATTCCGCGTCAACACGCCTTTTCCAGTAGCCACGTGTTTTCCCTCCGTTACTAAATGAAATTCTGGACATGTCGGCATACAGGACAAAACTATTCTCAGGTGCAAACACTACTTCAGACGAGATCACACATGGCTGACGGGACGTCCTTTCAGCCACACACACACACACACACACACACACACACACACACACGTGCACACATGCACACACACGCACCCCCCAGACTCCCTGTGACTCCTGAGTGACGCCCACGGCCACAGCAGCGTGGGAGGGGCCGGGCGTGGAGCCGACACGCAGCAGCAAGAGGCGCGCCTGCTCCCGAGAGCCCCTCGCACCGGCGGGGGCCGCGCCCGGAGGAAGCGAGTGAGGACCCTCCTGTCGGAGCCGGGCTGGTCCCTGCAGTTACGGCAGCGAAGGTCACTAGTCGGCTAGAACTCGATGGCCACCAAGAATATGGATTTCTAAAAGCTTCAGAACTTTTCAGTCTGGCGGAGATCTGGTGCTTAGGTTTGACTCAGCTAAGCACGTACCTTTTCCAACGTTCCCAACCATCGTCCTCAGACACCCGCACTCTCAGAGTAGGACCCAGGCACCAGGCAGGTGGCGTGTGCGGCAGGGCCGGACCACGGAGACACCGGACAGCGCACAGCGCTCCACAAGCAGGACACGCCCGGGACAGCCGGAGGGACCAGCCTGACCTCAGTTCTCAAAAACAGTGGAATCAGTGAAAATGCCAAAGTTCAAAAATACAGCAAATTTTTGAGCTTTAAAGACGAAGTGACTCTAAAATATGTGTGGTCTGCCCCTTAGTAGCAAGGCCAGGTCCGTGTTGTGTCACTGTCAGGTGTTCCTGGGCCCGCCCTCCCCTCCGGCCGTGCTGGTCATTCCGAACCCTCTGAACAGGCAGATCAGAAGTTCTGAGGTCGGCACCCCCAGGACAGAGCGGCAAGGAGCCCCTCGCTCTGGGCGAGCTCCGCCAAGGACAGCCTGAGTGTCCTGCGTCCTCGGACACCGTGCCGCCTGGCTCCCCCAGTCACCAGGGGGCACCCTTCCTTCCTGTCACCACACAACAGGGGAGACACAAAGAACCGGGCGTCACTGAAGGTGTTAGATGTCACCTTCCTGTCTCTACCAGGGACCGGCCTCCGGGTGGGCGTGTACAGAGGAGTAAGAAGACAAGGGGCAGAAACTGAGACGTCTCCTCATCAAAGCCGTAACTCAGGAAACACTAAGGACAAACATCAGACGAACAGGATTTCAAGAAGGCAAGAGGGATGGGCTCGCTCACGCAGAGGTGGGGTCAGCGCCGGGCGGTCCCAGCTACTGGAGCCAGATGTGTCACCTGCCAGCTGCCCTGGCTGTCACCTTGGGAGCCTAACTGAAGACCGGAACCCTCGGGACACATGTGGTGGACACTCCTTCTTGCCTCCTGAATGGGATTCACCATTCCAGCTACAAACGAACGCGCTCTCCGGCCACCGAGACCCTGCGCCGCTCAGGCACCGGCTCTGAGGTAGCGTGCTGGCTCTGGGACACCGCGCGGCAGGGAGCCCACGCAGACACGCCAACCGGACACGCCAACCCGACACACCAACCGAACACGCCAACCGGACATGCCAACCGGACACACAGAGCGCAGGGACCTCTGGGGCCAGGTGCCAGGGCCGTCCTAGCAAGGTCAAGTCACATTCAATGGATAAGTCATCCGAAACTTCCAAAAACTGTTTATAACCATGGCTATAAACTAAAGTGCTTTAAATTTCGCTTGATATCTGAAATCAGTGATTAGAATCCTATTGTTAAATTTTCTGGTGTGAGACCTCAGCAGATTGAAATGATTTTCTATAAAAAAAAGCAGAAACCTTTTCTTTTCAAAAGAAACTCCAAATGTTGCAAACTCAACATTCTGTGCTACTTTTTTAACTTCTAAAATCCAGATTATTTTTACAGAACTGTAATAGAAATGAGAGTTGAAGCTGAATCAACAGCACACGCTAAAACTTCCGAGGTAAACACGGCATCTTGGCTCATTCCCGCCGCCAGCCAGCGAGCAGCTCCGGGGCCTCCCCAGCACAAGGCAGACGTGCATGATTATTCCAGAAAACGCCACAGACGGCTTGTGCCTCACAACAAGGACATAGGTTCACATTTAATCCACGAAGCGAATGCCCTACGCTCATCTGGCAGAAGCCAGCAGCTCGCACGCGTTTCGCGTGCTGCATGGAGGGTGAGCTCCACTCGCGCTGACCGGAGGATGCCGACACACACAGGACAAAAACAGAAAACACGGCACACGGTTTCTGTACATCGCATGCAAGCTGGGCACAACGTGGAAACAACATGTACAAAGCACCCTTCCCAGGGCCAGACTCTCACGAAAATGGCTGATTGAGGTGCAGAAAGTCCACACCGGTCAAAGGTCCACGGCCAACAGCCACACCAGGGACCGCCGGGGCCTCATTTTTCTTGCAGCAGCGCGGGGATGTTGATGTTCCAGCCGATGGCCTGGCGGTCGAACCCGCAGGTGAACAGGTTGCAGACGGGGTGGTCCTCGCTCCAGGCCGAGCAGCACACCATCCTCCTGTGGCCCTGGTGACAGGCAAGCAAGCCGGAGTTAGTGCACCACTCCTGAACAGAAGGTCTGTGAGACCATAGCCAGAGTAACAGCTATGTCCTCGCCATGATTAAATTAAAAGGAAGCAGAGTGCTGTGCAGGACTACAGTCTCACGCACGCATGCCCTGCCACCCGCACACCCTCGTCCCTGCCCGACAGGTGCATCCACGAGAGCCGACACATCCCGCCAGCGTGGCCGCCGGCCCTCGGCGCTGCTGTGTGTCAGGCTGTGACAGCTGGACACACAGAGGGGTCCATGGACCCAACCACAGCACCTCACGGCTCCAGTCAGACAGAAAAAAATAAATAAATGACCAATTTGAAAATTTTAAATGAATAAATGAGGCTACAAGATGTTTGGGGATGAATTAAATGAAATTCACTCAAAGACCTCAAATCCCACTGAAACAAATCTCAGTTCAGGTAATGAAGGAGCCAGAAAAATGGTGTCAAATAAAACGCAGGTAGATAAACGGCCGATTCCTGCCATCTTCAGGAATTCCAGTTGCACACCGGAACGTCGGGAAGTCACTGCAGAATAGCTGACAAGTCTCACAGTGTGGACACCAGCGCACATGCGTGTGGGACGGCACGTGTGCCAGCTACGCCTGAGCACGCTCATGGTCTCTGGATCCACGCGGCAGCTCCAACACGCCGCTGCACCAGGAAGGACAAGAACGGTGCTAAGGAAAGCTGGCAGATTTTCTAAGTAAAAGAAACTCTCAAAAAATGACACAAAACTTTCCTGCAACACATTCACATACAAACAGCACTGCTCACACACGTGGAGAGAACAGGCCACAAAAACAAGAAAACTGTGAGAGAGAAAGACCACGTCACGCAGGGTCACAAAAGCTGCCTCCTATTCCTCCTCTGTGAACAACCAAGGAGAAAAAGAACGAACAAAACATCCACTGACTGGCAGCAAAACCAGCCTCTGGACAGCAACGATGTGAAGATCAACTCGACTCAGAGATCAGGGACGTCACAGCTGGCTTGGGGACGAGGACTGCGTGGCCCCGCGCAAAGCTGGTGGCAATGAAGGGCCTCCCAGCAGGAAGCCGGAAGCCACAGCTCTCGGGTTGGCCAGTCGACGCTCTCACCTGGGACAGACCCCACGGGGACTCCAGCTCTCCTGCCCCAGCACGGTCACCACCCACATGAGGCTCCGTGAACCTGCACGGCCCACGTCCTGCACCTGGGACCCGTGTCCCGTGAACCGGCACCTGGGGACCGGTTTGTGCAGACTCGGCACAAACACCCGAGACGGCTTCGCCCGCGGCAGCCACTAGCGCAGGCGCCAAAGAGCGGCTCACACGCGGGTGCTGCTCAATTCCACGCCCGGAGACGGACACTCGGGGCGAACTCGAGCACGCGCCTCTACTTTTTCAGCCTTAAGTTTTGTAAACTCCAAATGCAGATCAAGTATTTCCAATGAAAATTTAGCATCCAGAGACTTAGTAAGAAAATAAGAATGTAAAGCATCTCTAATATTTTATATTGATTACATGTTGAAATTACATTATTTTGGGTATATTTGGTTAAATAAACTACACTGATAAAATTAACTCCTCGTTTCCTTTTTAATGTGGTTATTAGAAAATGTAACATTACTTCTGTGGCCTGCGCCATATTTCTCTCAGACGGTGGTGACTTACGATGGAATCCCAGGGCTCCCCCCACCGTGCTCCGTGAATGGTCCCGAGAGCCCCGTTACCTGCCGGCTGCTCCGCGGAAGCCGTGCGAGCCGCACTCCCGACATGTCGAACAGCCTCACCTGCCGGTTGTCGTGGGGGAGGGCAATGATTTTCTGGCCGACACACACGTTGATCCTGGAAGAGGAGATGGAGCGCATCGTGTGGGGAACAGCGGCCGTGCGAGTCTCACTTCACAGACTCCAACGCAGTGTCCACGTTCAAGGCCAACGGTGTTAGTGTCAGCCCCAGCCATCGCCAGCGAGTGGCATCAGCGAGGAGAACAGGTCACTTACGTGTGACTATTACACGATGCACACACAGATGTGCCCCACAGACACACACACCGGCGAGACACAAACTCCCCGCGCACAAGGTCAGCCCTGCAGGAGTGAAGAGCCCGTGACGTCTGGCCCCGAGCAGCCCACTCTCGTTCCCACAGACCTGCTGCGCTGACCTGATTCCACACCCAACGAGGCTAAGGATTTGTGTCATACTGATGTTGTGTTAGAGGCTGAACAAGCATATGTCCCCAGGAGTCCACGCCACTGTCCCCAAGGCCCCCCCTCGAGCAGCAGATCTCTGGGAACCAGACGGACACCACCATCCCCCTCCCCCGTCAGGCCTCGCGAGCCGGCAGCGTCCCTGACCTGTTGATGGCGGAGTCTGTGCGGATGGTGGCGATGGGCGACCTCATGTTCTTCAGGTCCCAGACCTTCACCGTGCGGTCGTCGCTGCCGGAGACCACGTTGTCTCCCACGGTGAACACGGCAGAGGTCACAGTGCTGGGGGCAAGAGGACGGAGTCAGACGCCGCGGCAGCGCGGAGCTAAAACCCTTCCCAACAGCAGCTCTCAGTTTACCAGGAACACCGGAGCCGGAGGAAAGCCCCACCCGGCGGTTCCCGAGTGGGCGGAGGGCGTTGCAGACCAAAGCAGACACTCTGGCGGCGTAAGCCCAGGAAGACGCCCAGCGCCTCGGTCACGAGGGACTTGTCTGCATGTGGAAACGAACCTCAGGGTTCCACCGTAACGAGGGTTCTGCCGTTCCCTAAACGTGAAGGTCACGGCAGGCTCAGGGGCCGCAGGCCTCGCAAGGCGGGAGGTACCGTCTCCCGCTGACGTCTCCGGGGACCGAAGTCTGCAGCGGGTTCCGGCCAAGTTACACTTCAGTTAACATTCTGCTAAATTAATGGGAAAAAGCCTCAACAAAAGCCCGCCTCGCCCTATGTTAATGAAATGCTAAAAAACATTAGGTTTTCAATAAATCACGATCCGGACAGGCATTGTAGGACGTCGCAAGGAAACCCCTGGCACGGAGGCGGCAGTTCCAGAGGTGCCCTCAGACCAGGGGTCGCGCGGGGAGGCAGGTGAGCAGCAACTGCTCCCCGGAAAAGCGTCAGACTCTGCCAAACCGCAGCGAAGCTCATCTGTCTTGTCGCGGGCGCGGCGGAGCATGCGCCTCCAGCTGACAGCGCGCCTGCTCGCCGCACACCAGCGCCCGCCCGCACACGCGGCTCCCCGTGGTCTCCGCCACGGACACGCTGCAGTGCACGCTCCTCATTAGGAGCAGCAGCTGCCTGCCCAGCCGCACGGAGACACGGAGCCGCTCTGCGCACAATCTGCCAGATCTCACGGCCAAGGAGAGACACACACGGCGTGGAAAACGCTGACGCCGCCTGGCCCCGCGCCAAGCCCTGGCTGCAGTTTCCATTTCTGACTTTGAAAACACAGCTTCCCGGAAAACGGCGCTTTTCCAGCTACCAACAGGCCAGTGTCCATCCCAGGCACAGGGCCCACCCGGGAGCAGGCGTCTCTGGGGCTGCGGCTGAGGCCTGCGCACTCGCGCACAGCACGGCCCGCGTCGCCCGGCAGACCCCGACCCGCAGCCATGTCTGAGTCACAACCAGCCACAGCCGGCTCGGCCGCAGGGAGCAGCCGTGCACGGCACAGGGACAGACGCGGTGTGACCGCACTTGGCACAGGGTCCCCAGGCACCACTTGCCTCCAGAGCGCTGTCCCAATCCTCATACAGAACCGGACTTCTGCCAGGCGGGGACACCCAGATCACAGAGCCCAGCCAGCCCGCGCTTCCAGAACCCAGGCGCGCTGGGGAACAGAATGTCGCGTCCAGACAAGACACTCTGAACATTCCCTGACAGCTGAGTCCCAAGAGCAGTGGCCCTGAGACAGGAAACAATCCAAGGAAAAGAAAGCCAGGCCTGCGGGACAGTGCGCGGGACAAAGACCCTCGTCCCCTGAGACCCCAAGGAGCTCACAAGTGGGTGACGTGGCCCGTGTGCCGCAGACCCCCAGAAGACCCGACCGCCAGCAAGAAGGAGCAGAACAGCCGCCCCAGCCTTGCCTGGCACCGGCCGCCCCAACTGCTCGCCGGCACATGCCGGCACAGAAACGCTGCAGGGGGGACGTGTTCTCACCTCCCAAGTCCATGAAGCCGCAGCCAACACGCTCCCTGAGCTAAGGTCCAGACGCTGCCACACATGACTCACGGAGGCCAATCAACTCTCTGAAGACCGCGAGGTCCCCACCGTCCTCTGCCGCCCTCGGCACCACCCGGACCCATGGCCGCGGCACCAGCAAGAAGGGAACCACGGCTGCAGCCTCCCTGGCTTCTCAGCAAGAACCTCCACGGCCGGCCCACAGGCAGGTGGGAGTCCAGGGTCGGCTGACTCCACAGCGGACGGCTGTCACAGCCACACCCTGCCCACAGACTCCACGCCCTCGGGCCACCCTGCGTTGCAGGAATGACCAGCTCCGCACCCCACACTTGCCAAGTACAGCCGGCCCCAGCCACACTCTGGGCTCCACGCTGCCCACGGCCCCAGGTGCCCACCTGACACCCCCTACCAGGGACGCTTTCACGCCAACGACAGAGAACCGTGCTGCCAGGTCTGCACGGAGCCCCTCCGTCCTCAGACAGGGGACGTGCCACGGCTCTCTCCTCCCTCCACCATCCTCCCCTTGCTGCTGCCTCCTGCCACCTGGCCCCCCGTCACTCACCAGGCCACCAGACGGCCATGAGGCCACCCATGATGCAGCCCGAGGGCTCGGGTGGCAGCTGACCCCGGTGCACCTCCCACCTCACTGGGGGACGTTAGCTTTGATTCATTCTTTTCAGATGACAACGCACAACCGTAACACATTCATCCCTCGGGAGACTTTACCGTCATCTAATGTGACATGTCTTCAGACAGCTCCTCTTGAGGGAGACGCACTGGGGTGCAGACTCGGTGCCTTGGTTTAAGCCCTCCCCACAGCAGCTGTTACTTGAAAAACTAGTCACACCCCACAAGACACAACTCCTTCGTTTTCAAATTAGACAAACGATATTTTGAAAAATCTTCTTCATTATTAACCAAATTAAGCTGCCTTTATTACATTCTTTATACTTACTATTCTGAATACCTAAAAAATGAAGTTCTAAGTTAGGACCATTAACAGTGATAACACTGCTAAGCTATTAACTAAGCAGAACAAAAGAATTTCTTCTAGGCTGTTAAGTAAAAGGAAACAGCCATTATAGAAACACTGAATGTGGTGCCCAGACTAAGTAACAGCACTGAGCTCTGTGATCTCTGCACTAAGTACACAGCACTCAGTTCTCTGTTCTCTGTACTAAGTAACAGCACTCAGCTCTAATCTCTGTACTAAGTACACAGCACTCAGTTCTATGTTCTCTGTACTAAGTACACAGCACTCAGTTCTATGTTCTCTGTACTAAGTACACAGCACTCAGCTCTGTGATCCCTGTACTGAGTAACAGCACTCAGTTCTCTGTTCTCTGTATTAAGCACACAGCACTCAGTTGTGTGTCAGGGAACAGGGAGGCCCCGGCCAGTCACTGCAGCAGGCGAAACACACATGTATCGATTATCTGCCGCCTTCTATGGGCACAGTCCACGGTGCCCCACAACAATTACGACAGCAACAGCAGAGATCACTGAGCCCGATCACAACAGACACGGTGACAAGGAAAAAGTGTGAAGTGTCTCGAGAAGTACCAGCGCGTGACGCAGACACACGGAGTGCGCACAGGCTGTTGGGAAATGGCTCCAAAAGACCTGCTCAAGGCAGGACAGCCCCAAGTCCTCAATCCGGACGTAACACAGTTGTCTGAGGCACGTGACACAGCGAAGCTCAACACACGGGGTCAGCCTGTACTGGGCTGAGCACTTGCAGGAAGGGTCAGATGGGGAACACGGCGTGGGAAGGACCTCACACGCGAGCTGCCTGCCGGAAACTGCAGCAGAGAGGGACACACTGGACTGAGGGGCTGCGTCTGCAGGCACACAAACATATGTGTGTGCGCGTGACCTTCTCACAGGATGCCCCACAGACACACGGACAACAAAGACCAGACAGGGAAGGCACAGAGGCCCCAGGGCACCATGAGCAGCTCCAGCGTCCGACTTCCCGATGGTGGCCCTGGGCGTCCCACACCCGCCCTCCCCACCCCCACTCCATCCCCACCCAACGGCGGTGCCTTTTCTTACTCTCCTAGGTCCGCTGAAGTAGCAAAAAGGGAGCTAAATGTTTAGAAAAAGAACAGCCGTTTGGAAAGACAGTAGAGTCAGGAAAAGTGAAAAGCAGGTTAGCCGGGCGCGGTGGCTCACGCCTGTAATCCTAGCACTCTGGGAGGCCGAGGCGGGAGGATCGTCTGAGCTCAGGAGTTCAAGACCAGCCTGAGCAAGAGTGAGATCCCCGTCTCTACTAAAAATAGAAAGAAATTAGCTGGACAACTAAAAATACATAGAAAAAATTAGCGGGGCATGGTAGCACATGCCTGTATTCCCAGCTACTCGGGAGGCTGAGGCAGGAGGATTGCTTGAGCCCAGGAGTTGGAGATTGCTGTGAGCGAGGCTGACGCCACGGCACTCTAGCCCAGGTGACAGAGTGAGACTCTGTCTCAAAAAAAAGCAGGTTAGAAGGAAATTTTCACATCGACCCACAGAACATTTTTCGTGAATGTGTAAGGACAGACGTCTGAAAGACAGAGACTCACTCTGTGTGTCCCTGGAAGACGTTCACGGAGTGGATGGAAGGGTCCCTGAAGTCCCACAGGCGGAAAGTCGTGTCGCGAGAGGAGGTGACCACGAGGCGCTGGGTGGGGTGCGTGCAGCAGTGCGTCAGCTCCTGGTCGTGCCCTGCAAGCAAAGCCACAGAGCCGGGTCACCCACCACAGAGCCACACTGAGCGCCGCTCCTGAGGAGCACGAGAACCAGCAACCGCCCTCCAGGGCTCCGGGCTGCCGTCCAGCAGGAGGGAAACCTAACAGAATCACGTGACATGCACAGTCACAGGGACAGGTCTTCCCTGGGAAGCTGGAGCCCCTCAGTCGTCCGTTCCAGGGCAGCAGGGAACGGGGTGTGTGCGCAGCCCACTTGCCGACCCTGGTGGTCACCGACAGGTCAGGCAGATTGACAGGCTGCGCACGGGAACGGCTTAAATCCCAATTCTCCATTTCCCCAACAACACCTCCGACACCACACCCGGGCCTCGGTGAGACACAATCCTGGACACTCAACTAGGACATGGCTCACTGACAAATCTGCAGAAACGACCGTGACAGCAGAAGCCCACGCTGCCCCCAGCCCGAGCCGCCCCCACACCGCACCCTGCAGAACTGACTGCGCTTCGTCAGGATGGGGGCTGGGTGTGCCGGGACAGGATCCGGGAACCAGGCCGCGTGAGGCACATGGGAGTCTGCAAGTGGAATTCAGGCCCCCAAACCTGCTGACTTTGGGTCAGACTGACCTGGGAGGCCCACCCCAACCAGGCCCTCACGAGGCCCCGTCCCCGACGCTGGAGAGCGCGGGGCAGAGGGGTCTCCTGCCGGCTGAAAGACAGCGAACTACCAGGGGGCTAACGGTGCCCTTGGGAGGGGCTTCCAGGGACCCGGGGCAGCCTCGAGACTCAGAGGAACCTCCGGCTGACAGCAGGGACACGGGAGCCCCGTTGCAGCCACAGGAAATGGACTCTTCCAGCCACCAGAAGGCCAGGCGGATACGGTCCCCACCAGGCCCCCCAGGCACCAGCCCCACCATGCAGGGCCCGGGCAGGGCAGCCGCTGCCCCAGACCCAGGAAACCAAGACACGGTAAATTCTCCTGTTTAAGACACTAAGTGTGTGGCAATTTGTTACAGAGCAATGGAAAACTAACACAGCAACCACATTTCAAACATCAGGACCCTACGTGCCACAGTTCCATCCCCTGCAGGGAAAATAAACTCAGCCACCCAGAGTCCTGCGAGAAAGAACAGCCAGGAGGCCTGAAAACAACCCCGGCCCAGAAGGACGGTTTCTCTGCGGGCAGCACCGGGTACCTGTCAGCGAGTGCACCAGCTCCGACGTCTCCACCTCGTACAGGTTCGCCGTCCGGTCCCAGGAGGCCGTCACGGCCTGCTTCCCCCCCACCAGCCAGTCGGCGGCGATGACCACGCCCTGGTGGCTCTTGAGGGCCGTGAGCGGCACGCGGATGGTGGGGCAGTCGCTGGACGCGTCGCCGTCGAGGTCGGGCTCGTCCTTGTCGGAGCACTCCACCTCGTCCTCCCCGGACACCTGCTGTGGGCGGAGAGAGACCCTCCTGGGGTCCCGAGTGCTTCCGACACGGCCAGACGCAGGTGTCCCTCCCGTCCGAGGACTGCGGCATCACCACGCCCGACACCAGCAGGACGCGGGGGTAACGGCCTGGGGCATGTCACCAACCGCACGGCCACCCCTGGCTGAGACCCCGGCCCAGACGAGGGAGGCACCACTGTGGCCTGCTCTGACCCGGGGCCGTGCGGGGACGCCCCGTCCTGCTCTCGTGCCGTCTGCACAAACCTCGGGGACGAGGACGGGGGGCTGCGACGGCTGGACCATGGCCCCCCAGCTCACACGCTGAGGCCCGGCCCCGGGACCGTGCATGTGACTGTGTTTAGAAACAGGGCCTTTCAGGGCTAATTAAGTTAAATGAGGCCATTCAGCTGGGCCCTGAGCCATGCGACCGGTGTCTTTGTAAGAGAGCAGATGAGGACAGAGACACACACGGAGGACGACCCGTGGGGACACAGGGGAGAGACGGGGCTCACGCCAAGGACAGGCCTCGGGAGGAAGCTGCCCTGCACGCACGTCTTGGACCCCCAGCCCCAGGTCAGTGAAAGCACGACCGTGCAGGGGACCCCGTCACGGCAGGCCCAGGAACAACAGGGACGGCCAGGAGCCGAGAGACAGCAGGTGGAGCAGACGGCCTCGGCCACATCCAGTGCTGGCCGGTGTCACGGGTTCACCCTGGGGGCTGCAGGCAGACCCGCGGGTCCGGCCGCGCTGAGCTCTCGGACAGGGAAGGCGCTTACGCTCGAGTCGGCGGCCGGCTGGGGCGTGGGCAGCTGCACCGCGTACCTCCAGACGTGCGCAGTCTGGTCCCCGGAAGCTGCAGAGAGACATCAGGGAGAGCCGTTACCTGCGGGCACCACCCTCAGAAGGGCCAAACCCAGACGTCCCCCACCACTGCCCTGCACACGGCTCGGCCACGGCTGCTCGCTGCCCCTGACACTTCACGCCACAGCACAGGGCTGAGCAGCCGTGGCCGAGCCGTGTTCCGCAATGAGCACGTTCACTGCCCGGTGCTGCCCCGACCCTGGTCTAACGGGAGCAAACACGGCCTTGGAGACTGTCACCCCTGAACCCTAAACAGCACGGGGCTGGCTCCACCGGGGTCTGACGGTCGTATGGGGAACCCTCGGTGCAGGGACGCTGCTCCCCAAAAGCACCACTGAAATCACGACATGTCCAAGCTATCACGGCCCAGGGAAATCATCTAGAAAGGAGCAAAATGCCGACTCCGGCAAAACACTGTGTCTCGGGATTATTTTCCGTTTCTTTACGTCAAAGGGGGCAGAGTCGGGACACACGGCAGCATCACGGGCATCGGGAGCCGGTCTCCGTCCCCGAGAACCGCGCAGGGAGGAGTCAAACGCTTTACAGAACATCAAGAGGAGAGTGAATTGATCTTAATCTCACAATAATCTCAAGTCAATCTAACTGGTAATCCACTACTGATTTCAAAAAGTACTGCTCAAGTATTCTTTAATTCACTTCTCATTTAATTCATAAACTGTCTACTAATGATTATCTTAAGTTTTGTAAAAGCCATGGATTATTCTGATTCAACCAGTAAGAAAGAAATATTTATAGTTGTTCTAAGATTACCAATAATTTTGTTCAGTAAAGAAAAAAATCAACATACCAGTGAGCGCCAACTGCTCTGAGGGATGAAACTTTATAGAATTTACTGCAAAATAAAAACACAACAAAAACAGCTTTAGGGGGAGAAACACAGGTCATCGACATTTATTAGCGACAGCTGTATCTCAAAGCTAGAATTAAAAATTGAAACAATGACATCGACATTGATACCCCACTCGATCCAGCCGTGAGCAAATGTGTTAGAACCGGGCACCACACAGACGGCAGAGGCACAGGGGACTGTCACTGCGTCACAGGACACAGAGAAGGATCTTAACAATCTGCTTCTTCCCAGAGACAGGGACGTCATTTAGCGCTAACTGGCCCGAGCCCACCTCCCGAGCTCCCAGTCTGCTCCGGGGCAAGGGGAGGTCCCAGGACCGAGGGGGATGACCCTGCACCAGCCTCGGGGTGACAGGGACTGGACTGAATGTTGTCCTCATCCAGACGTGTTGGTGACAGGGCTCGCAGCAAGGTCTTACGAGGACGCGGCACTCGCTGATTGAGGACAGGAGAGGAGAAGAGCCCCCTCCCTCCTTCCTTCCACGCAGCTGGGAAAGCCGAGCGAAAGCCAAGTGTGTGGCCAGCAAGACCTCGGGCACCGCCAGGTCCCGGCCAGTGCTGAGCCCACCTGCCACCTGGGACTGCCCCAGGGAACAGCGGGTCTCAGAACCAGTCGGCCACCGTGGGTCAGTGTGACCCCCGTCACTTCACACCTTCTGAGGAAGCAGCGATTCCACCAAACCAAGCAAGTTACCTCTTTTCATGAAACTGTGAGCTATGCCATTGGAACTTTATTTTTTTAAGAAACTAAGTGGGCCGGGCGCGGTGGCTCACGCCTGTAATCCCAGCACTCTGGGAGGCCGAGGGGGGAGGATCGCTCGAGGTCAGGAGTTCGAGACCAGCCTGAGCAAGAGCGAGACCCCCGTCTCTACTAAAAATAGAAAGAAATTATCTGGCCAACTAAAAATATATATGGAAAAAATTAGCCGGGCATGGTGGTGCATGCCTGTAGTCCCAGCTACTCGGGAGACTGAGGCAGTAGGATCGCTGAAGCCCAGGAGTTTGAGGTTGCTGTGAGCTAGGCTGACGCCACGGCACTCTAGCCCAGGCAACAGAGTGAGACTCTGTCTCAAAAAAAAAAAAAAAAAAGTAAGAAACTAAGTGAAAAATGCTAGAAGATGCTCTTTTACCATAATATTAACATTAAAATACTTTCACTGTGGTGAAAACCGTGTCCACCTTTTAAGTAATGAAGTTAGGCAACAAATAATGCTCAAAATTAACTACAATTACTAACAAATGGTATTAGCGCTTCCGATTTCGGTGAGAAATCTTGGTAAGACCAGTGATCAACTTTCACGTCATCAGTCTTCGGGAAGCTTCCGCGAAGTGCTCAGGAGACGGGCATCGGCCATGCCTGTCTCAGGCCGCCGCGAGCCTGCAAGGACCTGGCACACGCCTGCCACGCTGGCTGCCCACGCAGCACGGTGACAGCTCACGGCCAGCACTGCTCACAGACGTGCTCCCGTGACAGCTGACCACGGACCTCCCCGGGTGACAGAGTAATTACGTCACAGTGGGGACTGGAGCCACACCCGGGTGTGATTCGGCAGAGAACCAGGCATCAGGGGGAGCCGGTCGCCTTCGTGGTGGAAACCCCGCAGTGGCTGGAGCGGGACCACCAGGCGCTGCGCCCTGAGCAAACGCCGCCCAACTGGGGAGACGGCACCGCTCCTGCGACACAACTCAAGGCGCCAGGACAGCAGAACAGGAGGCCGGTGACGGTCTATCATCACGAGGGTCTGCTCTTTCAATCCAAAGCTGGAGATGATTAAGCTTAGTGAGGAAGCCATGTCAAAAGCCAAGACAGGCCGAGAGCAAGAGCTCGTGTGTCAGTCAAGCTGAGAATGCAAAGGGAAAGTTCTTGAAGGAGATTAAAAGTGCTACTCCACGAATGATAAGAAAGCCAAACAGCCTTATTGGTGACATGGAGAAAGTGTGAGTGGTCTGGACAGAACATCAAACCAGCCACAACATTCCCTTAAGCCAAAGCCTAATCCAGAGCAAGGCCCCGGCTTCTTCAATTCTGTGAAGGCTGAGAGAGGTGAGGAAGCCGCAGAACGAAAGTGTGAAGCCAGCAGAGGCTGGTCCGTGAGGTTTAAGGAAAGAGGCGTCTCCACAGCATGGACGTGCAGGTGCAGCAGCGGGTGCTGATGGAGAAGCTGCGGCAGGTCACCCGGGAGATCCAGCCGAGATCACGAGGAAGGTGGCCACACTCAACCACGATTGTCAACAGAGACAAAACAGCCTTCTGTCGGAGAAGATGCCGTCTGGGACTGTCATAGCCAGAGAGAAGTCAGGGCCTGGCTTCCTCTGATGGATCTGGGCAAAGTCAACCGAAAACCTTCTGGAAAGGAGTCCTCATTCCAGGTACCACTGAGAACATTTGTGATTCATGAGAGAAGCAAGGTAGGCGAGACGGCACTGCTGCCGGCACCGGGACGGGGCTCCGAGGGGCCACTTCGATCAAAGTCATGACGTGACTCCTTGGGATGACGAGCAGAGAAGCAGGAGGAGAGCCCTCATTTCCCTCAAGAAGAGATACTTCTTCGTCTAAAACTCAAAAGTTAAGCAGTAACTTATGCAGACACTGGAAGAAATAAGAAGACTTAAAACGGCTGTGGCCCCTGGGAAGTGAGCACAGGGAGTGAGGAGCTGTGAGGCAGGGGACTGCCGGTGACTCTTCACGCAGCCACATACATTTAATTTTTAAAATGTTCTTATAAAGCAAACAGAAGTGGGGAATAGAAACGGTGAATGCGGCACACCCCCTCTCCACCACACTCTGCCATGTTCTGAGCCCACCACACACTCGGGCACCGTGCCGGGAAGCGCAGGAGGGCGGCACCGACAGCCGCGGGTGAAGGAAGGTGCAGGTGGACGGGGGAGGAAGAGGGCGGAGGGCGTCACCGTGGGAAAGGCGCCAGCCTGTCCGTGTGCTGAGGCGGAGCAGCCCAGGGCTGGAAAGAGAAAACAGTGGCACAGGGAATCACTGAGGGAGAGAGACCCTAAGGAAGGGAAGAGGAGGGTCCACAGCTCACTGGAGCCCTGGCCGTGGACGGGACCACGGGGAGAGGCAGGCAGGCAGGCACCCGGGACGCGTGGCCACCCACACGTGCCCTCTGCCGGCCACAGGCGATGCTGCTGGAGTCTGCCAACAGGGCAGGTGCAGAGGCGGGTGCGTGAGGCCCTGGGGAAGGAACCCGGCAGGGCATTTGGGCGGGACGCTGGGGCACACACGGGCAGAACCGAGAAGGCAGAAAAGAGCTACCGGAGATGGCATTAAATGCAGGCACAGAAGCACACTCAGAGCATCCTTTATTTAGCCTGAATGCATCCAAATTCACCACATCAAAGGTAAATCTCTAAAACAGACACGTATTTTGTGATAAATAATGCCCGCATTCTCAGCACATCCACAGCATTAAAAAGAAAGAAGAGGAAAGAACGCACACGTGTCAGTTACAAAGTTTCCCACACGTGGTTTCTACGCAGCATCGAGTAAGATGCAGACCGTCTGTACGTGCTCAGGGAGCCCAGCTCGTCCGCTCACTAGAGTCACACCAGCCGCAGACACAGAGTTTGCCCTTGTCTCTGCATGGACCGCATTGTCCCCTGACAACGTCGAACAAGACTCCTATCAAGTGGCACGGCCACCTTCACCACGTGAGACTTCAGAAACAAGGCCAGGCTGGGGGCTGCCTCTACTGCGGGCCCCCCGGGCAGTGCTCACCTGAACCCGCGTGGCCCGTGTACTTGACCAGGCTCCGCCCCGTCTCAATGCTCCACAGCAAGGCCGTGTGGTCTGCAAGAGCCAAAGAAAGATGCTCAACTCAGCCCCCGTCAATGTTACAGACGTTTCAATAAAAGAATAAGGTAAATAACCACTCTAGTGGGAAGTTACACTAAAAGATCTTACAACTTTGATCCTATTACTCTGCTAAATTCACGTCATCACAGAAAAGTCTCCAAGGTCGGAGTTTGTCCGCGTCGTGAGCTGCTGCGTTGACGGCATTGGCTCAACGGTGGTGCACAGTGGTTGAAGCCACTGCTCCACGGTCTTACCTAAGTAGTGAAACTTCTCAGACCCTCCAGTGCTCAAGTTCAAACCGCATCCAAGCCCAGTCACCAGTTACTTGAGGTAATAAGTCCCCCCCGGGCCTTCCCTCTCATAGGCACTATTGTCTTTTAAAATAGATTTACTAGGAAAATCTGAGAGCTATATGCCAACTATCCAAATGAAATGCCTGAAATATCAGAAAGGAAGCTTTTACCCTTTCTTTTTTAATTATGATTTCTAAAGTGATTTGAGACGCTCACATATGAACACATTAATAGCATCAAATAAGAAGAAACTTGTTTCACCACCTCCTTTATCGCAGTTGGCTTTACCCTGTTCAGCTCTGCCTTTAACAGCAGAACCTGGCAAGTCATTAACTCGCCCACAAGCCGGGAAAGTCATTTTCGGTAAGTGAGCACCATTTTCAGTTTTAGCAATTTTTATCTGAAAGGGTGTTAAGCCACTTTAGACACACTCCCCAGGGAGCGTGCGTTTCTCCCGTTACCACAGCACTATGCTCCCCCAGACTGCGCTTGCGTCAGAGTGTCAGATGCACCTGCTGGTGGAGGTGCACAAGAGCAAGGCCAATAAAAACACACCTAGCGCTTAAAAATTATTCCACTTATGTTACCGTCACCATTCGCCCTTAACACAGTTAAATCCACCCAAAACAAGTATGTGCTTCCTCAGATATTCAGTCCACAGCTACACCAGCCACCACGGGACACGGGGAGGCAGGACAGACAGGACAGCACCCACAGGACACAGGGAGGCAGCAGGCAGGGCTGGGCACCATGCCCCCCTGTGCTCCTGCACCCAGGCCACACACGTGGACTCCAATGACTCCTCCCTCCTGCCTTTACTTCCCGCCATCCCCGGATCAGGGACAAGTGACATCAGTCCCCCGTCAGAGGTCAGCAGAGCCGCGCTTCGCAGGCTGGGGGTCGCTTGTGCTCACCGGCTGACGCGGTGCCCAGCACCACCGGCTGCGTCCTGGCGACGCTGACGTCCCAGATGCCGTCCCTGTGGCCGACGTACTCCCGCACCAGCTGGCAGACGGCCCTCGAGGTGGTGGCCTTGAAGCTGGAGACGATCTGAAATCGGAGAGGGAAGGAGTGTTTTCACACAGTTTGCTGAAGTGGATTTTCCAAAGTTAAAAAATGCAAAAAACAAAACAGATGTCCTGCCAAGTACATAAATCACTGAAGAGAATATTTAAAGCACCAAAGGAACCAGGACGCCTGCGTGGCACTGGCGGAAGGAACCGGAACGCCTGCGTGGCACTGGCGGGCTTGTGCAGCCGGCGCCCCCCCTCCCCCACCTCACAGGCCAGCGTCCTGCCCCAGCAGAAGGGCACAGTGATGGGCCCCACGTCACTCCCCCCCAAGCCAAGACCAGGGGACAGCACTCCTGATTTTCTTTTGAAAAGCACCAAACAGCTAGCTGGCCAGGTAGACAGGAACAAATCAGGACGGACACCCCACACCCGTCACGCTAGCTACTGCGGTCGCTAGCCCTCTTCCATTTCTTTCTGTTTTTCACAGTTTACACCAACCACCTATCACCAGGAGGAAGAAGAGCCCGTGGCAGGGGAGGAGTGAAAAGACGACACTCTAACAGGTAAGCGGGTTTGCTCAGACTGTTTATTGAGCCCGTGCTCGGAGCGGGCACCAGGCTGGCAGAGGACACAGGGGGGTCCCGGGCCTTCCGGAGCCCCGGTCCAATGGGAGACAGACACAGAAACGGCGCGGACGGCAGGGACACAGAGTGGCAAAGCCTTGTGTGACAACATGACAGCACAGTTCTCTTTTTCTCTTATAAGGAAAATATAAAGCGAGTGGAAGAAACCTTAAACAAGATGGTTTCTCCAGTTTGGTTTTTAAATCGTTCAGCTTTTAAGTACATCAGAATAACATACATTATTCAGAATAACGAAGCCATAAACTTAAGTGAAGAACAATAATTGGTGACACTCATGCAGCTGGTATTAAACACTGACTTGGCAAAGCCCTGAGAGTGCGTCTAGATTCGTTCTCACGTAAACACATTAACCACGACCCGCAGCCGCTGCTCTACGGACTCCAGTCTGCACATCCAAATCACTGCCCCAGTGCAGCCAGGAAAAAGCGCCCCACGAAGGCTGACATGTTCACCAGGAACATGAACAGGTTCCACTGGACTTGGTTTAAATTTAACAGGAATTATAAAAGCACTGTTCAATCGCAAACCCATCATTATCTTGTTCTTTCTGAAAGCTAATATCCTATACAACCTAGCAAAATTATGCCTCCACAACATGGGAAAGTGCTTTTGCTTACAGAAAGTGCCATTCAGATGTTAAATAACATTTGAGGAGAGAGTGAAGTTAAAGAACGCACAAAACCTTCCCCCGTAAACAAGCTGTCGTACATTCTGTTTTCTGAGCCTCTCCCCATGTCCATCATAAATAACAGCCCTGAAAGAAACAAACTCCTGGAGTCGTGCTATATGCCTCCCCCTGCCCTGTTCCTGGGTAAGAACGGGGCTCCCTCCCTGAGACCGTCCCATTCCTGGGTAAGAACGGGGCTCCCTCCCAGAGACCGTCCCATTCCTGGGTAAGAACGGGGCTCCCTCCCAGAGACAGTCCCGTTCCTGGGTAAGAACGGGGCTCCCTCCCAGAGACCGTCCCGTTCCTGGGTAAGAACAGGGCTCCCTCCCTGAGACCGTCCCATTCCTGGGTAAGAACGGGGCTCCCTCCCTGAGACCGTCCCATTCCTGGGTAAGAACGGGGCTCCTTCCCAGAGACCGTCCCATTCCTGGGTAAGAACGGGGCTCCCTCCCTGAGACCGTCCCATTCCTGGGTAAGAACGGGGCTCCTTCCCTGAGACCATCCCATTCCTGGGTAAGAACGGGGCTCCCTCCCTGAGACCGTCCCATTCCTGGGTAAGAACGGGGCTCCCTCCCTGAGACCGTCCCATTCCTGGGTAAGAACGGGGCTCCTTCCCTGAGACCATCCCATTCCTGGGTAAGAACGGGGCTCCCTCCCTGAGACCGTCCCGTTCCTGGGTAAGAACGGGGCTCCCTCCCTGAGACCGTCCCATTCCTGGGTAAGAACGGGGCTCCCTCCCAGAGACCGTCCCGTTCCTGGGTAAGAACGGGGCTCCCTCCCAGAGACCGTCCCGTTCCTGGGTAAGAACGGGGCTCCCTCCCAGAGACCGTCCCATTCCTGGGTAAGAACGGGGCTCCCTCCCTGAGACCGTCCCGTTCCTGGGTAAGAACGGGGCTCCCTCCCAGAGACCGTCCCGTTCCTGGGTAAGAACGGGGCTCCCTCCCTGAGACAGTCCCGTTCCTGGGTAAGAACGGGGCT
Organism: Lemur catta; assembly: GCF_020740605.2. Lineage (NCBI taxonomy): Eukaryota > Metazoa > Chordata > Mammalia > Primates > Lemuridae > Lemur > Lemur catta. Next base: position 48,698,659 of record NC_059145.1, read on the forward strand.
CCCTCCCAGAGACCGTCCCGTTCCTGGGTAAGAACGGGGCTCCCTCCCTGAGACCGTCCCGTTCCTGGGTAAGAACGGGGCTCCCTCCCAGAGACCGTCCCGTTCCTGGGTAAGAACGGGGCTCCCTCCCAGAGACAGTCCCGTTCCTGGGTAAGAACGGGGCTCCCTCCCAGAGACAGTCCCGTTCCTGGGTAAGAACGGGGCTCCCTCCCAGAGACCGTCCCGTTCCTGGGTAAGGACGGGGCTCCCTCCCTGAGACCGTCCCGTTCCTGGGTAAGGACGGGGCTCCCTCCCTGAGACCGTCCCGTTCCTGGGTAAGAACGGGGCTCCCTCCCAGAGACCGTCCCGTTCCTGGGTAAGAACGGGGCTCCCTCCCTGAGACCGTCCCGTTCCTGGGTAAGAACGGGGCTCCCTCCCAGAGACCGTCCCGTTCCTGGGTAAGAACGGGGCTCCCTCCCTGAGACCGTCCCGTTCCTGGGTAAGAATGGGGCTCCCTCCCTGAGACTGTCCCGTTCCTGGGTAAGAACGGGGCTCCCTCCCTGAGACCGTCCCATTCCTGGGTAAGAACGGGGCTCCCTCCCAGAGACCGTCCGTTCCTGGGTAAGGACGGGGCTCCCTCCCTGAGACCGTCCCGTTCCTGGGTAAGAACGGGGCTCCCTCCCTGAGACAGTCCCGTTCCTGGGTAAGAACGGGGCTCCCTCCCAGAGACCGTCCCGTTCCTGGGTAAGAACGGGGCTCCCTCCCTGAGACCGTCCCGTTCCTGGGTAAGAACGGGGCTCCCTCCCAGAGACCGTCCCGTTCCTGGGTAAGAACGGGGCTCCCTCCCAGAGACCGTCCGTTCCTGGGTAAGAACGGGGCTCCCTCCCCAAGGCTCCAGCTGCACTTGTGGCAGAGCTCCGGTGCAGAAGTGCTGAGGGCTGTGGCATCGTCTCACGTGTTGCTTCCAAAGTGCCCGACACACTCTGCCATCCAGTAACTCTCTGCTCTTAAAAATGGTGACTTAGTCACAATTACAAAGAGGCCCAGAAAACAGACTGAATAACTTAGAAGGGCCGTTCACAACAGAAGGGCTGCAGAATGAAGCAACAAATGATGCTGACACCTGTCATCCTCAATCATCTCGACCGAGGATACGATCTAAAGCACTGTTTTTAAAAAATCAGAAATGCCTTTTTTCACAATGAAAGAGGCTTATCTTTATAAAAGCATTTGCAAACATCTCACAAGTCTCCTTCAGGTGGTCTGCAGGTCAGACTGCCTCACCCCCTCCCAGGAAGCATGAGAAATACATCAGCAGCCACCCCAGAAGGGAGGAGCCGGTTCCGGGTCCCTCCACCCACGTTCATGTTCCTGCTACCTCACCAGCTTGCTACTGGCCTCTCAGGGCTGAGTCAGGGGAGGGAAAGCAATGAATTTCTCCTGTTGCATTCATGCTTAGCTTTAATGCCAAGAATCCATGCTGTGGTACAAATCAGAATACAGAATTTTCAGGCAATCTCTTATATTTTCATTATTATTTTTTAAGATAGGTACACAGTATGCAAAATACCATAAAGATCATCAGTAATATGTTTCTTATAAGTTCAGATTAATTTCTAGTACCTAAAATGACTGGGGCTTTAAATATCTCTAATACATTTTTAAATTAAAGGATTACTGTACATACCCTTACCTTTGTCCAAATCTTATTTTTTACTGCTCATGGTAAAGGATAACTCTATGTCATCCTTTCTTCCTCTACTTCAGAAACAAGCAGACAGTTTTGGAATTCTAAGACCACACATTGCACACGTACAACTGTAAGCACCAGAAAAGCAACACAATAATGTAACAATAAATCAAATGGGGAAGAACATAACTTCACACTTCATTTGAAGAAAAAGATTAATTTATTAAAAACTTACAAGTGTCAGCTAGATATTACATGATGAAAAATAATTTAGCAACTTGCATTCTAGATGTTATCAAAGGAGAGTAAACAGTTAGAAAATGCCACCAAGTTCAGAATTTCTTTTTCATAACAAAGAATCACCAAAGAATTTCAAATAAGGAGAAACAGCAGAAGGACTGGAACTGCTGCATGACTTCCCGGGGCTCTAGCTATAAATCCCACACTAAGTAACTGTAAGCTCAAGGGAACAAACTGGAAAAATAAAAGCTAACAATAACTGCTGATGCAATCACGGCAGACTCACTGGAAATTTCAACGTTTCCCCCCAGGTTTCGCAAAAAGGAATGTGCATTCACTAAGGTCAGTTAGTTAATCTTTTGTATCCTTAAAATACTCCAAAGCAGGGATGCACACAGAACTAACTCAAAACAGCACTTCAGAGAGGTGCCCCATCACAGGTAGATGGGTTCCCAGACAACTAAATCCCAGCCACCTGAAGGTCAGCACAAGACACGTTAAGAAAACACAAAACACCATGAATGTCCCCATTTGCCACAGAGACAGACCTTCCCACTTAAGAAAACTGAAGGAAAAACATAATGAACTGAGACGTAACTTTAGCTCAGAAAACTTTTTACCTGTTTACTAGCTTTCTCCAAATTCAGAGCCACTAACTTGCCCTGGTGACTCTTGGGAGTAATATATTCTGTATATATTACTGTATACATTCTGTGTATATCACTGTGTATGTTCTGTATATATTACTGTACATATTCTGTACATATTACTCCCAAGAGACACCAGGGCAAGTTAGTGGCTCAGTGCCTACATCCTGTGGCCACTTAACATACAATATTCCTTTCAAAAGTTAAATCTTCCTAAAAACCACCTATCTTTTTCTAGTACACCTTTCTAACTGGAAAATATGCAACTTGAAGTACACGTCTGCACACCCTAAACACCACATGACTGGGTGGAGAGCCAGCGCCCTGCATACCTTGCTGGTGGACGCCTTGTACGTGGTCTTCAGCTTCTGGGACAGCTGACTGGTGCTGTGGCTGGCTGCAGAGACAGAACGACAGTCAGCACGGCGCACCCCACAGGGCCCCAGTGCCCCCCACAGAGCCCCAGCATACCCCACAGGGCCCCAGCACCCCCCACAGGGCCCCAGCACCCCTCACAGAGCCCCAGTGCCACCCACAGGGCCCCAGCACACCCCACAGGGCCCCAGCACCCCACAGGGCCCCAGCACCCCCCACAGGGCCCCAGCACCCCACAGAACCCCAGCACCCCCCACAGAGCCCCAGCACACCCCACAGAACCCCAGCACACCCCACAGGGCCCCAGCACCCCCCACAGAACCCCAGCACCCCCCACAGAACCCCAGCACCCCACAGAACCCCAACACCCCACAGGGCCCCAGTGCAGGCAGGGCCCAGTAGGGTCCCTGTGTCCATGGCGACAGGAAGACAGGGCACGGTTGGACAAGAACCCGAACTCCTGCGAGCTTGAGTCTTTTAGACCCACCCCCGACTGGGGACTTCCAGGTTTGCTGATCCCAAAAAGCAAACTGGGCAGTGTCCATCACTGAATTCCCGGCATCCGCACACACACTCGCGGGACCACCCTGCCACAGGCCCGCCTCACCTTTGGTTTTGAGCTGGCCCTTACTCAGTTCTGCTCCATCAATAGCTTGTCCCTCGGCAGCCAAACGTTCATTAAGAGTATCAATTTCTCTACGCACTGGGAATAAAAAAAATGTTTTCAAAAATGTAAAGTACATTTTTATGTTTAAATGTCCTCACCACGGCCTGAAATTGCACACATAAAAGTGTTGTACGTTAGTGTCATTGAAACAAAGACGTGAATGATATTCTAATAAGCAAGATCTCAATTCATAGAGTTCCCCAGAAACTCAAGGCATCACTGAAGGTGTCATTCCAAAACTGAAAGCTGACTCGCTCCTGCCACGTGGGAGACGCTAGCGCCAGGGAGGGCCTCAGGCAGGGCTCCCGCATGTCAACAGTTCCCTTTGTACTGACGCTGTGCATTAAAAACAATATTCTGATATTGTCTGAAATTCAGTGAAAATGTGGACAGCCTCGCTGAGAACACTGTAATCGGGAAAAGTCACACAATGACAACCTGTAACGACTACTGCATGGCACCATGTAATTGCCAAGTGAAGATTACACACAACAGAGATTAAGAATTCAAAACAAATAGGAATTACAGAACCACAGAGAAAAAGAGAAGCCTCAGGAGGAAGGATGTCAGTGACACAGCACAGAATGACACGGGCGCTGAGGGGATGAGCCGGCCCGCTGCGCGGTGGCCCACAGAGCCGGCCTGCAGCACCAGCGCCGTCACCACATCGTCATCACGCTGTCACCACGCCGTGGAGGCCAGGAGGGGCTCGGCCGGGGCTACCCGGGGTACCCAGGGGCCCAACCCAATCGCACGCAGCCTCAGAGCAGAGGGGAGGGTGGGCCAGAGAGCCACCAGGGGACTCCCCAAGGGGGCAGTCAGGGACCTCTGTCCAAAACCACCAGGAACTGGATTCTGCCACAGCCCGGCAGCCGCCCTGCCCTGAGCCTAGAGAGGCCTCACCCGTCCCACAGACCGCAAGGCAACGGCGCGTGCGCTGCGTTAAGCCACCAGGTTTGTTACAGCAAAACAGAAATTGTCACAGCAGTGAACATCTGTCTGCCCACGAACGTCACTCTCAAAGATCTCTACGGATAAGTGAAAAGTTATAAAAGTATATTAAGACAGGCAATACTCACATTCTAAGTTTTCAATATAAAGGTTTTCAAACTCTCTTTCTATTTGACCAAAGAGTTCCAGAAGTGAACTGCGGACCGCGGACGGCAGCTTAGAATCCTGCAGGGAAGATTTTGTTCAAAATGAATGAATGAAAAAATAAGAAACTCTAATACCAAGTACCTATATGATATTTCCAAAATTATCTTTTGTCTTAAACTCTTATTTTATACCATTACAGATTTTATTTCTTCTCATACATATAAGGCTTAAAGAATTTAAAGTTCCAAATTTCTACAGGAAACCATACATAAATTTATCTAAATGGCTACCTAGGGTAATACGGGGTTTAAGAACAAACATGTCTTCAAAATAACACAACTTTCCCTTTCCAAATGGACATAAGACAATCTTATTCAAAAACTTCCAACGTGCAGTGAAGGAGGGCAGCTCCCATGAATGAAATTACGTTATAAACGTAATTTAAGCTCCATGAAATGCCATTATAAGTGTATTTTAATATGGTATACGCTAATAGATGTGCCTTCGTAGAGTTCCCATTACATCCATTGTGCTTCAAGCAAAACAAACAGGTTATTTCCTAGAATGCTACTTAGTATCTAAAAGACTTTTATGAAGAGCGAAAAACCTCACACCGATAGAGCACAGCATCTGTTCAGTGAGAACGCCAATTTAAGGTCTCAGCTGAACCACCTGCTTCACACCTGTGCCCCCTCCCATCTCCAGCCCCACCTAAAGGTCTGCAGGGGGCAACGAGCAGGAGCAGGACCCACACCCCATGCCCGCGTGGTAGGGGTAGCAGGACCCACACCCCATCCCCGTGTGGTAGGGGTGGCAGGACCCACACCCCATCCCCATGTGGTAGGGGTGGCAGGACCCACACCCCATGCCCACGTGGTGGGGGTAGCAGGACCCACACCCCATCCCCGCGTGGGCAGTGGCAGGCCCCGAGGTACCAGGCACCCACAGGCACGCTCTCCCTGGATACTGCAATAAAAGGCCTGCCCCGTGCAGGCCAGTCTACTCCCGGCTCCCCATGGGCAGGGTCTGCATCACCTTTTGCATGTCTCAACAAATATCTCTAAAATGTTTCAATACTTAACTACTGTCAGTGTAATTTTCTAAATGACTTTTCAAATTTATATACGGCATAAACTTTTTTTTTGAGATAGTCTCACTCTGACGCCTGGGCTAGAGTGCCGTGGCATCAGCCTAGCTCACACCAACCTCTTGGGGACTCTTGCCCCTGACAGCTGACAGAGCATCACCCTACGCTGGCCTAGAGAGTGAGTCCTGACGTCAACTCGGACCCACGGGCAGCCGGGACTTCCATATTCTTGGGTGGGTGCACACACACCTACCATGACAAGCGCTCACCCCCGACAGTGTGGCTGGAACGGAGGCAGAGCGCCCACCCTGGCCACTCACAGAACAGGCCGGGGGTCCCACTGCAAGTAACTGCTCATTCAACAGACGAGCATCACCTAGGGGATGAGGGCGGCCACGGAAGGGGCCCCAGAGTGCAGCGGAGGACTCAGCGGCTCGGTCTGGAGAAGGCCGCGCAGCCGTCACAAGGGTTACCAGGAGATGCAGTGACCCCCCCGTCCTGTGTCACAATGGAGGGCAGGCACTCAAGAAGGCCAAGAGAAGAACGTGTTACCTCACACGGAGGTGACTCTAGAATACGCCGGCAAAGGCGGCTTTGGAATTCCACCGCTGGAAACTTGTAAGTAAGTCGAAAAATTTTACAAACCTATCTTTGACTGCTTTCCCACACTGTGCAATAGCCACATCTGACTATTGAAATTTCAATGTAAAGTATTTAAATTTTTAAAAATTAAAATTTTTGGACCTGAAACACCAGCCCCATTTCTAGTGCTCAGCAGCCACACGTGAGAACATTGCCACCACCATGGAAGTCCCACCGCACAGCTCCAGTTTCACTCTCCAAGTGCTGTGGCTGAATCGTGCCCCCAAATTCACGTGTTGGAGTCCTGACCCCCAGGACCTCAGCAGGTGACTATAGGTGGAGACACGGTCTTTAAAGAGGTGATGACAGTAACATGAGGTCATAGGGGTGGGCCCTGATCCAGGAGGACAGGGGACAGCCATGTGAGGACACAGGGAGAAGAGGCATCCACAGGGCAAGGACAGGGCCGCAGAAGAAGCCACCCCCCCAAACCTTGACGTAGGGCTCCAGCCTCCAGGACTGCGAGAAAACACATTTCTGTCATTTAAGCCACGCAGTTTGTGGTGCTTTGTCATGGTGGCCCCAGCAAAGTAATCAGCTAAGAATATCAAAGCTACCTTTCTGATTTTATTTCCACCATCAAATTAAAATGTAATCACTTTTACAGAAAGCAGAACCAGGTGTTTATTTAGTCACTCACTGGACACAGAGTAATTAAACCTAATAGGAAATGCACTTGGGGGCAGCAGTGGTGCTGGGTGCTGAGCACACTGCCGTCCCGGCTGAGGGTAGAGCCGACCAGTCCCGGCCATAAAGGCGACCACAGGTTCTCACGAGATCCAAGACGCCCATGAGCCAATTTCTCAGAGTTAAGCCTTACTTTCCTGCAGCATTACGGCTGATGAGTTAGTTCTGACTGGGAAGAAATGGGATATACATTTATAAACGTATGTTAGATACATTTATAATTTGTTTTAATATAACATATACTTTTGTCTAGGCTTCACAATACTATTCTTTTAAAATGCTGACATATTTTCATCACCTATAAAGAAACTAGAAAAATTTTAAGCAAAACTTATCTTCACCAATAAAATATTAATTATTTAATCAAAGGATGGCACGCTCACCCTGCAGCAGAGACAGGACACAGGTACCCAAGCCACAGAAGATGTGCTTTCCCTGGGACCATTAGAGACAGAAAACTCAAAGCTGTGCTGTCAACTAAGAATAAAATCTAATCCCAATTGTCACACCTACTTCCTTTTGTTATTAAGCATTATAAACATGTTAACCCATCTGCGTATGATGTTGTATTTGACAGTACCTTTAATGGGGTTTTTGTTGGGAATTTGGGGAGGATTATTTTTAGTAACACAAACCTTTTTTCTACTTTGGAGACCTGTACACATGCGGCTACTTTTATTACACCGCAAACACGACCACCAAGCAGGCCCTGACCGACGTAACTTACCTGTCCTTCTAACATGTCTCTTGGCAGCCCCGTCCGCTCCTGCTCCGAGCTGTTAGTTCTCCGTATGGAAAGGCTGTGTGACTTGCGTTTTTGTTTTGCTTGGCGAGAGGTCGAACAACTTCCGCTTTCTGTGGGCATTACTTCTAGAAGGTAGTGCCCCAGTCACCTCCTCAACAAGCTACACAACGGCAAGGAAAACAAGTATGTTGTTTCTGATGTAGGAAATTAAAATATGGGGAAAAACAGCAGACAAAATAATTATTATGTTGAATTGCAAGCTTCCTTACTATAACTAACATTTACTATATAATTAAGAACATGACAAATTAAGATGTTTTAAGGTGGAGACCACAGCCTTTGTTACAGAGGTAATTTGTTTTCAAATTTCATTAACATGTTTTAAATATCAAATAGCAAAGAATGACTTAAAATAAAAAACGTTCCCTTCACCCAACTTTTCCCAGGCATGGTCTACTCTCCAGAGGGAACCCATTCCAACTGCATATTCCAGATTACAGGTTCTAGAAAAATGCTGTCCAAGAGAAATACAATGCAAGCCACACATGCAATGTAATTGTATCACTGTATTAATGTAATTTTAGGTGACACATTTGCACACTGTATCTTCTTTCTTCATCTACTACAGACTTAACTGTTTTCAACAGCTCCTACTGATCTTTCAGTAGGGCGTGGGTGAGACCGTGCCTCAAAAAAAAAAGCCAAGCCTAACCCAAAAATATCAGAAACCTGAAAAATAGTTTGCCTATTGTTTACAACTAAGACAGTTTTCAAAAGCTGTAGCCTAGTTATAAAGTTTCCAGTCATTCTCAACCAAAACGGTCGTGTGCTAATTATGAAGTCCGCACAAGACGATCACTGTGATTCCATTTACATGAAATCCCCAGAATAGGCAATTTATGTATAAAGAAAGTAGATTAGTGGTTGCCTAGGGCTGGATCATCTTTTCTTTTTAACTTTTTATTTTGAAATCATTGCAGATTCACAAGAAGTTCGTTGCAAAGATAGTAGAGAAGTTCCGTATTTCCCCAAGGGTTACATCTTATATGATTATAGTAGTTTGTTAATTTTGTTAAACCAAAAAATTTGACATTGGCACAATATATGTGTATGGTTGTCACTTTGTTACATATATAAATTCCTCTAAATACCACTATAACCAGGATGCAAAACATCTCCATCATCACAAAGACAGAATCCACACTGCCCGTTATGGCAGCTGACGTCCTCCCAACACCATCCCACCACCCCAACTCCTGAGAACCACTGATTTACGGTTCTAGGGTACATACCTAGAAACGGAACTGGTGGGTCCTAAGGCAACTCTATGTTTAACCATGTTGTTGTTTTTTTAAAAAAACATCAAACTATTTTCCAGACTAACTGTAACCTTTTACGGTCCCATCAGCAACGCAGGAGTCAGTTCTCTGCGTCCTCACTAGCATTCGGTGTGGTCACTGTTTTTAGTTTTAGCTGTTCTGATAGGTTATATGTCACTGTGGTCTTAGTGTGCACTTCCCTGACGGCTAGTACACCGCCTGTCTTCCCATGTGCTCATCTGCCATTCACAAATCCTCTTCTGTGAGATGCCTCTTCATGCCTGTTTTATAATAGATGGCTTGTGTTTTTTACAGTTGAGGTTTAAGAGTTCTGTATATATTCTACAGCATGAATTATCTGTCACATATGTTGGCTGCAAATCACTCCTCCCAATCTGTTGCTTATCTTTTTATCCTAACAGAGTTTTTCACAAAGCAAAACTTTTTCAAATTTTTTTTTTTTCTGAGATAGAGTCTCGCTCTGTCACCCAGGCTAGAGTGCTGTGGCGTCAGTCTAGCTCACAGCAACCTCAAACTCCCGGGCTCAAGCAATCCTCCTGCCTCAGCCTCCCGAGTAGCTGGGACTACAGGCATGCACCACCATGCCCGCCTAATTTTTTTTTCTATAAATATTTTCGGCTGTCCAGATCATTTCTTTCTATTTTTAGTAGAGACGGGGTCTCGCTCTTGCTCAGGCTGGTCAAGAACTCCTGACCTCAAGTGATCCTCCTACTTCGGCCTCCTAGAGTGCTAGGATTACAGGTGTGAGCCACCGCGCCCAGCCTCCTTCTGCATTCTTGACTGACTGAATGGTCTGCCCAACTCCTCCTATTATCTGCCGCCACGTACATATTATACCCTCTGGTGTCTGTGATCAAGACAGATGCACAAACACACAGCTTCAACACAGCACACGCTCTGCACACAGCAGGCACTGGCCAGATACTTCACAAATTAATGAAGCCCACAAACACACTTCGTGTTATCAAACTGAATTCTCCACCTTTAGAAATACTGTAATATTAAATATCATCAATGAACACTTAACTTTCTGCTTTTTTCAAAAGGCTCTTTTTAATATTTCCAATATTAATTAAATTGTAACTGTATAAACTATAAAATTCTAAGTGCATATAATTTGAGAAAGACATAACCAAAGTCATTTTAAAAAGCAATACAACAAATGATCAATTTATGCTTTCATTTGAAACAAAAATACAGTTTCATATCCAGTGGAATTTTAAAAATTTTTGGCTAAAGGAAGACATTTACTTGAATGATTAATTTCATGAACGTTAGTGACATGCAAAAGAATAAAGGACAGTATATGCATGGGGCATTCAAAAACATAAACGATGACTGAATTTCCACAGAAAGTTTAATAAAGTTTTCAGTAATACTGTATTGTAATAGCATTATTAGGTGAATTCCTGGTGGGCTGAAATACCAAACTCAACTCTAATCACTATCAAAGGAGACCACAGTCCCCTAGAGGCAACCTAAGAAATGTCACCATCATTGACTTGCTTAAAATATTCTGGCATTGATGAGTACATGCACGCTTATCAATTCTGTGGGTGACATTTAACTGGGATACATCATGAATTGGATAAATAATAACCAAGATTTTTTTAAAGATCTCAATCATTAAAGAATGAGCTCAAACCAAGGACAAAACTCACTAAATATAAAATCCTTTCCTCAAAAAAAAATCAAGGCGGAATAATTAAGAAAACTCTTAGTATCATCTCAGGGAAAAGGACTTAAGGAGTTTAGCTCTGGGCAACCACAAAGTAAGTGAACAGTCCAACACAGCTACCAAAAAAGAAGTACCAAAAGAAGCTGAGAGAAGAGGAAGGAAACACACTTACTAAAGATCTCCTGTGTCTAGCGCTTTGTAAGAATGTTTGGCATATGTTATATAATATTATCTGCCCAACAGCAAAATGAGGCTGATACAAACACCGTATCAGAGGACAGGAAGTAGAGATTTGGGAAGCTCCTTGTCAAGGTGACACTGCTGTGAGATGTGGCCCGTGTCCACTACCCCACTCTCCCCTGTGGGCAGTATTAATACAGAGGCAGTGTCCAAAAGCAGTGGATAACAGCACCACTCCATGTATAATTCCACATCGGTCTAGCTTCTGTGTTCAAGTCTGAGGACCACATTTCCAAAGGGATTTGCAAAGACTCAAATTCCGGAGCATTCCTCAGAAGAGAAAAGATCCTGGAGGTATATGACTACTACCTTGAGCTCTGTTATTTATTTGGAGGTAAATAATCCATAAATACTTTTAAGGCCATAACTCGTAGGCCAACAAACTGAATTTAAGAAAGAACCACTTGAACTTAAAGAAATGAAACTTCCAAGCAATTAGCACTGTTCCATAATAGTATCTACTTCAGGGGACCTGGCCAAGCACAAACAATGTTGTAGAGTTGAAACTGGATGACAAAACCTATAAAAACCTGGCAGACCCTAAGATACTTGTGCTCACGAAGTGGAACAAAATGTATTTATGCAACTGTGTTTAGCAAATGTTTATTGTTGTGTTGCTGCGTGCGGTGTTATTCTACTGAACAGCCGTCTTAAAATTAATGTTTCCCCCAGCGGCGGCAGTTCACCGGCGGAAGTCTTCTGAAGCGGAACAAAAGCATGGCGCTGTGGAATCACTTCAGCTTCCGCTCCCTCCGCGCTCACAGCCCCTCTCCCTGCCCTCCTGGCCGCCTCCCGGCACAGCCCCCTCTTTGGACAGAGCAAGGGCCCTCGTCCTCCTGCAATAAAGGCCTCCCAAGTGCTTCCCCAGGGCACAGGCAGCCCAGGGTGCCCAGGCCGAGGCACGGGGGTAAGAGAGAACTCACGGAGCATCGGGGCCCAGGGCCCAGCCCTCCTGCGCCCCGACCCCTCCAGCACCCAGTCCCTTCCTGCGCCCCACCCCCTCCTGGGCCCTGACCCCTCCTCCGTCCCATTCGCTCCAGCACCCAGTCCCTTCCTGTGCCCCTTGTCCTCCTGGAGCCCGACCTCTCCTGAGCCCCGTCCCCTCCAGCACCCAGTGCCTTCCATGCCCCATCGCCTCCAGCAACCGACCCCTCCTCCGCCCCGTCCCCGCCTGCACCCGGTCCCTTCCCGTGCCCCACGTCCTCCAGCAACCGACCCCTCCTCCGCCCCGTCCCGCCAGCACCTGACTCTCCTCGGGGCGTCCCGGGAAGGACTCGGCGCCCGACAGCTGGGAAGATGGTAGATGGTGGCACTCACCTGTCACAGCCGCCGCGCCCGCCACCGCCCGGAGCCAGCCCGGGTCGCGCACAGCCCGTCGGTCCCCACGACGCGGCACCCAGGACTGCCCCGCCGACGCGCAGGACACCGGTTATCTCAGCAGTGACGCGAGCCCCCCGACCCCGACCTGGCGCGCTGCACTTCCGGCGCCGCCGGAAGTCCCGGCCCTGACCCGGGCCACGCCCCGCGGCACCGGAAGTCCCGCCCCGGGTTCCGCTAAGCTGCTCGCCAGCTTTTCCGCCTCGCTGCCGGCGCCTACGACCTCATCCTCGCCGCGCTTTCTCGGACGCGGCGGCTGCTCTGGGGTGAGGAGCAGGTCGGTGCCCCGAGTCGCGGCGTGGCAGGCCCGGGCCCATTCATCTGGCGGGTCCAGCGGCAGGGCTGCGCGTCCCTCCGCCGGGGCGACGGTCCCGGGGACCAGCCGTCCACACCCACCCCGCCCGGAAGACTCCACACCACCCGTCCCCTCCTCGATCCCTCGATCCCCGCCGCGGGGCGACTATCCGGGGCCCGCAGTCTTGGCTCGCGAGGGGCCGGCAGGAAACCCCAACCTCGGTGGGCCTCGAGCGGCCTTCCTCCCTTTAGCCCAGGCGGGAGGGCGTGCTCCCCGGAGCCGGCACCCAGCCTTCTCCGGCCTCGCCCACGGCGCTCACTGCGCCCGTACTGAGCCTGGGACAAATCAGCAGCGTAAAAGCATTTTTCCATATGGGTTATATGGGTCGACGTTCTTGCTCCTTCCTTTAAAGATGAATCTCAAGATTAAAATTCAGGAAACAGTAATATGTTTGTTATACAAGAAACAAATTTAGCATTATATTTCAGGATCCAAATATCAAAAAAAAGAAAAAATTGAAGTTATTTCTTCATTAAGCATAATCATAAAAGCTTATCACTGTGTCAACAGAAAAGAAGCCAAACTCTGTAAAGTAATTTAAAGAGGTTTATTCTGAGCGAAATTTGAGGACCATGGGCCGGAGCCATGCCCAAGAAGCCTTGAGCAAGTGGACTTGCTGTGGTTCCGTTACAGTTTCATTTTATGCATTTCAGAGAGACAGGAATTACAGCTAAAGTCGTAAGTTAACACATGGAAGGCATGCATTGGTTTGGCCCAAAAAGGTGGACCATCACAAAGTGGGGCATTACAGGTGGGTTTAAAGACTCTTTGACTTCTAACTAAAGAAATGAAGCTTTGTCTAAAGGCTTGGAATGTTTTAAGTTAAGGAAGTTTTTTAAATCAGAGACAAGCTACCGGCGGTATATTTGTTGTGTAAATTAAGGACCTGCAGGTTAGTCTTGTCTGTGTAGCTTGAGCAGCTTTGTTTGTTGACTTGTGGTCCAGCGTTGTCTTGCAAGAGCACTAGCCTGTCTGTGGACCAGTCTTGGCTGTTTAATCACAAGCATCCTCATCATTTCATCCAGTTGGTTGCAGCAGACATCCGCTGGAATCAGCTGACCAGGTCTCATGAAGCTATGGTGGGTAATACCAGCGCTGGACCACCAAACAGACACCATTGTCTTTTTTTTGATGAATATTCGGTTTTGGACTGTGTTTCTTGCACTTCATGTTTATCCAGTCATTGTGCTGAATGCTTGTGATTGTTAAAAAGAATCTATTTTTTGGTGGTTAGTAATGCCCAAATAAAAAAAGAGAAAAACCTATCTTTTATCACACATTAACAATATAGTGTAGAAATGGTTCGCGTTTATGTCTGAGGGGAAAGGAAGGCAAGCTTCCAGACGATTTTTCTTTTGACATGTAATCTGTGGAGTACCCAGCTAGCCAGCCTCTTTACCTTGTCGATTTGTTTTATTTATTTATTTTTTTTTTTTTGAGACAGAGTCTTGCTTTGTCCCGGGCTAGAGTGAGTGCCGTGGCATCAGCCTAGCTCACAGCAACCTCAAACTCCTGGGCTTAAGCGATCCTCCTGCCTCAGCCTCCCGAGTAGCTGGGACTATAGGCATGCGCCACCATGCTCGGCTAATTTTTTTTGTATATATATTTTAGTTGGCCAGATAATTTTCCTTTCTATTTTTAGTAGAGACGGGGTCTCGCTCTTGCTCAGGCTGGTCTCGAACTTCTGACCTCCAGCGATCCACCCGCCTCGGCCTCCCAGAGTGCTGGGATTACAGGCGTGAGCCACCGCGCCCGGCCCTTGTCGATTTGTTTTAAATGGTCTAATGTTGGAACACTAACGTCAAACCTTGTTAATTTATACGTGGGTTGGGATGAATTCACTTCCACTACAGTCTTTAGTTATCATTATCCACCTTGGTCTCAGGCAGGGGTCACCGGGGTCCGCGGCCGACACCTGCCCCGCACTCAGTCCCGCCCGCGGACAGGAGCGCGCAGGGACGCGCCACCAAGCTGCACCGCTCGAAAGCAGCGACCCAGGCGCGCGCTCCCAGGGGCAGTGCGCAGGCGCATCCGACGGGTCCGCCCCGCTCGGGAGCGCGCGCTTCCGGTCGCTGGGCGACAGCGCGCAGCCTCCTCAGCACGTCGGGCGGTCTCCGCCCCTCTCCGGCGCCTGACGAGCACAGCCGCTGACGCCTCCTCCGCCGGCCGGGAGCGCCACGCTTCGGCACCGGGGGTGGCGAGGACCGTGCTCGAGGCGCAGGGTTCCGAGCCTGGGGCGCCGTCGGGGGCCGGGCGGGGAGGTGGCGCCACCGCGCGACGGCCTGGCGCGAGCGTGGCGTCAGGCGCACGGACGCCGATTGGCCGCGGCATGTGGCGCGGGCGGGCGCTGGCGCAGGCCATTGGCCGCGCGGCCCGGGGGCGGGGCCGGGGGGCGGGCGGCGCTGAGCAGGGGCGCGCGCCGAGTCGGGCCGGCGTCGGGGGCCGGAGGCCGCTGAGGTAAGCGGGTCGGGCGACGAGAGCGGGGACCGGGGACGCGAGCGATGAGGTGGGGGCTGCGGGGGACGGGGCGGGGAGGCGGGGGCGCGGAGGGGTCTTGCCGCGGGCTCGGACGCGACCTGCGGGACAGACTTTTCGGGCTGGGTCCGTGGGACGCGCAAACCGGTGCTGCTCGGCTTCTGGCGGTTTAGGCTTCGCCGTTCTTTTGTCAGTGACAAAACCGGGACCGTCGTCAGCTGAGCTTTGGTAGAACACCGAATTTGGAATCAGTCTCGGGAGACTTGATAAAGGCATGATTCTCCGTTTTGTAGAAATTCGAAAATGAAACACAGGCTTAGTACTCAGTTTATCTTACGACTGTGAAGTTTAGTCTCAGGGTCTCAGTTGTGAAAACGGTGACAGAGCAGTGTGATTTAGAACACCGTCGTTCCAAAAAGTCCGATAATTCTAATAAACCTCCTTCAGTGATGGTTTAATGTGGGCGGCCTCCGTATTTGGGTCCCGCAGCTGTGGACGCAGCCAACTGTAGGTCGGGAATATTTTTTTAAAAATTGCGTCTGTACCTAACACGTACGGACTTTTTTCTTGTTGTTATTCCGGTGTAACAATTACTGACATGACATTTACAGTGTGTTAGGTATCGTAAGAGATCATCTAGACGTGATGTAAAGCAGGCGTCCGCAGCCTATGGGAGTTGTGTGACTATTTCATTATATATTACAATGTACTGATAGAAATAAAGTGCACCCTAAATGTACCACACCATAAATGGTTTCATCCTGAAACCATCCCCCCTTCTCCGATCCATGGAAAAATTGTCTTCCATGAAAACGGTCCCTGGTGTCAAAAAGGCTGGGGCCCTCTGATTTAACGTACAGTCATGGGCCGGGCGCGGTGGCTCACGCCTGTAATCCTAGCACTCTGGGAGGACGAAGCGGGAGGATCGCTCCAGGTCAGGAGTTCGAGACCAGCCTGAGCAAGAGCAAGACCTCATCTCTACTGAAAATAGAAATTATATGGACAACTAAAAATATATACAGAAAAATTAGCCGGGCATGGTAACACATGCCTGTAGTCCCAGCTACTCGGGAGGCTGAGGCAGGAGGATCGCTTGAGCCCAGGAGTTTGAGGTTGCTGTGAGCTAGGCTGACGCCACGGCAGCTCTTGCCCGGGCAACAGAGTGAGACTCTGTCTCAAAAAAAAAAAAGAAAAGAAAAGAAAAGTGGATTCCAGCCTAGGTTGGCCTGTGGCATTCCTGAGCACCTGTGCAGAGAGGCAGGCAGTGGCCGAACACTGGGCACAGCTGTGGGGACACATCAGCGGGAAGAGAGAAGCTGTCGTGGGAAAACGGGATGGAAAGTCAGGTTGGGGCCAAACCACAGCTGGACAGACTCCTAAGGAAGAAGAATGTACAGAGGAGGAAGAATTGACTGTCCGGGGCTGCAGAGGGTGTCAGAGGGCAAGAATTTAGAGGGGAACTTTGAGGTTGGGACTGAGGAGCGTGACGGTGACAGACGGCCTGCGCGGTGGGCTCCAGGGGGTGCAGAGCAGCGAGACTGCAGGTGGAGCTGTGCGCAGTTCCTCGCCTCCGAAAGGAAGGGCCACATTGCTTACGGGGCTCAGAGAGCGGGAATCACTTCCCACTATACTGAAATGACATTCAGAGAAACATGAGATGATGAATGGCCTTTGTCTTTCCTTTTAAACGTAGTGTTCTAGGTCAGAGCCGACACTTTGTAACAATGCCTGAGATCCATACCGACCACCTTGATAAGCAGCAAGTCCAGCTCCTGGCGGAGATGTGTATCCTTATTGATGAAAATGACAATAAAATTGGGGCTGAGACCAAGAAGAATTGTCACCTGAATGAAAACATTGAGAAAGGTACTGTTTTCTTTGTTGAAAAGTGACCTGCCCGGGCATTTCAGGTTAGCTGAGAAAATGACTCTGGCAGAGGGCACGCAGTTCTGAATGATGATTCAGGTTTCCCGAGAGAGGGAATAGATGAATCCTAGCACAGCAGGGGTCGAGCGCTAGTCCTTCCTTTCTCGTGTTGGAGAGAGAGGCGGCATCGTAAGTTCCGTTTTCCCAGGTGTGCAAGACTGACGGGGCCCAGGCTGAATGTTCCTGAGAGGAAGCTTGGCTGGCAGCAACGTGGCCGACAAGGTCACCTAGTCC
This sequence comes from Lemur catta, assembly GCF_020740605.2. Classification (NCBI taxonomy): domain Eukaryota; kingdom Metazoa; phylum Chordata; class Mammalia; order Primates; family Lemuridae; genus Lemur; species Lemur catta. Next base: position 48,716,141 of record NC_059145.1, read on the forward strand.
TCCACCCTGCGGCCGACTTCCTGCCGAGGTGCCAGTGCCCCTCCCCAGCCACAAGCAGGCTGTCCCGATGGCAGAATGTCCCGATGGCAGGCTGTCCCGATGGCAGACTGAAAAGGCAGGAACGGATCAAGTCACTAATGTTTCGCTGAACCACAGGGGCGCATCGGGCAGATAACTGGCATTTTCAGACTTAGTTGTGTTTTTTTTGCTTTCAGGATTATTGCATCGGGCTTTTAGTGTCTTCCTATTCAACACCGAAAACAAGCTCCTGCTACAGCAGAGGTCGGATGCAAAGATCACCTTTCCAGGTGTGTTTACTTGCGGTATAATTTCTTTTTGTGAATTTTATCACTCTGAAGTTCCTAAAGCTAAGGTCAAAAGGGCAATCCTGTGAGTGACATAATTTCATATTCTGCATAAAATAAGCGTATACGATGAATGCAACCTAATGAAACAGCAGTAAAAGGTAAGAACTGCTGAGGGATAGGAGAGTGTGTGTGTGTGTGTGTACATATATATTTTTTATCTGTATCATCTGCACATTTTGATGTTTTTGGCTAAGGAGGCATTAATAAAGAACTTATCTACAAATGTCTGTTTCACAAAATATTTCCTGATAGCCCATTATAACTGATTTTGAAATCCTAAAAAAATCACTCTTCTGTTACGTATAAAGGTTTTTTTGATCTTTCAGACCTGCTTTGAAGGGCAGTTGACCTAAGTCTATGTTAACATTTTCCAGATTGTTTCACCAATACGTGCTGCAGCCACCCGTTGAGTAACCCGGACGAGCTCGAGGAGAGCAAGGCCCTCGGAGTGCGGCGAGCCGCGCAGCGGCGTCTGCACGCGGAGCTGGGCATCCCCCTGGACGAGGTGTGTGCTCTGCTGCACGGCCGCACAGGCCGAGACCGAACACTCCAGAACGTTCCATTCGGGCACAGGTCTCTGCGTGGCAACCTGCTGAGATAGGAGGTGGCCCCAGAAAGCACTTCGAATAAAGATTATTTAAATTGTGATTTCTTAATATTTCAGAATTTAGCTCAGTACTGAGATGGACTGATGTGTGAACCGCTGTGTAAACCTGATTTTCAAAGATGAATATTTTCTTACGGAAATCCTTATGATTATGAACTATAAATCTAATTGCTTGAAGTTTTCTTTTTTCTGAAATTGTTCCCTTTAAATGAGACCTAGATTTAAAAAAGTATTTGTGATCTAGTTAAAATGGTGAATTTTTTTGTCTGAAAAGTAATCTTAAAATATAAAGGAGAATGTCACATTGAATGACCACCTTTTTTATTTTAATACTATCTCAGAAACATCAACTTTATAGGTTTGCTCCTATGGAATAAAATATAGACACTTAAAATAACAATGTAATAATTTTTCCATATATTGTCATTTCTATGTATCTTTGATAGGAGATTAATACTTTAAAAGTTCTAATTCTAAAACCGTACTGCTGTTCAAGATATTGCTGTAGTGTGGTGACTTTATTTTACTTTTTTGTTATGTTTTCGATGTGTTAGGTTCCTCCAGAAGAAATCAATTACTTGACACGAATTCATTACAAGGCCCAGTCTGACGGTGTCTGGGGTGAACATGAAATCGACTACATCCTGTTTGTGAGGAAAAACGTGACGCTGAACCCCGACCCCAACGAGGTGAAAAGCTATTGCTACGTGTCGAAGGAAGAACTAGAACAACTTCTGAGAAAAGCAGCCAGTGGTGAAATTAAGATAACACCGTGGTTTAAAATTATTGTGGAGACTTTTCTCTTTACGTGGTGGGATAACTTACATCACCTGGGTCAGTTTGTGGACCATGAGAAAATACACAGAATGTGAATGTGGAGAAGAATGATTACTGCAGAATTTCTCTACTTAGTAAACTTAGAGTGACTTGTTTTAAAAATTCAGTTCCCTGTCAGGAGAGCTCTCACACGGTACGTTGATAATTTATGACTTGTGAAGAAAACACAACTAATAATTTTGCATCATATGCCCGGATCTGTACTCTGTTATAAAAGACAGTTGTGAGAGATTTTATTTTGTAAAATAAAGGAGAACAAATAAAACAATTTAACCATCCAAACACACGATCATAACAAATTTGAACAAGTAAGTGGCATTTTTGGAACACTGCCGAGCACTGTGCTGTTTGCCAGGGGCTCTGTGTTAGCACTGACTCCCATCGTGCTTCAGAAAATGTGCATAGGGGCCGGGCGCGGTGGCTCACACCTATAATCCTAGCACTCTGGGAGGCCAAGGCAGGTGGATTGTTTGAGCTTAGGAGTTCGAGACCAGCCTGAGCAACAGCGAGACCCCGTCTCAATTAAAAATAGAAAGAAATTATATGGACAACTAAAAGTATATACAGAAAAAATTAGCTGGGCATGGTGGTGCATGTCTAGTCCCAGCTACTTGGGAGGCTGAGGCAGGAGGATCGCTTGAGCCCAGGAGTTTGAGGTTGCTGTGAGCTAGGCTGACGCCACGGCACTCTAGCCCGGGCAACAGAGCGAGACTCTTGTCTCAAAAAAAAAAAACAAAAAAAAATTTAAAAAGAAATAAAATAAATAAGTAAATAAAATTAAATATCCTGACAGTAACTTTCTACTTTATAAGTTTCACACATTGTATTTATCCTCTGTATACTTTAAGCTCCCCAGTCTAAATCTCCAGAGGGTTCTGTGCTCTGTTTTATTTGCACATAGGTGAGTGGGTGAGTGAACTTGTTCTCCAGACAGTGGGACAAGATCCTCGCCAAAAAGAAAGGCTGTCGGCCACGGCAGAAATGGAGCAAACGTCTCGGGGTGAAAGAAGCCACCGAAGGCTGCAGTGTAGGACCTTGGCTGTGACATGCTGAAGGGAAAACTGGAACAGGAGAAAGGTGAGGGCTCGGGAGAGGAGGGACGCACAGGTAGGATTTTAGGGCCATGAAACTGCTCAGTGTGACGGCACGAGGGTGTGTATGTGTTGTCGGGGGTTTGTCCAAACCTGCAGAGTACCCAAGAGTGAGTGCCCATGTGGTACTGATGTGACACACGCCCCCTCTGCTGGGGCAGTGGTGTGGGGCGGGGCGTAGGGGACTCTGCCTTCCCTCAGTTTTGCTGTGAACCTGAATGGCCTAAAAGAGTAAAGTCTATTAAAATTCAGCTGGGCATTCAACATCAAAGGAGCTTAAACTCACAGATCACTGAGTAATTGCAAATTAAAACCAGAAATAAAAGGACTGACACCCAGGGGTGTGGAAAGGATGTAGACTAACTTCTGCCCTGGGACACCCGGGTGAGCATCAGTGAGGGCTGATGGGGAGTTGATTGTACCCCAGGAGACAACCTGGGGGGTCTTGGCCCCTCACCCTCAGTGTGCAGACTCTGGTCCCCAGCGTACACACCCTGGTCCTCAGTGTGCACATGTCCTCCGTCGGCATTTTGAGCACGTTTAAGCCATTTTAAAGTCTGTACTACTAAGTTTGCCACTGGATCTTTGTTAGGGACAGTTTCTCTCAACATAGTTTTCCTTTAATGGGCCAGGCCTTCCTATTTCTTTGTTAGTCTTATCAATTTTTGTTACAAACTCATTTGAATTTTATGTGGTGACTCTGGAAATCATATTCCTCTCTTCCCCAGCATTTGCTAGTTTGGTTTTACTGTTTTAGCGTCTGTGCCAGAGATCAGTATGACGCTCAACTCCAGGTCTTCTCAGGTCTCTGCTGAGCATGTGCCCTGCCCTGGAAATGTGCACTGACTTTCTAAATTTACCTGAACATGCAACTGCTTTCGAAAATCCTCGTTATTGTATCTCTGGCCTCCAGTGGGGAAAAAAGGAAAAATACATGGGAAAAACCAACCGAAAGGCCTCGGCCCTTTGTGTTCCCTTCAGCCTGTTCAGCTGAGGGGGGTTGGCAGCCACAGTGCCTCCGTCTGCACCTCCCGTCAGCACACTCGTCCCCAGGCTGGAAGGACGAGGTCCTTCGCGCTTCCTCTACCTCCCACAGCAGCTCCTAAATGCGGGTGCATGTCACGGGGCTGGGAGCTGAGGGACGGGTAGGCACCACTGTCGCCAAGGGCTGGAGTTCACTGAAATTTACCGGCCCATCCTCGATCTGTAAGTGGAAAGTCTCTGAATAGACTCAAGTTCCAAAGTAGGTCCTATCCGCAGATGCTATCAGCTGTCGTCCAGGTGGGGAGACGGATTCCTGGAACTCCCTATTCTGCCACCTTCCCTGACATCACCTGGGTTTGAGCACCCTTAATGGAACCCTTTCTGGCACATATACATAGATGAACATTTTCACATATACATGTATCTATCTGTTAACATACATGTGAAAATTTTACTTTATGTCCCCAAAATGCAACACTGTATTGTAAACACATTTATGTGCAAAAAGAAAAGCCTTGAATTATGTGCCAAGGGACAGGAGACAGGCACAGGCAGTGTGCTTTGACAGTGCTCCAGGTGGCAGCGGAGGGGACCTGCTAAGCCAGTCTCTGTTTTTACCTGTGTTTGCCTATGTTGCTACAAAGTGGTTCCAACAGTGCTGTTCCAAGTCAAGCAGTGACACGTTGGGCCTTTGATATTCCGGCTTGTGCGTCTGTGACGTCACACTGGGGGGGGGGGTGAGTTTACATGCACTTCACAACTTCATCCATTTAAAGTGATTTAAAACAGGCTCCCAGGAGGTGCTTTTGTGGTGGTTTTTGTGCTACTGAACGTGCAGTTTTCAGTACCGGACCACTGAAACATGTCCACCTGTAACTGCTGTAATGCCTTAGGCCACATTTTATTCCGGTATTTTTGCTTTAAAGATAAAAAAGAAATGTATTTTTTTTCATTTGGCCAAATCCACAGATTTGTAAGTAAACCAAAAAAAAAAAGAGCCAAATAAATCAAAGCTTTCTTCTGGAGGTTTATTTTGGATATAATAAAGATAGATTACAGTAAGACACACACAAAAAGACTAGAAAATAATTTAATAGAGTATTTTAAACATGGGGCTGACACACTGCCACGCCGGCAGCCTCCCGCCCACATCCGCCGTGGAGACGCGCTCTTCACAGAGGGCCGTTCGTGTGTGATGAACCACAGCTCCCTCTTTGGAGAAAACTGAGGTCTTCTCCATCAAAAACAAGTCACTCATCCCAATAAATCATTCCACCTCTGCAAATCTGAAGCCATCAATACTCCACCGAATGCAGAATCACCGTCTACCAAACTACCTGTAATACTATGCAGTGACAAAAACTCCCCACATCTATAGGGCTAACCGGTTTTCAGCACAGCAACAAGTGCTTCAGTTACACTGTGTTTCCAGCTCACAGGTCACAGCCCCAACGTTAGGCAACACCAGGCCAGACCGAGACAGGAGGGGGGACACTACCGCCTGTCCTTCTTGCCAGCTTTCCTCTTCCCGGAGAGCAAGTGCTTGGGCTTCATGTCAAACACGTGCCTGTCGGCCTCCCCCTTGCGCCCCAGGCGGTTCATCTTCCTCTGCGCTTTCTTCATCATGGTCTTGGCCTTCTTCACCATCTGCGCAGGCAGGGAGACATAAAGTGCCGTGATTACCGACAGCCAGACCTCCGCGCGGTACCCCAGTCACTGGCGGCATCTGGTCGTGCTCATGGCCCCCTCGGGCCCCTGCCGGCAGGAGCTCGGCGAGTGCTGCTGTGCACAGGCCAGACTCGGGTCACCGTCCAGGACAAGCTCTGGACCTAGAAGGCCAGAGCCGTCTGTTCTGACCACCTCTTAACAAACTCAGACACCGAGACTCAGGACTGACACGCAGCGACGCAGCTGCCACGCCCCGGTTTCCAGGTAGCGATGGCGCAAGGAGAAACGCAGGCGCCCGGTTTATGAACAGTTTCTCCTCTGCCTGAACATTTAAAATGCTGAAACTGAATGCTTTTAGTTTAACAGAAAGACACTGTAGTGAAAGAGACTGTGTACATCCAAAGTCTGCCAAGATACTGCAAATGATAGAAAAGTGGCCCAGCTATCATTTGGGGTAAAAAAAGTTCCCACAATGTGAAAAGCAGGATCACCAGATGATCGGCCCAGTCTGAGCTGGGCCCTGAGCTCAGACTGCTGGTGCCATAGACAACGCTGCCGTCCACGCTCCGAGAAAGGAAAGCATCAGGGAGCGGCCCACCTAGACCACGCCCAGGGCCTCTAGCCGCACCCTGGCCCAGGCTGGCCTCTGAGGATGCCGCCTAACTAGGGCCACGGCACACGTCGAAGCTGTACCTGTAGCTCCGGCTCCTCCAAAGGACACCTACTGGCGTCTGCCCCAAGCCCTCACCGAGTGAACAGTAAGTAAAGACCATTGTTATTTACGTTGTGCATCAAAGACTAACCTTCACATCGCGAAGCCCAGAAACATCCCGTGGGGTTCGGGAGCAGCTCCGACTCCGGGCCACGGAAGAGGGTGGGACAGAGTCTTCCCGCTTCCTCTTGCGGGTGACGCTCCGAGACCTCCTCGCCTGGACCGCGTAGTGGGCCTGGAAAGCAGAGAAGCCATGTCGGTGCCCGGGACCAGCCTGGCCTCAGCTCAGGGACAGACACCAAAGTACCCCAGGAGTCTTCAGAGCCGTTAGCACAAAAACCAGCTGAAGATCTTCAAAATAGTTACCTTCACAATAATTACTGGTCAAATACTCTTCACTTAACACAAGCTGCTTTATGCAATAATGATTTTAACTCCACTTAAAAATACATAGAACTCCCCTCTCAAAAAGGGTCATTAGTGTGGCATCAGTTCATCCTTCAAACGTGAAGAACCACCTACTCCCTTCCCTTGGGGCTGTCATCTGAACACAAAGTGACAACAGTCAGACAGAAAGCCCAACTCTGAGGGCACGCAAAGTCACGCAGACTGCACGTCACAGCCCGGCCACGTCATAGCTCAGCCTCATGCTGGCAATGGGGCTGTGGGTGGGTCGCATAAGTGGGCTCACCCTTGGTCACCTTGTCTGTAAAACAAGGACACCACCGCCACCTGGAAGGGCGCTGAGCCCAGCAGTCCACAGACAGTGTCGGAAGCCACACGCGTACACACGTCTGAAGGCACCACCACCCTGTACTGGCAGCGCGGACACAGGACAAAACCCAACCCATCCCGAGAGCAAACTGGGGCCCTGTGCCTGACGCCCCAGTGGCCGACCCACCACCCCACACCAGACCCCGTGCCAACAAGAGTCCTCAGGAGAGACACCGAGAGTCCTCGTTGCTTTAAAAGGCCCCACGTTGGTTGAGGCCGCTGCGCCCACCCACACGGGCCCGGGACACTCACGTTGTCCTTGCCGTCCATGTCAACCCCCAGACTGCGCATCTCGTTCTCCAGAACTGTCCGCTGAACCTGGCAAGCAAAACAAAGACAATTGTTTTAAATATAACTAGTTTGATAAAGTGTTATTTTTAAAAGTTTCAAGGGAAAATATATCTATTACAACAATCTACAATACGCTTCTTTCATAAGTTGCAATTTCTGACCTGTCCTGGAGTCTCGTCCTGTGACCCCTGCACTCTGGGAGGCTGAGGCAGGACGATCGCCTGAGGCCAGCATTTGAGACCAGCCTGGTGACAGAGCAAGACCCGGTCTCCCCAGACAGAAAGCAGCCGTCAGTTTTACGTGGGCTCACGTCCGTGTTGCTTGAGGGGCACAGTGAACCCAGTGAAAGCTGCCCATGCTCGCCGGGCAGCCTCTGCTGTGAAGACGGACATGCGCTCCGTGCTCCTGTGCTCCTCACCACGACCCGGAGCCAGGCGAGCACCACACCGCGCCACACGGGTGCGTCCTGGGACATACCCAGCCGCCAACCCCTCTCTGCCCAGTGACTGCCGGGTACCACAGGCAGAAGCAGGCGAGTGTCCAAGGCTGCTGCACCCAGTGCTTTGCCAACATGTGAAGCTATCTTCAAACACAGGACTGTAAACCAAGAGTGTCTCTCAGGTCAAGCTGTTTCTTTCCTGTCCTGCTACGTTCTGACCGCCCTGTCCGCCCTCCTCTCTCCTGGGGACTGTCCCTTCCTCCCCGCCCACCTCCTGTGGTCTGGGGGGCTATCCAAGGACCCTGCCGTGGCCACAGGGGTGGGCACGTGACCTGGGCCTGACCCGCCTCCCCCCAAGAGCACTGAGTAGGGGACAGTGGTGCCCGAGGACCATTCTCCTCCCACCAGTCTCAGGAGCCAAGAAATGGCCTTTTGAGTCTGGTCAGACGGGGCTGGGGCTCGGTAAACTGCAGAAGGCAAGAATCCTGATTCATACAGAAACTAAGGAGTAAGAAAATGCTAACGAATAGCTTTATTTATTTGGAGACAGGGTCTCATTCTGTCGCCTGAACCAGAGTGCAGCTATGTCATCACAGCTCACTGCAACCTCAAGCTCCTGGGCTGAAGCAATCCTCCCGCCTCGGCCTCCTCAAGTGCTGGGATTACAGGCATGAGCTACTATGCCTGGCCTTAACCAACAGCTATGAATCGTAAGTTACAATTTTAATGTGTACAACTACAAAATGATTTGATCTGTAATAGTCCTAAACTCGAAGCTGAAAATCACCGAGAAAAGGCACAATAATCAGAATATAAAAGATCAAGACTCAAACAATCCTGCAAGTCAATATACCCCAATAAAACAAAGTCTGTGCAACCTCGTGCCCAGACGTGGGCAGCAAAGTTGTATTCAGCAATGATCATACAAGAATCCAATCTGCAAGAACACAGGCCACACCTCTCCGGAAAGACACACAACTTGCCTTCTTAGCGGTTCGAGGCATCCTGGGTCCCTGTGTATTTTTCTCTTTGGATTCCAGAATTTTCAGCTTCTTCTTCTCTCTGATTTGCTTTGCCAGCTGCCTGATCTCCACCGTCTCCTCATCCTCACTCTCTGACTCACTGCCGTACTCTCCAGCAGCCGTTCTTAGTTCTTCTTCTTTTTCTAACTCTTCCAGTTTCTTTAAAAATAGAGTTGTAATTAAACAAAATTAACAGTGAAAAGCCCCTGAGCAGGTGTGCACGGCAGTGTGTGTGACAAGCCTCTGAGGGGGGACAAGGGGGCCACGGTCCAGTCCCAGCTGGGCCCCGTGTGCAGAGCTCCTCTCAGCGCCTGCTGAGGAACGAGACCACGTGGAGCCAGCGGCGGCTGGGCGGTAACTGCTCCGAGCCGCTTCCTTCTCTTCTTAAAACAAACTCAGAGGCTGAAAACCCGCAGAGGCAACTCTCTCATTCCCTGGTGCTCTCAGCAGATGCACGAGGTAAACTCAGTTCTGCGAGAGCCTGAATTTGAACACTATTCTAATATCACCCCAAACACAACCCACACTGGACACAAATAAGGCAAAAATGAAAATGTATCGTATGTGCATGTATATCGAACCCTAACAAACCAACCGAGACAGGAGCCCGACAGGCCTGCGTGTTAGGTGAGGCCGGGAGGGGGGACCAGGCCCCAGGAGGCCGCCTGCAGCAGGACTTGGGGGAATGCACGGGCACAGCCAGAGCTGCAGGAAGGGGAGCCCCGGGACTGCTCAGCCGGGGGCGTGGAGGGCAGAGTGGGAAGGGCAGACACTGGCAGGCAGCGAGGGCAGTGAGGGCAGGGAGGGCGGTGGCCGGACGCCGGGGGACAAGCACACTTAGAATCGGATGACAGAGCAGGGGCGCAAGGGTGGCCCAGGCTGATAGCCACTCCGCAGGGCCTGAGGGAACCAGGACGCTGCCGCCAGCCCAACCTCGAGAAGACGCGGGTGTGGGGGGTCATAGAGACGAGACTGAAAACGGGAAGGGCACCAAGGAAGGACACGCAGCCGGGAAACACTCCACACAGCATTGTGCCAAAGCACTCGACTGGGGAGCGCAAGACAGGACAGCAGCTGAAGGAGGGCACAGGGTGTGAGCAAGTGCTTGTTCTTAAGACACAAACTGACACTTATATGCCAAGAAACAGCAAGCAGGGCGGGGTCTGAGGCGAGAGGGAGACATCAGCCACCGAGCAGAGGCGGCAGGAGGCAGGGCCAGACCTGTCAGAGCCGCGGGCTGGGGAGGGTGTCGCATGGAGCCGAGGCGCAGGGGAACGAGGGCGCAGCTGCAGGGCAGCCCGCCGGGCCTCGCCTTCCAGGAGAAACATTAAAAAACGAAAACACACAATTTAAAAAGCGTTAAAAAGCGACACAAACCTTCATAATGGCTGGATCAATATAATCAGCTACATTGTGGCCTTCCCAAATCTCTGGTATCTTGTCGTATTTTTCAGAAGAGTTCATTAAATCCCAGTATTCTAGATTTAAAAAAAAAAGTTATACTTACTATAATTTTTAACATCTTCAAGTACAATGTGCCCCAAATCAGTTATGACTTACGTAAAGTCACACCAAGCATCAATACTCAACACTCCATATGTTATTTTATTTATTTGTTTATTTTTTGAGACAGTCTCACTCTGTCACCCCAGCTAGAGTGCCGTGGCGTTAGCCTAGCTCACAGCAACCTCTGCCTCAGCCTCCCGAGTACCTGGGACTACAGGTGTGCATCACCACGCCCAGTTAATTTTTCCAGTTTTACTAGAGATGGGGTCTCGCTCTTGCTCAGGCTGGTCGCCAACTCCTGAGCTCAAGCAATCCTCCCGCCTCAGCCTCCCCGACAGCTGGGAACACAGGTGCAAGCCACTGCGACCAGCCAAATACTCCGTAAGTTACTAACAACATCAACCTCGCTCAATGCTTACATGCCAGGAAAGCTGCAAAAATAATCCTCTCAACTCAAAAAGAAAAAAACCTACCAAAGCCCTACGGAAAGTTTACAAATACACTGTGAGGCTTCTATTCATTACAGCCCTTCCCTCCCTTTCTGAAACCCGTCACATGTGACGGCTCTGCATGGAGACAGCTGCCCCAGCCTTACTTTGAAGATCCAAAACATAATCGTCTCCCATTTCCAGCTCCAGATCTCGTTCCTGCAGTGGGAAAGAAACCATCGCGGCTCCATTTCACCTCCCTGGTCAGACGCGCTGCGCCCCTGCTTGTCCCCAGGAAGCACTCTCTTCCCCAGTCCCTTCCATGCCTGGGGGGCCACCTGCCACCTCTGCAGGGAAACTGCTCTGACAGTGGTGCACTGTCCACCCCACTCGCTGACCTTCCCTCGGAGCGGGAGGGACGTCTGGGCACCCACCGCTGTGCCCAGGGCCTGACAGTGGCTCCTGCCCGATGCCCCCACCCCACCCTGTACACGTGCAGCCTCTGCCCCCACAGCAGAGCCAGGGTCAGTGGTTCAGCAACGCACCCGTTTCCTCTTCGGCTCCCCAACTTCCATTCTCTTCCTGCGTGCCACCACTCCTTCTGGGATGAAGGGAGGCCTCTCCTGGGAAGATATTATCAGAAACATTTGTGTGAAACACCTAAGTGAGAAACAAACTGAAGAAAATGAAAAACTAGAAGCAAACTCTCTGCCAGAAAAATATAAAAGCATACCCAGACCAATTACATGAGTAAAAAATGTGAAAGTACAGAAGAAAAACATACTTTTAAAACACATTCGGAATGGACTCTAGGCCTTTGTCGGCCTGACACAAACCCAGCAGCCATAGAGAAAATATTAATATATGTTAACCATTCTAAACTAAGTTCTTTGAAGTTGAAACAAATACAAAAACCCAAAAGGCAAGTGACAAAAATCCAATTTTCTTCTTTTTTTTTTTTTTTTTTGGAGACACAGTGTTGCTTTGTTGCCCTGGCTAGATTGAGTGCCGTGGCGTCGGCCTAGCTCACAGCAACCTCAAACTCCTGGGCTTAAGCGATCCTACTGCCTCAGCCTCCCGGGTAGCTGGGACTACAGGCATGCGCCACCATGCCTGGCTAATTTTTTTTTTTATATATATATTTTAGTTGGCCAGATAATTTTTTTCTATTTTTAGTAGAGACGGGGTCTCGCTGTTACTCAGGCTGGTCTCGAACTCCTGACCTTGAACGATCCACCCGCCTCGGCCTCCCAGAGTGTTAGGATTACAGGCGTGAGCCACCGCGCCCGGCCTTCAATTTTCTTAATATAAAAATTATAAATCAACAAGAAATTGGTAAACCGTCTGATGAAATGAAAGGCACATAAAACGGCTCAGCTGCACTGGTCACTAAAGAAACCCACGACAACAGAAGCATCTTCCAGCTACTAGGACACACGCGTGAAGATGAGCCAGCACTGTCCGCCACGCCAATAGAATGGAAATTTTACAAGAATAATAAAACACTTCCATCTATGTTTTTAAACGTCTTTAAAAACACGCTTCTGTACGGAAAACACTTCTGGGAAGAGAAACGGGACGGAAGGACGGTGGTAGGAGCCTCCGCGGAGCCAGAGCGGGTTTCCGAGGCACTTTTTCCTCCCTCCTCGATTCTTCACCGCGTGTGCGCGCGACAGACCAAAGCCCACGCACAAACTCCATGGGCACATGGGGACGCGACCCGTGACCCCGGGAAAGGCAGCGGACGGCGCCCACTGCAGGTGCGCAGCGTGGCCAGGGCGCTCGCGCAGGCCGCTCACCTTGTGGTCCCTCCTGCTGGGGACGGCCAGGTGCAGCCTGTTCAGCACCTCATTCACCTTCTTGCCCTTCAGCTTGGTCTCCACCCGATGAGCCAAAAGCCTGTCGCAGGCCTAATAACGTAAAACAAGGCACAGCTCATGCAGCCACCCGGCCGCAGCCTCTGCCACACGCTCCCAGGAGGACCCTAACGGGCCCCTCTCACCCACAGGTGACGGCCGGGGACTCCTGCCCACTCCCCTCTGCAGGTAACTACAGCGGCTGCAGACCGCGCTCCTCTCAGAAGGAAGAGGCTCCGCCTCTCTCCGGGGGAGGCTGAGTACTGACGCAGCCCCCAGAAGGCCACCCCAGCACCCTCCCGCAGAGCAGGCCCCTCCGCACGGACCCACGGTGCCCTCCACGCGCCCTGCCTGGACTAGGGGCGACACGGCCCCTCAGGACAGCAGCTCGGGCAGCGGATCCCTGACTAAAACCAGAGAGGCAGACGTGTCCCTTTCATGGCAGATAAAAAGGACACAATGATGTAGAAAGTAATTGGGAAGGCCTGTGAAATCTAACAGGGCACTGCCTCCCCGAAGCTGTCTTTGCTTTAGGTCACTTTTTCCCTTCCACTTCTGAACAGGTTCCATAAAAGTACTTTTTACTGTAGGTGCTTTGGAAATACTAAAAGGTCAAAAGACATAGCAGTCATTTTAGGGTAAAATCGTCTAGGGTGGGAATCGCAAAGCATCCCCTCAAGTCCACCCTCCCCTCGTGGGGTGGGCACGAGAGGTCCCGAGTCTCAGTCCACCCCTGGTGCACGACACCTGTCCAGCTGCCATGATAGAAACACCTAGAAACAACACCTGTCCAGCTACATCAGTGCCCCAGTGTTAGAAACACCTACAAGGAAAACTCTTCTCCCTGTGACGGACTACTCCACAACAAGAGAGAGTCGGCAAAAAGCCTGGGACCTGGTTCAAGCAAGCACTGACCTACCTCCGTCTTCACCTGAACAACACCCTCCTCCGTCAGGGTGCTGGTCTCTATCACAGGGAAGCCTTCCGCCTGCAGATCTACGAAGACTCTCTGGAAACACAGAGGAGAAACCACAGAGGCACCATTATTTCCAGTTCCCTGTGGAACAAGTTGTTCTGTTCTGCAAATGCTAGTTGTTCAACCTCTCTGACTTGTTTTTGTAAGTCTTGAAGAACAAAAATCTCCTAAAAAGTTATTTTTCTGTATATTCTTCTGCGATTAAGAAACTACAAGGAGGTGACAGTGTGAAGTCAGCACGATGGCCAACAAGAAGCCCCTCACAAAGTCAGAACAATGAGTAAACCACCACATTTTCAGGAAAAACTAACGGAGGGAGAGCGCCAGAGTGCGTGAGAGTAACAGAGAGCCTGTGAGCACAGAAACACAGGCCAAGGCGGGAGGATCACTCGAGGTCAGGAGTTCAAGACCACCCTGAGCAAGAGCGAGACCCCGTCTCTCCTAAAAATAGAAAAAATTAGCTGGGCGTGGTGGTGCCCACCTGCAGTCCCAGCTACTCAGGAGGCTGAGGTTGCCGTGAGCGAGGCTGACGCCACAGCACTCCAGCCAGGGCAACAGAGCCAGACTGTCTCCAAAACAAAATAGAGCAGCAGCCAAGAAACCTGCGTTTCAGTTTGACACTAACTAGGTTTGTATAACGTCCTGTCACCACACCACTGAGGTTATTATCTCAACTGTAAAATTAAATACTGGACTAGCACTACTAAAATTCCTTCTTCTAAACTTTGGCCGTCTGAGATGACACTCAGAATTGCTAAGGAAGAAATATGCAAAATGCCAGGGCGACATACCTGATCATCTTCGGAAAGTTCAGCTATTCTCTTCACATCACATTTGTTTGCTACAATTATAAGAGGCTGGACAAGGAAGAAGAATAATGAAATTATTACTCTCATGCTACAGGATACAAAGTGAAGTGAGAGTCGCCACACTCACCTTGTTGACGAAGAGAGGTCTGATGTTCTGGAAGAGTTCCAGCTGCTCTCTCAGCCCGTGCCCGCACTGCTCGGACAAATCCATCACGTACAGGACCGCGGCGCGGAGGTGGGCCAGGGCTGTGATGGCCTGCATCTCAATGGTGTTCCGATCCTCCAGAGGGTGATCCAAAATCCCCGGGGTGTCGACAACCTAAAGACCAGACTCGTTGCCCAGAGCACACTCACCCGCTACGCCCCGTCCAGTGTCTCCCAGAAGTATTTGCCCAGACCCAAACCACACCTAACAAAACCTGTGAATACAATGTAGGTCTCCCAAATGGAACATGACCAAATAAACACGGCACAGAGAGAAAAGCACATGCTCTTTCTCACGCTGACATAATGCAGAAACCTGCCCTAGCAGCTGGGGGTCCCCCCGAACTGCACCAGAGAAATGGGAACTGCCTCTACAGAGCCCCAAAGCTCAGACGAGTCTCCTTTACGGTGATGGAGAAATTGCAAGTTATGGGTGACCTCAGGGAATCTACCTTCCCCTCCTCAGAATCCTCCGTAGAGGACGCTGCGCACAGCCGACTCTTTGCCACGTACAGCATGAAATGCACAAAACTACAGTTCTTTAGAGATTATCAAAATCGAATTCCATTAACAGCACGCCGAGATGCTCGTCCTGCTCACGGCCCGGACTCACCTGCCAGCGCAGGTACTTGTAATCCATGTGCCCGACAAACAGGGCCTTGGTGGTGAAGGCGTAGGGCTGGACGTCCACGTCCGCTCTCGTCACCTGGAACAGAGCAGTAGACCTGCACGTCACACGGGCTCTGCACCTCACTGCCTCTCCATGCAAACATGGCACCTACATGTCAGCAAGGCTAATTTTTGTTTAAAAAAAAAAAAAAAACACAAAAGAAACCTCACACAATTAAACTGCATGAGGCAGCAGTTACCAACTTCGACAAATGAACAGCCTGTCACCAGGGGGCCGCGACTCCGGCAGGAGGACGGTGAGGAGGGCCCGGTGTCCAGAGGCGGCCACCGCCTCCCGTCACACCCCGCTCCTGCCCCCTACCCCGCGCTGCCCGGCAGAGCAGTGACAATGGAACCTCCGTCTGCACTGTCCAAGCAGGGTCCACAGCCCCCCTGCTAACAACCTCCCGCTAGGTGGCTTGTGACTAAGGAGCTGAGTCTTTCATTTTGTTTAATTAAACTACATTTTAAGAGCTACCTGAGCCATTGGCCACCGTACCAGACACAAAGCACTGGCTGCTGCGCAGGTTCAGCACCGACAGGCATCAGAACCACCAGGGAAGACCCTGCAGAGCTGTGCTTGTCACCTCGTCCTGGCAACTTGTGAATAAAATGAAACCTACAAATCTGCTGCAGAGCAAAAGTGCTCTGGGAACCAAGTCAGCGGTGACATCTGACAGCTTTCTCAACAGGGGAGCTGCTGCTGGCGGTAAATCCACATTTCAAGCGCTGCCTCTCCTCTCCTCAAGCCCCTTGAGCTCAGCCAGATCGTTCTGAAGCACCGAAATACCGAGTCCCCTAAATGTCACTCGTGAATCCTAATTAATAAACTCACCCACATAAAGACTCAGTAACTCACCCCTATGTGGACCACGTGGCTCACGTGGAAGGTGACACAGCGGCTGAGGCCACACATCCCCGAGGGCAGCTGGAGGCCCAGCTCAGCAAGTGACATCTGCCACGGAGCTCCCTGGCACAGCCACCACCAGGACAGGCTGTCAACAACCCCACGACACCCATGTGTCAACAAAAAAGCACTCACATGTCCAAGAACCAAAAGCAATGGTTCTCTGAGAGCAACATGAACGGAGGTTCAGACAAAGAGCCAACCCTCCCTGAGAGGAAGGCAGGTGTGCTGCCGGGTCAGGCCACGTGTACCACGGCCACCCTAATGCCACGAAGTGCGAACACAGCAGCACCGTGACCTAAGACGGCCAGGTCACCCGCTTTACAATGAGAGACAGACCAACCTTGTTGATGAAGCTGGACTTCCCAACGTTTGGGTACCCGCACAGAATCAGCGTCCTCGTATTTGGGTCGATGGTCGGCAAACGGGATAAATGCTGACGCACTATGAAAAGTTAGAATTGAAAAATTAAGAAACTCCAAGTGTAAGATTTGCTTGAAATTTTCTCTTCAACTTAGTTACACTTCAAGCCTGTGGCTATTATATTAATGTCACTCAAAGTTTTATAATACAAAAGTGATGGGGAAAATATAATTTAATGAGAAAAAGGATCAGTCGCAGAGACTAATGGTATATACACGGTATATGCAATAGTATTTCCCAGGTTTGGCTATACCAAGAAGCATATTCCTAGACCTTGTCCAAGCTGATATTTTGATAAGAAGACAAAAGTGGGGCCAAAAACACGTCCAGAGGATTCTCACTGAGGTGACATCTGCAGAGCAGGGTCCTCTGAAGCCTGCGTGCAGGACTTTCTGGCTACACAGGGCCTGCTCTGTTTATTCACTCCATCTGCAGCAGAAACCTCCCGGGGGGCACCACTGGCTACGAAGCCCAAACTGACCCACAGGAAAGCACTCGAAGCATCAAGTACCGTAAATTTGGTTAAAAAGTATTTGCAAGATGCAGACGGAGGGAGAACAAAACCAAATGAGTCGAAATCCTCTGCAGTGTAAAAACACATGCATGGAAGAGGGCAAGTAACTGTTTCAACAAAATCCTACTATGTTGACTCATAAATTGTCCTGCTAAGCTTTTAAAAAAGAAAAATGTCAACATGCAAAACTATGAACCATTGTATCTTTATATATTTTTCAGTAATTTTTCATGATTTTTATCTATGCCTTATCCATCAAATAGGAAAAACATAAATTTTCTTAATCATGCCATTAATACGTAACCATATGTATTAGGCATTTTTTTCAATAACTAGCTTATCAGGATTCCTTATAGGTCAGGCTAGGAACAACAGAACCCTGAGATAGAGCAGTAATGCAAGTGTCAAGCGTAGGTCCTCAGCAAGGACCAACTATCTGGGTGGAACGCCCCGAGAGCTGCACCTTGCTCCAGGTACTCCAGGCTCTGCTTCTGTCTCTTAATCACGGTGCACATGCGCCCCAGGGCAGCCCGCTTCAGCTGCTTACAGCGGTACAGAGAGTCGCCGTACTTCATAAGCCGCACATAGTCTTTAGCCACACTTAAAAAAATAACAAACATTAAGTTTTTTTTCCACTTTTGATAAAAACTTCAAAGATACTATAGTAAAATAATACCTTACTTGTCCACTAGATTTTTGGCAATATTTATTTGTCCTAGAGCCAACTTGTAATGATCCTTGTCGTAGAGAATATTCATCAAATCAGCATAGAATGGATGGATGTCCTGCAACAAAATACACACAGCAGTCATTTTGGCCCAACAGCCTCACACCCCCCAGACAAATACCACCTGGAGAGTAACTTCCTTCTCTCTCCCCACAAGCCTTCGGCATCTCCTCCCCGTCCCCTCTCCTGGCCAGAGACCTGCCAACCAGTCCTGAGAAGCCACAAGCGACAGAGGGAGGCAGGTGCCACAGGCAGCAGAGGTCCTCGGTCCCCTGTGGCAGCAGAGCCCCACCCCACCTGCACCCACTGCTCAGGATTTAGCCAGAAACTCGTTCCTGCGCCTGCCCATTCCCACCATTCCTCAGACTTTAAACTCCTCACCCCCAGCTCCCTGCACCATCTCCCTGCACAGATACCTGCCCCCTTGCACGGCTCCACTTCCCTCATCTGACACATCGTGTACGTTCACGTTCGCTCTTCTCCCCACTAGAACGAGGATGGGAACTTTCACTGCTGCCAAATCCCTAGTGCTCACGGCAGCTCACAATGGTGCCTGACACACAGCAAGCACTCGGTGAACAACAACTTAATCTCGCTCCACTAGGGCAGACGCCTGACCTCCAGCAGCCATTTCTGACTTTTATTTTAACTGTATTTTTTAACATCAGCCATTATTGCTATTTTAAATATAAAAGAAAGTACAGTCACGTAAGCCGGCCTTTTCTCTCTGCCATCGCCTGCCCTCAAGGCCTATTCCGGGGCGGTGGCGAATTCCGGCTCTACGACTGCAGTGCTGATCCCCCACTCTTCGCGACCTCACATAACCCTGCACCCACGTCACCCGACGCAGGAACGTCCCGAGACTCTGTTAAGAGACGCTGCCAGCAGCTTCTGCTCTCGCTTTTCTACGGCTGAAGAAACAGACAAACTGCAGCAGAGGCAGGAGCTCAGCTTTTCCGGCTCAGTGCAGAAGGCAAAGCTGCCCACGGGATCTCGTCTTGCCAGCAAGGAAACCGGTCAGTGCCAAACTGACCGTCACCAGATGACGAAGAAACAAGATCACAGTGGACCCTAAGCCACTGACCTAAGCTGAGCCCAGAGGAAACCGAAGCATCGGAAAGAGGGAAGAGAGGACTGGACGAGCCCGTGAGCCACCAGACGGCCCAAGCGACATCAGAGTTCATGACCCATGGCTGTCACACTACATGTGGCCCCAGAGGTTACAAGAAAGCCTGAGAAGACAGTGGTGGCCTCCTTAGGTGGGGCTGGGCTGGGGGAAAGAAAGAATATTAAGGAATCCTGAAACCCACGTTCTGTTCCACGTTGTCAACTAACTTACTGAGTAGCCTCTGACAAGTCCCTCAGTTTGTTTCCCTTTCTGTCAAATGAGAAGCCAAAGTGGCCACACACCGATTCTCTGGAGGCTCGTGTTTACATAACCACACATGCCACACCAGTCCCCAGAGTCACTTACGTCCAATTTGGGAAAATCTGTTACAATTTGAGAGAGTCTGTCATGGTAATTCTGTTGAGTAAATTTGACTTTTCTCATGTAAAAATGTCTAATTCGATGAATTTGGTAATGTTTATGAATAACTGTTGGAGTCTTTCGTTGAGTCTTCGATAATGTCAGGTCAATAAAGTCCTGCAATTAAAGAAAATAAGATACGATTATACCAAAAATGTCTACTTTTCATCCACTTATTCCAGATCTTAAAACACTAATATCTAACAGTACTACATATCTGAAGCTACAAAAATTTCCTTTGTCTAACTCAATCTTTTATATACAACTTTGTCCATTTTTAGTTTCTGGCCTTTAAGAAACACTTACCAAATGGCTGCAGGTAAAAGATAAGTTTTACCCTGTGCTTTCTTGATGCCATCTTACTTCCAAATACCTAAGAACCTTTGAAACTTAAGTAGTCAGATAATTTAAGCATAAATCAGAATACTGAAGAAAAAGAAACAATCCTTCAATTTCAACACACGTATCTTTGACTTTGAAACTACATAAAGTAACAGGTAAAACTAAAACCCACTGTTTATAATTTCCGCCCAGCGCAAATATTGGTGCTTCTCTATGATAAGGATCCACCCCAGGCTCCCCCAGTCCCACCTTCCTGACCACACACAAGTACTTGACTTTCCCTTGAACGCTTTTACTAACTCCCACAAAGGATGATAGGGACACTCAGGCGCTGAAGATAAAATTAAGGAGACACTGTCCCTTCCTCAGGGTCCAGCGACAGAGAGCTGTAAACAGGTGGCCACCAGCGTCTGCCAGGTACTGCACTGTGAGAGGCCCACACGTGCACACCTCCGCACCCAGCCGGAGACACCCTCTGCTTATGTCTCCACCCAGGGGGGGTTACATCCGTAAGGGGCCAGTTTGAAAGTTACCTGCGTCCTAAGGTTTCCCTGACACTGTCACTCACAGAGCTAAGCACACTCTTGTGTCCTCCCAAATCCGCCCATGTCCTCGATCACGACAACTGTCGCATTTCTGGAGTGGTTACAAGGACTTCCACTTACCCCTCTAGAAAACGTCTTCCAGAAAGGTAGACACTGTATCTTACGCATTTCTGTAACCATGGTACCTGGCACACCCACACTCACCTAACCACTTCTAGAATGCACTGAATCCCGCACTTTCCTGCTGTGATTTACCAGGGGATTACCACCACCCACCTTTTAGACAAGGAGACTCGTCTGTTCTCTAGAAATGCAAACCTTACTGCGGAGAACAGAAGACGGATGGTGAACTACCAGTGTACTTTAAAGTTCTCTGCGAGGGTCAATCACATGAACAAAGTTCTTATGAACCAAAGAGCTCCATTCCAGAAAACACAATCTTTTTGTGCAAATTCCTCGCAACAAACTTGAGAGACGGTCGAGAAATTAGCATGAGGACCAAAAATACAAATAAGACATGATTCCTGTGCTCAAAAATACTACAGTCTAGCAACAGCCAGAGTGATTGTCAGGAAGTGAGAAACGATGGAGAGGAGCGGTGGAACGATTCTGTTACGAACGTAGAACACGAGTTCCTGACAAGCTCGCTCCAGCGTCGAGACCTGAAGAAAAGGAGATGCGGATACAACATCCCCGTTGCAGCACCCAGCACCCGCGCGCGGCAAAACACGCGTCGCCAGGTCATGCTTTCGCTCACGTGATTACAACCAGACTCGAACGTTCACCTCACGAAAACGTGACTTCTTAAAAGTCCTAATATCCAATGCTTTTGGGAATCACTCCTGCTAAAGCGACCAACGCTATAAAAATTTAGCCTGGCCCTGCCCTGCCTGAAAAGAACTTCGTTCCCAAACCCATCAGTGAAAGAGAATGACTTGAAAAGTAAGAAATGAAGAAAGGGGGCCACGGTGAGCCCAGAATCGGAAAAGTTCGTCACCGACCACGGGGACCTTCCTACCTCGCAGGTCGGGGTCCCCCTCCACGCACCTGTCTCGTCATCCCCGGCGCTCCTGCAGGGAACCCTGATCTGGGGGCCTCAGTCTCGGCCGTACCCCAGTCTCTGGTGGGCTCTGGTGTCAGGCGGACCCGGCCCCTGGGTGCGGCCTGGTCTCCGGGGCCCCCGGTCTCTGGTCATTGGAGGCCCCGATCTCGAGGGGACCCGGGTCCCTGGGGGTGGATCCCGATCCCTGGTGGCCGTCAGTCTCCAGAGGTCCCCGGTTCTCTGGTCCCTGGTCTCTGGGGAGGATCCTGGTCTCTAGGGGCCCCAGTATCTAGGGGTCGGCAGTCTCAGGGGGAGATCCCGGTCCCCGGGGTGGATCCTGGTCTCTGGGGCTCCCGGTCTCTAAGGTCCAGCTCTCTGGGAGGCCTCATCCCGAAAGGCGGCGCCCAGGGCGTGGGCCCGGCGGTGCGGGCGGGCAGGCAGAAGGCGATCCCTCGCCCAGTCCCAGAGTTACAGGCCCCGACCATCCCCGGAGACCCGGCCAAGGCGAAAGGCGAGAGCTGGGGAGGCCCCCCTGGGCCGCTTACCTTGGCGGACGGCACCACCGTAATCTTCTTGAAGTTGTAGTGCGCCATGCCGGCTGCGAGTTGCACGAGGGCTCTGGCTCGGCGGGCGGGACTTCCGCTGTCAAGCGGGACTTCCGCCGTCGGGCGCAAGATGTACGTCACTTCCTGGCTCTGGGAGTACGTCACTTCCGTGATTCCTGCCGTCCGTGTCGCACAGCGCCCCCGCCCGGCCCGGAGGTCCGCCGCCCAGGCCGGCCCT